>NC_137028.1:12369160-12481660 GCF_032717465.1 Coenobita brevimanus | reverse complement strand
TTATGGACAACTGTCATCAGCTATTGGAAAATCAAAATATAGGTTCTTTAGTTTTCATAATTTACTGAAAGCTAAATTCATGCAGATTTACTTTGTTGGTATGATCCTTGTCCTGGTAAAAAATAAAGCAAGCATTTTCACTTAGATTTCAGTAATGTTCATATAATATTTGAGCGCTGGGATGTGCCCTAGCCAGACCAGCGTGAGGATGATATCAAATAATGACAAATGGTTGAAGATATCATTTCCCTCTCCCTTCTTTGGTTTATCTTGCCTTATTTGCCAAATTTGATATTCAAAATTCTGCGCAGTGATTGACTAATGTGAAAAAATTCAAAAGTGTGCCCCATGGCCACGACTTGAGACTGACTATGAAGCAAGACTTGATCCTCGAATCAGCATGTGGCCATGTCAAGTCAAAGTTGCCTGAGCACGACTTGAGTCAGCCGTGAGCCTGAGTCTGGGGCCGTCCCAAACCCGATTTCTAAGTCTGACTCAAGCCACGTTCCAGCATGTGGGCCTAAGAGACTCTGACGACCTCTGAGGAACGCTTCCTTCGGGATATATTGTGCACAGCGCACCTCAGCATCGTCTGTATGTTACTGATGGAAACTAGACTTTATCAAAGGTGTATGAATAGCATTAAAAAATGATAAGGCGCTTTATGCTAAATTAAAATCGCTAAGTCAAAGGTGCCATGAGGCCTTGTAAACCATGTAAAATGCGGTTCTAGGTGATAACATACTTCATATTCAGTTAACCCGTCTTATTATACATCTGTTTTTGTCATTGTTGCTTAGTATTTCTCCATTTAAAAAATTCCTGAACACGTATTTAGTGAAATCCTGGCAGTGTAGTATGAAGGTATGATATGATCAAGTTTACCTTTGAACTAACTGTGAAAAAAAAAAAAGAAAGAAAAAGATTGGTACTGTTGTTTAAACCTTTATAGAAGAGTCACACTAAAGCTATTTAAATTCGTCAGGTGGTAGCCATGGATGTATCTGTTACTCTTCCTAATGATTTTGCCAATGGTGCCATTTTTCCAAACCCTATTGTTTTTCTCATTGTAGTTATAAATATCTCCTAATCGTTTTTCTTTGAGTTTTTTTTCCGTTACCGATATTGCGGTTGATATTACAGTTTCAATTTTTGTTTTCATTTTCGTCACTGGAGATGTCGTTATTACTGCTGACATTTTAAATATATTTTTTAACACCGAAAAATAATCCTACGGGATGACACTGCCTTCGTTAGAGACAAATGGATACTGAAACGAGACTGTGGGTAAACAAAACACACACACACACACACACACACACACACACACACACACACACACACAAGGGCGACACTAAAGGGTGGTGCACTTACCTTTCACAACATCCTCCTCAATGAACATTACGCAGACGCCTGGTATTATACTTTTTTTTTCCCCGTAAACATTCGTGTGCTTCACTCTTCGTTCTTGATTTTCTACAAACTTACCATCTTGATTCATTCGCGTGCAGTGGAATTAAATTTTACGACTGGAAACTGACTGATACATCTACAGTCTGGATATCTACAGATTTTTAAAAACACTCACGCCTTTAATTCCGTTGACGTATTTCATATTCTATTCCTGCCCCAGACAGTGTTCTTCACCTTAGAAAAGACCATGTGAATTGGAAGGGTTGATTATTGCCACCATTAATATCTTCACCATTAAAGGTCCTTCCTAACCTAAGATCACCTATTAATGACAAGAATGAAGCTAATTTTATATGCAGTTGGGGTGAAGGGGTTAATGCTCCACGACTGGTTCACTGCATCACCTTATTCTCCACTTCTAAGCTGTATTTACCAACGATGCCTAAGGACCAATGGCCAGGGGAAAACACATGTGAACTATAGTGAATGCATACTAAAGATACAAGTAAAATCTAACACCCACACACACTGTTAAACTAGTACAAAACACACACACACACACACACACACACACACACACAGCAAGAAAACCGCTTTGTGTTACGCCACATAAGGTTCTCCCACTGACCGCACCTCCACCACACACACACACACACACACACACACACACACACACACACACACACACACACACACACACACATTCATTCATCACTCAACCGCAGCCAGGCACACCGTCAGTCAGTCACACACGCTCATCCGCACACACCACCTCTCTCTCTCTCTCTCTCTCTCTCTCTCTCTCTCTCTCTCTCTCTCTCACACACACACACACACACACACACACACACACACACACACACACACACACACACACACACACACACACACACACACACACACACACACACACACACACACACACACACACACACCGACTTCCCACATCCCATTTCCTAAAACACTTGACTTCAATCACTCATACCGACCTAATCTCTCTCTAACTTTACCCGCATGCAAATTAAGGCATTCACTGTCCCCACCTCCCATCCTTCCCCCTTTACCATCCCCTTTCCCCTCTCGCCCTCCTCCTCCTCTCTCTCTCTACATCCCTCTCCCCCCTTCAGTACTCTCCTTTCTTTTGCTTCCTTCCGCTCCCTCCATTCCCTTTCCCTCCTTTTCCCCCCCCTCCTCCCTACCCTGTCCTGCTATCGCTACATGTCCTCTCCCTTTCCCCTCCTCCAAGTCCCTACTCTCTATCTCTCATTTTTTACTTATGCTGTTTTCCTTACCCATTTTGGTTTACTTCTTCCATTATCTTCCGCTCTCCCATTTCTCTCTTCAATCCTTAATGTAGTTTCCTTTATTGCTCCTTATCTTTTCCCTCTCTTTCCTTACCTTGTTACCTTTCTTTTTCTCTCCACTCCTCTCCCATCACTTCCTCTCCCAGTTTATCTCTCCCTTCCCTTTCCTTCCTCCTTGCTGACTCTTATACTCCCTCCCTCCCTCTTCTACCCACTTAACCCGTGTCCATTTCATCTCTCATTGTCCTTCTCACTCTCAATATTTTGTCTTGTCCTTTCTTAATCTTCTCTCCCCGCAAATCATTCTTCCTCCTCCCTTATATAAACTCCATCCACTTCCGTCTCTCTCTCTCTCTCTCTCTCTCTCTCTCTCTCTCTCTCTCTCTCTCTCTCTCTCTCTCTCTCTCTCTCTTTGTGTGTGTGTGTGTGTGTGTGTGTGTGTGTGTGTGTGTGTGTGTGTGTGTTGCAATTTAATTACTTCCCCTTTTCCTGACATATTTCTTTTTACTCCTCATACTTATTTTATCTTTGGATCCCGTCACCTGTGGCCCCCCCCCTATCCTCTGCTCCCCCTTTCACTCTGCCTTTTCCCCTCTTCTACCCCTCTCCCCTCTATCCTCCCTCCATACTGTTCTCTCGTCCTCTCTGTTTCTCGTCTCCGCTGCACTCCCTCCACTGTGCCCTCGCATCCTTCTGCCTTCACCTCTCCTCTGCTCCCCATACACTTTGTTCTCCGTTTCCTCTACCACATCCCCATTTCTCTTTCACCCCTCCCGTCTGCTTCTCCTCACTTTTGCTCCTCTTACCCTCTTCTCCCAGTTTCCTCACCTCCCCCTCCCCGTCCCTTCTGTTCTTAATCCCCTGTGTACCCTCTCCCTTCTGTTTCCCCCTCCCTCCTGTGTCCCTCCTTTGCTTCCCTTCCTCTTTCATTCCCTCCTTTCTGTGCCCTTCTCCTCTCTACTGCACATTGTCTTTTGTTCACCTTTCCCCTCCTATGCCTTCTATCATGCTCCCTCTTCCCTCTACTGCCCTTGCTCTCTGCATTCATTCTTGTCTGCTCCCCCCTCCTCTCTCCTCCTTGTCCCCCTCCCCTCTTCCCAAGGGACGACACTTCCCGCTAACTGCAGCGGCTTCTGCTAGCGACTGCCCAGGTACCAACTTGAGGTAATTAGCAGGAACCACTAACTAGCATAACTCTGCGTGTCTCAAGAGAAGCAGGTGCAGGAGGAGGACGAGGAGCAGATTAGAGGAAAGAGGAGATTAGAGGGAAGAGGAAGGACAGACATAAAGGAGAAGAAGAAGAAGAAGAAGAGGTGGAGGAGCACGAGGAGGAGGTTAAGACGACTTTAAGACGAAAGGAAAAGACTATCGATGAATTAAAAGTAAGAGGTAGATGAAGAGGGACGAAACAGATTACTGCAGGTGACTGTAATGATGATGATGATGATGATGATGATGATGATTGGGGAGGAAGAGGAGGAGGAGGAAGAAGAAGAGAGGAGGAGGGGGAAAGGAAGGGGAATCAAAGAAGGGTAATGATGACATTGGGTATATGGACTTAAAGTCGAAATGAGAACTTATAGTACTTGGAATGGTAAAGAGGTTACGACAAACACAGAATCGAACCAATGAAACTGCTGTATATCTCTGAATATTATGAAATATTTCTGAAACTGAGGAAAACCTGAGTTGTGACAAGTACAGAAAATACAACAGAAGAAAGGCGAGTCGTGAACAAAACCAAGAGAAAATTTTCCGAATTTGCTACAGACTTAAATGTACTGTACGAACATAAAGACAAGACAGGGAGATAAAAAGACTGTGTTTTTGCCTTATAGTTATTTGATGAAAAAAAAGTATGAACAATTTCCCAAATAATATACACAACTGTGACTTTATTAGGATAATGTCAGACTCTTACTTTCGGCTGAGGAAATTCCATGACTGAGAAGCTGTGAGGGATATGCCCAACACACACCACCCGATGACACTGTAACACCAGAGCTCTCACTGTTAACCAATGAACTCCTCTCCACCCATGTCAACGGAGGAAATCATTATCCACACAGAGCTTTTGACTTACACACACACACACACACACACACACACACACACACAATTTGAATGCCACCACTCTACAGTATTTGCTCATAGTCTCAGACAAACAGGCATGCAAGATACAAAATTTCTGGGCTTGTGCTGATATGGCCTGGAGGAAGGGGGTGATAATGAAGGTAGACTAGACACTCGCAAAGACTGGAATTGCTTTCTTCATATTCGTAAAATAATCACTAGTTCTTCACGTCAAATTCAGAAGAGGGACTTCATCTGCAGTTACTCTTGGCTCTGGTTCAGCACGATGACTGTGAAGTCAGAGCAGTTCAGAGTACGAGCGTGAATGAAGAAGGACATCAACTTCCGTAGCTTGTAGAATAAGTAAAATTTTCGGAGCTACAGTGTGTTTCAGTACAATAATACCAGAATATGGAGTTACTAACACTGTCTTACATTTCTTGTAACAATATAGCGGACTTGCAAGTGCAGTTGACCCACCAACAATGCCTTGCAATGTGTTGCTGCTCTCTCATACCTCTGTCTTTTCACTTAATCAAATTTTTTTTTTGTAAGATGAGCCCTATGCAATGAATTTGTTTTGCTGTGTACAGTAATCAGCACCATGCGTGACTGTGTGGAGTGTCGTGTATATTGTTCTTAGGAAAGCTGAGATGAGAATGAAGGATAGGAGAGCAAACACAAGTTTCTATCGGCATATCTGCTCGTTGGTAATGCCATGTTCCAGGTATAATTTGGGTGAGTGTGACAGGTGTGGGGAGGCGGTGGCTCAGTCGGTAGAGAGGTAGTCTGTAGCCCTATCGGATCCACGTTCAAATCCCCGTTGGGTCAGGGAACAGTTTAAGGATTTGAATTTCGTTAAATCAGACTTTACTGATCTACCAGAAGACCCGCCGACATGTCGTAAAAATACCCCCGCTAATACCAGTACGTCAGTCCTGTTGAGACAGCCATAGCATGTTTTCAATATGGACGGTGGGTGTTAGCGCCGAAATGGTGACATGTGGACCTGTATGGTATGTAGGAGAACTACTGGGCCTTGATAGCAGGCTGTGAAGCCTATGCCCAGAGTCGGACACACATAAAAAAAAAAAAAAAGTGATGTAAGTTAGCGTAAATGACTTGACAGATTTATGAACCTCATAAACCTTATTTTTATCACCAGAGGAAACACAGTATAACTGGAACGGATGAGCATTCTTTGGTACTGGTGATAACTGTTCAATACTGGAGGCGAAGAAGTCGTTCTCTTACAGTATTTGGAAAATACTACTTGTCAACGAGAAATGAGCAGTACTAGAGATATAACAAATCATAAATGCGAGCAATACAGAAGAGAAGTACCTTTGAAATGAACAAGCCAAGCAGAGAGATTGTTCAGTAGGAAACAGAATTTATGGGAATGTGATGTGATCAGCACTGTACGGGGACACGAATAAGTAGAAAAAATTTCTTATGAAATGCTGTGATGAAATGAAACTGCCGGACAATAATAATGACTAAAAACTCTTACAGGTTTACTCACATCAATATACCAGGTCCTTTACCATTTCCCACAAAAATAATGTACGTCCAAACCAAGGGCTACAGACCCCCGGACCCATATATATTCTGAATCAGGATGATCCAAGGATGGTTTAAGGAGGGTCAAAATTCAGATCTGGCCTGGGTCATTTAAGGTAGAGTGTTCGCCTGTTTTTGCCCGGGCAACGTCGGGTACCCCTGCAGACCAGTTTCTGGCATGGAGACTCACATGGCCTCCAGCTCGAACATAGGCTGTGTGAAGTTGACCTCCGAGGTCATTTGAGGTCACTGGTGGGAGGTCATTTGAGGTAACCGGTAATACATAGTCGAACGACTGGACCCAACAGCCTGATTTTTGGCATGGAAACTCACATGACCTCCAATTCGGACATAGGCCATGTGAGGTTGACCTCCAAGGCCATTTCAGGTCGCCGGTCGGAGGTCATTTGAGGTCACCGGTAATAGTAAACAAGTGCACACAAATATTGTGCGTTAGTCTGCGAAAGCCGAAATAGAAAGTTCCTGGACATCATATACTCCCGCTTCAAAAGCATAATAGGTACATGGTCTTTCTGGAGTCGGAAGAAAGATTGAACTAGAACAAATAGGATTAGAGTGTTCGTCTTTTTGGCCTGGGCAACGCCGGCTACCCCTGTGTGTGTGTGTGTGTGTGTGTGTGTGTGTGTGTGTGTGTGTGTATATATATATATATATATATATATATATATATATATATATGAAAGGATTGTCACATGAGCACGCGATGACAAATATTATGTTGTGTAACTCGCAGGAAAATCGAATGAAGAAGACCACCAAACTTTCGTCTGTATTTCAGGACATCTTCAGGGTGAACGACCTACTGAAACACAAACGAAAACTTGTTGGTCCTCTCCATTTAATTTTCTCGTGAATTACACAACATATAGATAGAAAGATAGACAGATTTAAAGATAGATAGGCTATAGGTAAGATACTCTAGAAAGCTAGATGTACACCTCTTCGTTGTATGTGACATTTCCCAGTTCATATGATTTAAATTTAGTAACGAGAAGTTACTTTATTTGAGATTTTTAAATCATCACTTAGCAGCTTCAGGGTGTTTCTAGGTTATAGCCAGCGGGTAACATTTAATGAATGAAAAATACATTTACCATATATGTTTAAGTTTTGCTGAATTAATAAGTCACCTTCATTTTTGGCAAAAGAAGCCTTTTCCTTTCATCTTGCCGCGGACCCCTTCGGGGCCTTCTTGCTCAATTGCTTGGGGCAATCTAGTGAGGTAGGTACGTCACTTCTTCATGTCAAAATAGTCATCTTCTCATGCGTAAATTACGTATCATGCATGTTGTAAACTTATTTATCATTCAATCATTTTGCTTTCAACTTTATAAAGTTTTTTAATATAAGCCTTTTTTATTCTTCTTTCTGGAGGTGTAGGTTGTTCATTAAGAGGTCCGTTATGGCGTGGGTGTAATGAGGTGGTGGTGGTGGGTGAGGGTGTGGGGAGGGGGGCTGGTGGTGGCTCTCTCACACCACATCGTTTGTCACTCCCTAATGTGGTCCCGCTGCTGCTGCTGCTGACGGCCCCGTGCTCACGCCACTCACGGGCACAGGCACACTGGCTCTGGTGGAGGGGGACCAGGAGGAGGAAGAGTAAATGGTACCTGTATATGGACGGCGTCAAGTGAAGTGTGGTACTGCGGAGTGTGTGGAGGGTAGGGGGTATGTGGAAATGTGATGATGGGGCGTGTGTGTTAGCGTTCGTGATGATGGTGTGGTGTGTGATGACAATGGTGACGGTGAGGTCCGTAGTGTACAAGAATGTTTGGTGATGGTAGTGGCGATGGGCAGTGCGTAGTGTATAAGGATGTGTGGTGATAGTGTTGACGGTGTGGTGCGTAGTGTATAAGGATGTGTGAAGTGGGGACGATGTGGTGAGTAGGTTATAAGGGTGTGTGGTGATGACAGTGGGGACGGTGGATTGTGTGGTGTGGATAGATGTTTGATAATGGCAGTGGTGAGGGCCAGTGTGTGGTGATAGTCGTATGTCGGGTGGCCCTCTTGACACGGTAAGGAGTGTTGTTGCAGACTATGAGCCTACAATGGTGGCAAAGTATGGAGTGTTTGACGGTAATTGTCCGTGAGGTTATGGAAGATGTTTTAAGTTAGTGGCTGAAGGTGGCGACAGTAGGTCTGAGGTGCTGATAGGGATTAACATAGTGGTTGTGAAAGTAGTGGCAATGTGAGGGGCAGTGTTGAAGGGTGATGATGGTATGTGTGCGATGATAGAGATGGTGACTGATTGTGTGAATATATATATATATATATATATATATATATATATATATATATATATATATATGCAGAGAGAGTTACATACACAAACACACACACACACATGTAAATATATATACCGGTATAGATAGATAGATAGATAGATAGATAAACAGACCGATGTATATGTGTGTGTGTGTGTGTGTGTGTGTGTGTGTGTGTGTGTGTGTGCGCGCGCAACACTTTAGATGAAATCCCTTTCACAAAATCAAACACAAGGTTTAAACAAATAAACCTGTCAATGAACTTACGCTTATAGATTGCAGCACATCTCTGTGAGAAGATTACTCATTGAGAATTGATTGCTTCTGTTACCTCCAGAGCAGGCCACATATTATCATATATGCTACTAATTAACACTTCATAGGGACGAACGGCAAAGCTTAGGTTTTCAGCACACTTCATGACACTACAGTAGACTAACTTAAGTACCATACACATTCAACAATCATGGCTAGCTTTATCGGAATAAGGTAACATGTAGTTTTAGTTCATATCTATTGATGTTCTGACTGAAGGTCTAATTGCGTTTTTCCTTATTCCTCCAGCATTAAAAACACGAAATAGAAGGGAGGAAAATGTAGCAAATATATTTCAAACTAATCTAAAGTTGTATGTAAGGAATGTTATCCACATGAAAGCAGTACATAAAACTGTATACTCGTGTTGAGGACGGGTATTCAAATTCTAGGGTAGAATAATGTGACTTTTAATGATACCAGCCGAAGCTCATTGATGCCATTTCTTATTCCTGCTTCCATTGGACGATTACATTTTATTGATCAAACAGGAAGGGTCTCACGCACCGAAAGGGTTGGAAACAGCTTTCATTAGACCCTTCAGTACCGCATTTTTTTTTTTTTTTTTTTTTTTTTTTTTTTTTACGCGCCCCCACCCCGGAGGGGCTCGGAGACGGTTGTCGTTTTCACTTGGTTTGTCTGTTTATTTGTTCGTTAGTTTGAATTTATGTCTGTCTGTGAAAACTTTACTCGAAAACTATCAGTGCGATTTTGACAAGAATTACAGGGATGATGGGCTATGACCCTCTGACCACGTGATTAAATTGTGGGCCAAATTGGGCCCAGGCCCAGGCTGTGTGCCCCCCCCCCCTAAAAAATGTAAAATAATGGGGACGGGTAAAACCCGTTGTTTTGCAATAACTTTTTTCAAATTCGTCAAATCGACATGAAACCAAAACCTAAAAGTGCATCTTTCAAAGCTGCATCGTATAACATGCCTCCTTACATCAGAGGGGTCACCCTCCCAGTTATCGTTAGGGGGTCAGTGTCAGGTGGGTCTGGCCTAAAATTTCAAATGGGCATAAAATCGTCAATTTTCAGCCGATTTACTCTAAGTCTGATATGTGACGTCTTTGACTAGATACCCTGTTGTGTTTATACGTTAGCATTAAAATGACTGCCGGGGACGGTTTTGCTTTGCCTTGGCACCGCTTCTTGATTTATTTTTTTAGCTATGCTATCACCAGATGATTTTATTTAGCTGAGGAGACATCTCTCGTAGTGAAAGGGTAAAGAAAGCCTGCGCGCACGCGCAGTGTGTGTGTGTGTGTGTGTGTGTGTGTGTGTGTGTGTGTGTGTGTGTGTGTGTGTGTGTGTGTGTGTGTGTGTGTGTGTGTGTGTCAAAGTATGGGTGTACGTGGTAACAAATGAGTGTGTAGGCGTGTAACTGTCTGGGTGACAACACATGTAGTAGTTTAGCAGTTGACGCTCGTCGCAGCATAATTAGCAAGTCCCAAACCTCACAATTACCCTCTAAAAACTAACGACGCTTCCCATCCATAACTCGACGCAAACAAGACGTGGATTGATGCGTGGGGGAGCATTTGTCCTCTAGTGTGCACGGGAGCGTGAGCGCCGTGTCTCATGGAGGGAAACTTGGTAAACATGATAAATCCCACCGTAATTAACAGCACACTTGACTGTTGTTTGAAGACATACCATAAATCCTAACGTAAAATTAATCCATTAATAATACCAACCCAGCTGAGCACTTTGCGAGCGTGAGCATTATACTTACAGGGAGAGAAATGGGGTAAGTATGACTGTGGTAAGTATGAGCAGATGGATGGTGTGTGCTGCCCGCCAGACAACAACCTCTTTATTATTGGTCTGATTACACGTGGGGCCAGGGGGGAGAGCGCCTCAATTTGCTTATTTATGGCCCAGCCTTTAACAACACCTGTCGCGCTTCCTGGTGCCGGGGGGAGGAAGGGGGAAGGAAGGTAAGTGGGTAAGAGGATAGTGATGGTAGACAGTGAAAGAAGGATGTAGAAGAATGGGTAGAGGGAGAGAGAGTTTAAATGGATAACATGGTCGTGGTACCGGAAGAAGAGGGAGGCATTTGGATGAGATGGTAGCGGTGGTACACAGCAAAAGGAAGGGATGTAATGTGTGAGTAATGGGGGAAAGAAAGTGATGGTAGACAGAAAATGGAATATGTTGGGTAGGGAAATGGGGAAAATGCTAGGGTAAGAGTCGAAAGGAGCGGCTGGAAGACTGGGAGAGATATCTAGATATATGTAAACTATTGATAGAGAGAAAAAAGGAGGATGGGAACAGATGTGACAGAAATAAAAAGGGTGCTTGTTAAAAGAGCTCTCAAAAAGTCGCTAGGTAGATATGACTGTTTCTCCATCGAGTTGCGGAATCGTCAACATCATTATCATCATCCTTACCCTAATTCACCCCACAGAGAGGTGGGTGACTTCTCTACAGTGTCGCTAAATCGGAAACTCTGGTGAGGTAAAACAGTGAAGTAACCTAGAAGTTGCTGACGTATGTTAACCCTTTTATTGCGATAAACTTGTTTATTTACAGCAGCTTTGTTGTAGACAGACGATTTTATTCAGTTTAGGAGAAAACATCATATAGTGAAACCACAAGACGATGCTATGCAGCCTGGATGTAACTCAGTGAAAACAATCTCTACATACCCTATCAGTACAATAAACTCTTTTCATGATGCTTTTGTTACAACCGGACGATTTTATTCAGCATAGAAAAGCTTTCTTACAATTATGGGGATAAAACAATATTTGCTAACTCTTTCAGTACGATAACATCGTTTTTAACTTCTCTCAGTGAAGGAGTTTATGACAGAGGATTAGTGATACTGGTGGTGGTGATGGTGGTCTAGAAGCATTTTAGTGACTGTAACTGCTGAGCTGAAAGATATACATATATATGGACCTGTGGTGGGAAATAGAGTGATAGTGACAGTAATTATGGTGAGTGTGGCTGTGGGGGGAGAGGTTGTGGGGTTGTGATTTGTAGTGATCGGACTGATGGAGGTGGAGGTGCTATTTCTAGTACTGGCAAAGGTTAAAGTAAGGAAGATATTATCATACGCTCGTTGCGCGAGTGGCTGACTTTGGTTGGTTTGTCATTTTGCCTGTCGTATGTAAAGAAAAGCGTGGAAAAGCCTTTGAATGGGACTGCATCTTATATGAAATAATCATTAAGGTTTGTCAGAGGAGCAAGTAATTAAATATAGGTCATAGGTCAATGGCATGGTCGGATCAAAAAAATTTTATCCGATTTAAACGAAACATGGTGAAATGAAAAGAGTTAGGGAAGGATGGAATGATTCAGTTTTTACAACAAAAGGTCAAAGGTTAAGGTCACAGGGCAAGATGAAGAGTTCGATCTTCTGTCTCAGGCAGCTTTGATTCAGTTTGGACCAAAGTTGGTGAAAGGGTTTACGGACAGTCAAAAATGAAGTGATTCTAATTTGAAAACAAATGGTGCCAGACACAACAAACATCGCCCAACACCAGATATTTTATTTTCAACTGTTTCTAAGTTACAGCCCTCTGAAAATCTGTGATCTTGCGTTTGACCTTTCGAGGTCACTCAGTGTCAAAGGTCATGGTACCGAATAAAAGCCCATATGAAACTTCCTATATCTTGATAACAATAAACATCTCTATCTTCAGCCACTTTCGAGTTGTAGCCCCCTGAATAACCGTGACCTTGTGTTTGACCTTTCAGGGCCACGTAAGGTCGAAGGTCATGGTACGAATTAAAAGCCCATATAAGACATCCTATAGGTTGATAATAGTAAATATTTATCTGCAACCAGTTTTGAGTTATAGCCCCTTGAATATCCATGACCTTGAGTTTGACCTTTCAAGGTCACTCAGAGCCAAAGGTCATTGTGCCAAATGAAAGGCCATATGGGAGTTCCTGTATGCTGGTAATAGTAAATATCTTCAGCGAGTTTCAAGCTATAGTTCTCTGAAAATCAGTGACATTGGTTTTGACTTTTCAGGGTCACTCGATTATCTTCAAAATGTAATTACTTTCTTTTGGAACCAGTGCCCACAAATCTTGATTGTTTCATATAATTTCATGTAGCCATTTTTCCGTAATGTTGCTAACAAACAAAAACAAACAAACAAACAAAGTCGACAAAAAACAATACCTCGCCGGACTCCTTCCGGGTGAGGTAATAGTAGGTCAAGGCCACAGGGCATGGACAATAATATATATATATATATATATATATATATATATATATATATATATATATATATAAAACCAGCCTGGACCAAACCTGGCGGAAGAATTGAGGGTCAAGCAAGGTATGGCTTGAGAACAATCGGTCGAAGGCTAAGGCCACAAGGTAAGGCCAGGGGTTCGGCCTTAGACTTGTTTTCATGTTTAATGAGTTGTGGGAATTATGACGGTGGTGGTTATGGTTAGGGTAAAAAAGACTGTGGTGGAACAAATTTTCTATTGACCGTTGTGATGTTGGTCCTAGTGGCGGTAGTAGTTGTAAATGTGGTGTAGACAAGTGCTCGTGGGCCCTTCGGGCCCCTCGCACTTTCTCCTGCGGTGGGCTCTCGCGCTGCTGTAGTTTATTTTAGTTGTACCTGTGGACAAAAAATTCTACGGAGATCCTATGCCGGGCGCCTGGAGCGGCTTTTTTTGGTCAAAATGTGATCGCTAATTAAATATAGTAAAAGTTTTTCAGTCGTGATGGGACCAAGTTTTTTCACATCAGCGATTGTTTGCGATTTTTGTGCCAATTTTGGTGCGATTTGAATGTGTAGTTTCGGCTGCCCAAAATACACACACACACACACACACACACACACACACACACACACACACACACACACACACACACACACACACACACACACACACAGCTAGTGCTATACTGTAGTATATAAGATAGATTGTAGCGTATGGGTTCGTGATGGAAAACAGGGTGGTGACGGAGGTTGGTGCGATGCATGAGACTTTCATGGAGGAGGATGTGGTACTTAGATCTGTAGTGTTACAGGGACTGGATTTGGAAGGAAGAGGGATGCAGAAGACAGCACAGTTAACAGTCATAGGTTTACAAGCAAAGACAGCAAACATGCATTGTGTTACAAGTCAGTAGGCTACATTACACTTGCAGCTGGTTACAAGTCCGTACAGGACACGGGCATCGGGTTACAAATCTGTACAGTAAACGTGCATCAGGTTACAAGTCCGTACAGTATACGTGCATTGGCTGTACTTGCACTGGGTTACAAGTACAGTAACTACGTGCACAGGGTTACAAGTAAGTACAATACACGTGCACTAGGTTATTACATGATTAATGGAAGACTGCTGTAGCACTGACCATCCCATTTTCCTAAACGATTTTATTCAACTTAGAGGAGAGGTCCCGTATGTAAGGTTTTAAAATTCTGACTTCTCAGAGAAATAAGACTCTCATAACCCAGAGGCCAAATGTTACACACACACACACACACACACACACACACACACACACACACAGGTGAAAGTGGAGGGTCGAACGAGTGAAGAGGTAGAGTGCGGGAAGGAGGAGGGAGGAAGGATGTAGCAGGACTCTCTCCCATCACTCCGGGCTGATGACACTAAATCACTCCACTTCCCCAAGTGATAATGAACACCGTCGCTCTTTTTGTGTACCCAGATGTGTTGTGTAACGGCATAGAAAATTTTGCTACCAGTGTTCACTGAACCTGAATGAGTTTTGTTATTGCTTACCCACTTCATTACATTTGATGAGAACATGAATATATGAGGCGTCCAGAGGTAGTGGGGCGACCTCGCCAAACATTGGAATTTCTGTTCTCGCTTGCCGGGGTAAATTTGACCCATTTTCTATGAATTGGTGTGTAAAGGCAGTTGAAACTCACCCTTATCACATGCATTCCGAGGGTCTGAAGTCCCGGGATTGTCCAGGTAGAAGCTGGCTATCAGATTGTGCTTCTGGAAGGTAGATGGCGATATTTTGGTCCGGCCACTAGCCAATAGGACGCTGCAACTGAATCTCCTGTGTTTATACCCTGCTGCTCAGCCAATCAGCATCCGCGTAGCATCGCCTGTAGTCAGTCTCCCTGCCAGTCTCACGTGTGTTGGACGGATTACTGTTGTTGTGTTGTATTTTGCCATGTTATACGATTTTTACGCATCACCATGTTTTCTAGTGACACTCAAAGTGAATTGCAGTTACCAAAGGTAACTAGGAAGAGGCAGAGGAATCCTGAGACCTGGAAACAAGCTGTAGCTAAGAAGAAAAGAAACAGTGGTGAGGCTTACTGTAGTCGCCATAGGAGGTAACAGGTTCGTGCACGACGCGTTGGTTCTTCCTCCCAGTGTCATGATAAGTGTGTCACTCGTATTGGTGGTGATAATGGGCAAGATATTTTAGATAATTTCTGGGCTGGTGACCATTATACCCAGACAGCATACATTGTTGGCCATGTGTCTGTTAGTGCTGTGAAACGGCCCCTTGAGGCTGGTGATGACCAGGAAAGCCGAGTAAAACGGAGCATGATTTACACAGTGATCGTGAAGGGTGAGGATTTAGAAGTGTGTCGTGTGGCATTCATTAAAATGCATGATATTTCAGAAAAACGTTTTCATAATGCTTTGAAAAAGGTATCAGATACCGGTACAATTGAATTTGACATGCGAGGTAAACGTGCGCCCCCTAATAAAGTGTCTGATGAGAGGAAGGAGAGAGTGCGGGAGTACATCAGAGGTCTGCCGACTGTGACGAGCCATTACTCACGAGCGAAAAGTCCGCACCGCCAGTATCTTCCTCCTGGGCCTAGGATTCACAAGTACAAGGCTTATGAGGAGGTACTCGAAAAAGAAAATTGTAGTGCTGATGTTGTCTCACAAGATTATTTTGAACGTGTGTTCCGTAATGAGTTAGTATTGGATTTGAACCACCGAGTTCAGATTCTTGCAACTAAATCATACACACACACCCGCTTGCACTGGCGCCTTACACCGCACTCTGAAGCCGTAAGTGTTCTGAATAATTAAATTTATATATTTTTTTTTTATGAACTACTTCCATTTTATACTGGAAATACAGTACCGATTCATGCATTTTGTATCTATTAAATAATGATTGGAACAGTTTTTGCATAATAAATAATTTCAAAAATTCATTAAAAATTTGTTTTTTAGCTTTGATGGAAATAGTTCATACCATAGTTTTGGTTTTCACTGAAGTTTAGAAAAATTACCAAACTTTGATTTTTCCTTTATTGGTGTGCCACTTAAAAATGGAGGGTAGAATTTTATGCATCAAAAAATCGTTTATATCAACAAAACTTTATTAATTTTATGTTTTATTTGAAATCTACAAGGAAAGACGAGTACAGTGAGTATAAATATGTACAGTCGTGGCCATAAATAATCACCTATCCTCCTGCACCCCGTGCCTCAGACTGACTTCTTTATGCGCGGCAAGTCACACTGGTTAA
Organism: Coenobita brevimanus; assembly: GCF_032717465.1. Classification (NCBI taxonomy): domain Eukaryota; kingdom Metazoa; phylum Arthropoda; class Malacostraca; order Decapoda; family Coenobitidae; genus Coenobita; species Coenobita brevimanus. The sequence continues at coordinate 12,465,241 of NC_137028.1, read as the reverse complement.
GAGGGGCCGAGAGGGTGGGACCAGAGAGAGAATGGAAGGTGGGTGGGAGGACGAGCGATGGTGCTGGGGTGGAGTGAGGGAGGGTAGGTAGGGGAGGGAGAATGAAATGCGAAGTTGTGGCCACATAATTTGTCTATTTTCTTTCATTCGGGGCATGATATAAAGGAGTGAATATTTGACAGATTAAGCTGCATTACACCTTGTACAGCAGCGTCAGATAACAAACTTTAGATAGTGATATCAAGGACTGGCTCGTGAGAGAAATATACTGACCTGACAGATCAAATATTAGTGCTGAGCCATCGCGATTGTGTTGGCCCAGATTTTCAACGCGTGGAAGCCAGAGAACGAGATGACACGGACCCGCCACCTCCAGCACACCAAGGACGAGTGGGAGCTGTTCAGACGAAACCAGCAAACCATCAACAATATTGTTTCCCCGGAGCCGCGAAGACTGCAAGAGGTGTTTAAGACAGGAGGCCACTGGACTACTTACTAAGGCTTTCCTGCTTGCCTTGGCTTGACCAGTGTCGGAAAAACATTGACATTGATATATTTGGGGAGTTTGGGTAGGATTGCATTTCATTTTCTTCTAACAGATTATGAGAGAGACTTATTATATCCACCCATGAGCACAGATATCAAATTCAGTTACGTTTTTTTTCACAGTTCTTTTAAATAGCCTTTTCATATAGAGATGTCATAAAGTAGCTGACATGGTGGTGACTAAATAGGGGGAGTGTATACCGAGAGGGTGATCATATTTGCTGTGGACACAACCATGTCAAAGGTTGCATATAATATTTAGTTCCAAAAATTAATTACATATAAGGGTAGAGGACGTTTCTCACACAGACATTACGGAAGTCAAAGCCATCCAGATTCCATTCTGCGTCCGACGTTAAAGTACACGGATCGACACAAATATCTTGCTCCACACTAATATTTGATCTGTCACATCAGTATATATCTCTCACGAGCCAGCCGTTGATATCATCACCTTTTTTAAAACCTGTTATCTGACGCTGCTATACAAGGTGTAATGCAGCTTTATCTACCGAATATTATCTTCGTTATATCATGCCCTGAAAGAAGGAAAATAGACATATTATGTGGCCACAACTTCGCATTTCATTCTCCTCCCCCTACCTACCCTCCCTCCCTCCACCCCAGCACCATCGCTCGTCCCCCTATCCACTTTCCCTCCTCTCTTTGGCCCCTCCCTCTAAGACCCCCTTATACAGAGTGACTTGCAGCGCATAAAGGAGCCAGTCTGAGGCACGGGGTACAGGATAGGTGATTATTATGGCCACGACTGTACACAATACCACCAAAAGAAAAAAAAAAAAGTGCGGAACCATTAGGTAAACTTTGAATTGAAATTTATCGAAACTATGTTTTTGTTGTTGTCGTCCCTGTGCTTCCGGACACCTCATATAGCCTATACATTAGAAACGTGATCGCACCGAGGTGATGGTAAAGATTGTTTAGTCTGTCACAAAATGGACATAATCAGCTGACGGTAGCATGACTGAAACAGAGAGGGGAAAAAAAAAAAGGTCATCATAGAGGAGTTAGAATGATTAGTATTAATCATTACTCATTGTATTTCTGTTATTTTGTTCTGAACCTCATGTACACCAGTTTTCATCGTGGGTATGTGGTCTTGATTGGATACACGTAAATTGTTTCCTCTGTGTGTGTGTGTGTGTGTGTGTGTGTGTGTGTGTGTGTGTGTGTGTGTGTGTGTGTGTGTGTGTGTGTGTCGGGTTTCGTGTGTGTTTTGTGTGTCATTTGTCCACACACGTTTTGGCTCTGTGTGTTATGTGTCTATGCATATATCTGTGTCTTTTTCCTTGGCTTGTGTGGCATGGGTGCTTTTCATAAACAAGTGAATATTTTCATTTTGTGTACCTAATGTGTCCCGTGATTGTTTAATCGCTCGCGCGTGCGTCCGTGTGTGTGTGTGTGTGTGTGTGTGTGTGTGTGTGTGTGTGTGTGTGTGTGTGTGTGTGTGTGTGTGTGTGAGTGTGTGTGTGTGTCGTGCCGGTAGGTAATCAATCACCTTAATATCCTGGGAGGAGCCACAGGGCCGCTCTCACGCCGCCCACTATGCCCCTCCCCCCCACCTCACTCCCGTCCTTCCGTCCTCGCACTATTTTCCGTACTCATGCTGTCCTAGTTACTCCCTAGCACTGCCTGTCTCTCGTTCTTGCACTGTTTTCTGTCCCTTCCCAGTCTTAGTCCCGTGCTTGCCCTGTTTTGTCATTTCATCGCACCGTTCTCGCACTGCCTGTCTTCCGTCCTCGCAGTGACTGTATCCCGTCCTCGTATTGCCTGTATACCGTCATCGCACTCTCAGTACCCGATCCTTCCGCTGCCTGTATCCCTTCCCCGCACTGTCTGCCTCCCATCATTGTGCTGCCTGTCTCCCGTCCTCGCACTATCTCCCTTCCTTCCTCGTATTACTTGTGTATGTCCTTTCCCTGCCTGTTTATGTCCTCTTACTAAGTTGTTCTCGCACTGCCTGTCTTTGTTCTCGCAGCGTTGTTTTCGTAGTGCTTGTCCATAGCCTTCTAATGAGTTGCCTATTTTTCACACTAAATTGTCGGTCCTTTCGTTTAGCCCTTTAGTTTTTTTTTTTTTTTTTTTTTTTTTTTTTTTTTTCCCCGAAATTCAGATGACCTATTCGGCTTTGAGAAGGCCTGTCGTAGTGATAATGATTTCAGAATCTCAATAAAAACCTTCATTACACTGTCATTTCTTTTTTCCTTAGTTTTTGTTCAGTTCAGGAAGTACTCCACGTTGTGACGGGATGCTATCAGGGCATGGAACACAGGCAGGCAGAGGGAAGTATTTATCATCCCATGTCCCTCACTTTAGCGCCTTCAATCCAGTAATGTACTTTATTACATTATTATTGCAACTGCCAGATTATCCTATTCACTAAAGAGTATACATTGCGAATATAATTACAGCCTACCCTGACCTCCTCAATAAAAGAGGTCTTTCCCAAGTTAAACATTATTGTCTGGTGGCAGCAAGAATATAAGAAATGCCATTGAACTGTTACTCATGGATGATTTTATTCAACACAGCAGGCAATTTTCGAGTGAATGAGTTATGAAATACCTTCCACTGCCTTCCAGTTACCTCTTACTGCCATGTCGATTTTTCTTTAATTTCCTTGCCTTCCATAGACGATTACATTCAAACAAGGGTACCTAGTCTGTGTTTTAAAAAGATCCAAACCAGTTTTATCGAAACTGAATTCTCCGTAGTAGTAAATTATAATTAGAAATCATTATTTTTCTCACTGTCGTTCTTTCCAGTTTGGTTTTTAAGTGTTTCGGGACAACAATAGGCCAAAATGTCCGCCGTCGGAGTTAAAGCGTTTCTGACCTTTAATGGTATGGCTACAACACCGACTAGCGGTTACTGTGCCACACTTTCAATATTTAACTCTTTCAGTTCGATGACTTTATATTTTAGCAACTTCCATGTGATTTTATTCAACTTAAGGGAGGCGTGTTTTTATCAACAAATTAATGGAGGCATTATTTGATCTCTCCGATTCATAATGTCTCTCTTAAACAAGTAAATCGTTTTGTGGTATAAAAAAAATTGCGTGAAATATATTGCATCATATTCCAGACTCGTGTATAACCAATTAGTTCCAGTGTCGTATATTTTTCAGCATGTTTGTGGTGCTTTCACATGATTTTATCGAATTTAGGAAAGGCCTCTAGTACTGAAGAGGTTAATGAAGGCCATATACATCTTCTTCCACGGACAATCAATCTCCTTCTGAGTGAATAAAACCGTCTCTTGATAGGAGTAAAATAAAGAGGACGTCGCCAGATTCAAGAGGTTCACTGCCTTCCACACGTCAGTAGTCCTCGCCGTCCATGGCTACCCTTCTGTTTTACCACCACCACAATGACGCACTTTTTTTTGGGGGGGGGGCAATTTTCAGTTTATGTTATTCAAATTTTGAGTTTTTTCAAGTGGATATTTTTGTATACCCTATTTTAAACCCTTCAGTAGCCTACGAGAAGTCTTTCCAAATGCAGTTAAAGTGTCTGAAAATACCAAGCATATACTATATAAAGACATCATCGTAGTGAAAAAGTTAACTGATATATCATAAATAAAATATACTACCTTGTAATATAATGAGCAAGTTTGGGAGTACTGTAGTGTGGATGTGCTCTTATGTGTTGGAATGAGTGCCCTGAGATAGCTGGGCCGCGTGGATTCCATGGCAAGTGGGTGGGTGACTATAGGGAAGCCTGTGTGAGTGCGGTGGAGGAAGGAAGGGCGAGAGAGAGAGGGCAGTTGACGAAAAGATGGGGGAACGTTGGGGAAGTATATGAATGAGAGGGATGAGAGATGGAGTGAGGCAGTCTTAGGGCGGACGACAGGACGACGTGAAGACGATTATTTTATCTATGGCCACCCCCTTCGGAAATAAGACGTCTGGCAATAAATACACAAATAATTGTAATATAATGGTATGATTGGTCTGTTTCAAAACAATCACTTTTATAACTTAACACAAATAATTGTAATATAATATAATGGTATGATTGGTCTGTTTCAAAACAATCACTTTTATAACTTAACACTTTCGTGTTCCATTGGTTCATACTGAGCCTGATAATATCGAGTAGAATTAACTGGAGTAGAATTATGGAGTTGTTCCCACATAAGAGAGTTAATGATGACAGCATTAACACTGCCTTCACATGAAATGTTCTCAGCTGAATATGATCATCCATTGTTACCTGGAGGAGAACACTAAAGTTTTCCAGACAGGAGATGGCTAGTGGCACCAATACTAGCATTCTCATTCACGTATACCCACTCTCACCTGAAGTAAACCATCTGAATTAAACCGTCTGTCATTAGCTGGAGACGGTGATAGAGTCGGTAGAGAGGTGGTCTGCTGGCCCGAAGGGCTCTGGTTCGAATCCCGGCTGGGGCGGGAAACAGTTTAAGGATCTGAATTTCGCTAATGGAGACTGTAGATCTGAAGTAAACTTTACAGATCTACAATAGGGCTAGCCGACATGTCGTAAAGACACCCCAGCCGATACCAGTACACCAGTTCTGTATGAGGCAGCCCTAGCATGTATTCATTATGGAAGGTGGGTGTTAGCACAGAAATGGTGACATGTGGAGGTGTACAGTACGCAGGAGAACTGGTCATAGTGGTATGGTAGCCTCTCAATAAGTGAAGTACCGTGATGAACATATACCACTCTGCTGGACAAATGTTCCGAATGATGTGGGTACAACACTGACTATCGCCTCCATCACTTAATCGTGTTTGCATTACCGCCCCGGCCACCACAACATCCCCTGCTAAATGTTTGTGTCCCGTGAAAAATAGTATCCAAAGTATTACGTGATCCGGACCTGTCAATGTTTACAATTTTTCTCCCCGGCTGGTAACTAATGGCCCGGAGCTGTGGAAGGATTGCCTCTTAATTACAATGGGCGAGGTGACCTGTCGTGTTGTGTCACCCCGGGAACACCACCCCCACGTCCGTTGACGTGCCCCTTGCCAATCACATTAACCTTTTCAGTACTGTTACTATATATTCCCTTACATTTTTTTTCTTGTATTTTGTTGCCATAAAGCACTTTCCTTTAATCAATGGATGGCCTGGGGAGGAGTTAGAAAGTCTTCATTAACCCATTCAGTTCGAAAAAGCCTTTCATAATTGTTTTTGCTGCCGCCAGACGGTATAATTCAACGTAGAACACTCCTCGGCTAATAGAGTGGTCAGAAATAGCTACCATTAATCATCTCAAGACGATTCTTTCTGTACGATAATGTCATTCAGCTTTAGAGCCTCCCTCATAATGAAGGGTTAACACCGAGACATCACCCACCTGCTGGACAAGGACAAAAAAATAATACTAGGTTTACGTGTGGAAGTTTTAGCTAATCATTTCTGAAAGACTAGTATTATGACACATGGAACTGGTTAGAAGCTGGAGATTTTTAATGGGACACACACACACACACACACACACACACACACACACACACACACACACACACACACACACACACACACACACACACACACACACACACACACACACACACACACACACACACACACACACACACACACACACACACACACACACACACACACACACACACACACACACACACACACACACACACACACTTTTTCACTCTCTCACCCTTGCACATATTGCCGTCCATTTTCCTCTCTCTTTTCGTCTCGCACATACATCCACACATTCCTCCCTCTCGACTCTCTCATATCTCCAGCTTTCTCCTCAGGCCTCCTCTCCGAGTCTTCTCTTAGATCCTCACTTTTGCATTCTTCTTTTGTTCCGTCCCGTCCCTTCCTTCCTTCACGTCACCAACTTTGCATGGCCATTAGTTTTGTCATTCTGCCTTTAACCCTTATCTATCATTTCCTCACCCTTCATAATTCCTTTTCGTCTCATGTTTCACTTATCCATTTCTCTTATCCACCACAAACTCCACCTGTCATTTCTCTTCAGCTTCACACCGTTCATCTCCATCACTTCCTCTCCCTCACACCTTAGTCTCTCCATCACTTCGTCTCTCCCAAACCTCATACCTCCATCCCTCCCCCTTTTTCACACCTCATCTTTCCATTCTCCTCCTTCTCTTTACCTTTCCTCCTCTCCTCCTCATCCCTGTTTCTCCTATCCTGCTCTTTCATTCCATTTTCACATTCCTGTCATTCCCACCCCTCATCATCCTCCACTTTGTTCTCATGCTCATCACACCCTCGCGGTCTTACTTTTCCCTGATTTCATCCACATACATCATTCAGCCATTTTTCTTCTCATCCACTCCACCCGCACACACACCATCATCATCATCATCTCTCATACGGTAACTTTCAGCTATATGTAATTTTTGCTCTGATCCCTCCTATTTCACTACTTCGCTTTGTCTCACTTTCATTTATTTCTTTCCATCGACTCACACCTTTCCACCTCATATTTCATTCTCTTCCACTCCACTCACACTCTCTTCTTATCACTCCTCTTTTCTTCACTCTCTGCCGCTCCTTTCATCCACTCCTTTCTATCCCCCTCTCTTGCTCATGTAACTTTCCTTTCCTCTCGTCTCCAGTTTCAAACTATTTTTCCCATCCAGTTTCAGTCGTCTCTCATTCTCCCCAATCTCCTCCCAATCATTCCACGCACGCACGCACGCACGCACGCACGCACGCACGCACGCACGCACGCACGCACGCACGCACGCACGCACGCACGCACACACACACACACACACACACACACACACACACACACACACACACACACACACACACACACACACACACACACACACACACACACACACACACACACACACACACACACACACACAAATCACCCCTCCTACTCCACCCGGCCCACACATTCCCTTACCCACACCTCTTCGCCTCTTCCATTTCACCCACACACTCCTGGCATCCTCCCTCTTCCCCCTCCCCGGTCCTTCCCCTCCACCATCCAGCATATATTAATCTAACTTATGCTCGCCTCTCTGTCACCTTCTGTTTTACGGATCAGCTGCCCATCAGTTCGGGCCAATTAAGCGTAAAAAAGCCAATTAATTAGTTCTCTCATTAAGTATAGGTAAAAAAAAGTGCATAAGCAGTCGTAATTTGCATATTAACACGCTCGAGTCTCCGGGTATAAAATTATTAAAAGATCAGGTGCGTGTGAGAGGAGAGTGGCTGGGGGGAGAGCGTCAGCCCAGTATTGTCTAAGGGTCAGCTACAGGCAGAGCGTCAGTCGTAAGGATCCTGAGTCCTGTTTAAGAAATATTGTAGAGTCTGTCAGCTAGAGAACCGACCAAATGCTTGTATTCGTCCAGCTATTCTTACTTCAGTGTTATCACTTTCAGTGCATAAATCCGTTTTTCTGGTAGCCAAAATGAATAAAATATAACGTCAACACACTCAAGAAGTTAATGGAGATTGTTTCGTAACACTTTAGGAATGGAGACCTTTTTTTACGCTGAATATATTTGTCAGAAAATAAGAATAATAATATACATTACATAAAGGTATCATGCAGTGAAGAACCTAACGAACGAAAAGCTATAATACACCCTGACCGTAATAATAACACGACTCTTACTAACGGCTGACAAAAATTGATAAAAGAAGGTGCAAGGCTTAGGATTAACAACTGACAACTGCATGATGATCATACACAGGGTCAATTTTTACCTGGTCCTAATCTTTCCCTAGCGTACAACACTCAACCACTGAATTTACGTCAGGGTCTCAATTGCTGTGTTGGGTGAATAGGGACAAAGGGGTGGGGAACAAGCTTCGTCCAACAGTTTGACCGGCCTGAGAATCGAACTCAAGGTCTACCAGTTGTGAGCTGGATATGCCGCCGCTCTATTAGCGGCTGCCCCTAAAAATTGCAGACGAAATTCTTGTATAAGTTTTTGATCTCAAAGTTAGTCAGAAAGGGAATTTGTCGGCAGTGTTTTAGGATGGTTTGGTTCAAAGGTTTTCCCTTTTTCACTTTCACCGCAAAGAAATTCGGAAAAAAAGCATAGAAATGGAATGAAAAAGGTTAGAGATTACACCTGTCCCATCGCACTGCATTTTTATTTAACCAATTTTTCCCCGCTCTCTCTCTCTCTCTCTCTCTCTCTCTCTCTCTCTCTCTCTCTCTCTCTCTCTCTCTCATATTATTTTTCCTTTTCTATCTTCCTTTCTTTTTCTTTTTACTTCTCAAATTCTTATCTCATTTTCTCCCCCCTCATCCCTATTCCAACGCTCTCCATCCTCATATTCCCTCCACTCTTCTCCTTTATTTCCTTTTCTCCTCTCTCCTGTCCTTTTTTTTTTTTTCTTCCCCCTCTTCTCTTTCCTTCGTCATGTCTTTATTTCTACTTTTCCCCTCTTTGTATTATACTCGTCTTATCCCTTCTCTCCTCTCCTCTCCCTCTAATACTCTTCTCTCCTCTCCTCTCCCTCTAATACTCTTCTCTCTCCAATTCTTCCTCTTTCACTCCTCCACCTCTTCTCACGTACCTTTTCTTCTACTCTCTGTTCTTCAGTCATCTAAATCTCCTCTCCATTTTTCTCTCTTCTCTCCTTTCCACTCCCATCCACTCTTCTCCACTCCCTTCTTCTCTTCATGCATTTAATTTTGTTTCTCTCCTCTCCGCTTATCTCCTCATCTCTTCTCCTCTCTCCTTTCCTCTCCCCTCCTGTCCTCTTTTCTCCTCTCCTCTTCTCTTCTCTCCTCTCTTCTCCTCTCCTCTCTGCGCACCGTAAGCCCCGGGCCAGTAATCGGTTCAGAGGGGAGCTTGTGTGTTCAGTAGAGCCGCCCACATAAATGGTCGAATACGCGTTCACCGCCGGGACCACACCGGAGCTGATTCGACCGGGACCGTTGCTGCTGATTCGACCGGGACCGTTGCTGCTGATTCGACCGGGACCGTTGCTGCTGATTCGACCGGGACCGTTGCTGCTGATTCGACCGGGACCGTTGCTGTTAATCGCGACCGAGACTATTGCTCATTTGACTGGGAACATTGCTAATTTGACTGGTACCGTTGCTGATTCGACTATTGCTGATTTAAATGTCATTGTTGCTGACTTGACCGCGATTACTGCAGATATAGGAGACTAACATGACTGTTAATATTGAAGAACTGGGTTGGACCTTTGGTATACATATATTGGGGCAAATCGTTTCATAGGCTTCCATACTCCATGCGGTCAATTTATACCGATGACGTTTGCTATACACAAACACAGCTGGTACAACACCTCAACTTATGAAGCATCACTTGTCACAACAGAATTTTCCACTCGTACTTCACCAGCTTTGAGAAGGTTTAAATTAAATTTGGGTGCCACTCTCTGAGTTTTGGTCCTTTTACTGTTACAGTTACGGTTACAATTTGTTTATTAGAAAATGACGACCTGACTGGGACTGCTGCTATTTTGGTTGGACCGCTGCTGATTTGACTGGAATGCTGCTGATTTGACTGGAACAATTACTGATTTCACTAGCCGCTGCTGATTTGACTGGGGTCGTTGACGACCCCACTGAGACCGCTTCTAATTTAACTGGAACTACTGCAGCTGATTTGGCAGGTACTGCTGCTAATTTAGCTGGAATTGCTGCTGATTTTGACTGAAAGTGTTGTTGACCATCTGTGAATCATCTAGAACTATTTCTATTCCAGATGAGAGAAAAACTTATTGAACTGTTATCATAGCTAACAAAAGTGATACTATATCCGAATCAACTATTACACTAGTGGATTCAAATGGGCTCATAACTGAGTGCACTAGAACCTTTGCTGACTTAACTGGGGCTGTAATATATCAAAGCAGAACGATAGTTGATTGAATTAGAGCCATTGCTGACACAACTGGAACCAGACTGTGCATGACTGTAACTGTTATTGATCTGATCCGAATCCACAACCGAACCGCCAGGGATTAGACCAAGAGCGTACGTAATTCACTCCTCACTACACCTGACTCCAGTGCACCGCACCCGACTCATGAGCACCACATCTTACTTGCCTACATCACACCAGCACCATACGTAACCCACCTGCACCATATTTGCACCATAGCTGCACCGTACTTGCGCCACATCTGAACCACAGCTGATTCACTTACAAAACACTAGCACTGTGTATCCGCCACAAATGACACCCACACCAAGCAGACTACAAACTTGACTCACTTGCATCACACCTACCCTATACCTGACTCCACCACTAAGACTGACTTCCCTGACCACACATATTCCACAGCTGACTTACCTGTACCAGACCTGTACCACTTCTGCACCACACCTAACATGTCTGCACTAATCAGCACCACACCTACACTACACCAGACTTCCCTCCACCACACTTGCACCATATATTGCTCGCCTACTACTTACTCACCAATTTTACATTTCTATCTATCTGTCTGTCTGTCTATTGCCAGACGCCTTAATCCCTAAAGGGGTGGCCACAAACAAATCGCCTCCACAGCTCACCCCCCCCTCTCTCATATACCTCTCCACTTCATCCCTCCATCTCATCCTTGGCCTCCCTCTCCCCCCTCCACCTCACTCACATACACTCTCCTCGTCAGTCTCTCGCTTTCCATCCTCTCCACATGGCCATATCACCTTTGTGTGTTTCTCCTAACATCCACACCACAACACTCCCTCACATCCTTATTCGTCAGTCTCTCTCTCCATGTGACTCCACGTGCTTCTCTCAAAAAACTCATTTCCACTGCTCTCACTCTTGACCTCTGTCCCTTAAACAAGGTCCAAGCTTCAGTTCCATAAGTTAGAGTTGGTATCACAGTACTGTCATGTAGTAACTTTTTCACTTCCATGCTCACTTCCCTGTTTCTTATCACTGCTTTCAAGGAACCAGCAACCTTTCTTCCTTGTTGTACCCTTTCAAGCACTTCACCTTCCAAACTTCCATCCTTACTCATCACACTACCCAAATACTTAAACGCACTCACGTTTTCCATTTCCTGCTCATCCAACCTCACTGTACATTCACTGACTTCTCTCGTAAGACCATAACTTTACTCTTCCAAACATTTACCTTTAGATTCAGTTTCTTACACACTTTCCCAAACTCATCCACCAAGCCTTGCAGCTCCCCTTCGTCTTCTCCTAATAACATAGTATTATCTGCAAACAACAGTACAGGGAGTTTCCACACACTGCCCTCTCTCGTCAGGGCCACTCCAACATCCACTGCCCTACCTTGTATCTCTTTTATAACCCCATCCATATACAGATTGAACAGCCATGGAGACATGACACATCCCTGTTTCAATCCAACCTTCAGGTAGAAAAATTCACTCAGTTCACTATCCACACGCACTGCAGCCTTAGTACCCCCATACATACTCTTCACAGGATTCAGCAACTTCACATCTACTCCATATGTTCTTAATTCTTTCCACAATCCTTGTCTATCCACCCTGTCATTTCATCTACCTTTATCACACCTTACCCGCACCTTACATGATTCACCTGCGCCCTACCGGCACCATACTTACCTGGACTACAGTGCACCATACCTGACTCGCATTATATCTGCACCTCACCTGACCTACCTCCACCACACCTGCATCATACCTGACTCACCTGCACCACACCTGACTCACCTGCACCACACCTGACTCACCTGCACCATACCTGACCCCTGCAGAATTTCACACAAGCAGTACAAATTCAACTGAGCCCAAATATCCATCTTCCCCCGACTCACCCTCCATCTCAACTACACCAGGCCAAGTCAGACGTATTGGACCCAGTCACATCCTCCTCGTGACCGTCCAAATCGAATTCAGATTAATAGGGACAGAAAACATTGCTTAGTTCACTGTGTGTGTGTGTGTGTGTGTGTGTGTGTGTGTGTGTGTGTGTGTGTGTGTGTGTGTGTGTGTGTGTGTGCGTGCGCGTGCAATAAGATTATGCTTAATATTCCTTCAGAATCAAAATGCATAGTATTGTCTTAGGTATGAACTGTCTCAAATGAAAGCATGGGCAGGGGGTAGACTTTACCTCGGATTGCAGTGTTGGCAATGTTTATTTTTACAGTTTAATATTTGTTGATATAAAAACATATCCCTGTTACAGAGGTACAGTATGACAAATTATTTAACATATTTAATATCAAATTTTAAATTGTGCCTTCTATGTATCTGCTATACATTTTCAGGCAAGATTGCAGATATTGTGACAGGTGTGAATTCAGTTGTATTGAGTGTGATCTATAAGGGCTGTTGAAGACGTTCAGAATTCTAGTTGTAGAGCTGTAAACAACTTACAATGATTGTTTTAAAAGGTGAGTAAATGTGTGAGATGCCGAGATATGCAAGTTACATTAGTAAAGACTATAAACATGGATAAAACAAGCGCACGTAATTTATGGTTTGTTGTGGATTGCTGTTCTGCAGCATCCGGTCAAGAATTCAAGTTCCTAGATGGAAAGTAAATGGATGTGATGCCATCGTCACTGGGAATTCTGCTCATTGTTCCTGATAGTTTTCTGTTTTCCTTTTCTGGATTATGAATCCTACTCAGGCTATGTACGAAATTGGAAACTTGAATATTATGACGATCTTGATAATTATACAGTAGTGATGAAGGCGAATTTACTACGACAGGATGCTCTATGAACTGAAGAGATAATGTCGTGAAAGTCAATGTGACATTGATAGTGAAAGCCAATGTGGCACTGATAGTTGCACTGACAAGTGCTTTTACACGAATAATATATAATGTTATTACACTGAAAATAACAAGTTAAATAATGTAAACACAAATTTTGCCTCCTCTTTATAGAAGTACCGTATTTTATTTTCTTATTTTTGTAGCATGTATATAAACGGTGGTTATGGTAATCGTGTAGTGGCAGCTGTGATGGTTATGGTGATGGCTGTGAGTGTGGGGGAATTTGCCTGTTCCCGATCTTTTCCCTGCTCCCTTGATTTAACCCTACCGCACCCTCCACCCTTCTTTCCCGAACGCTTTCATCCTCTTTCCTGCTCCCCTTTGAACCATCCTTTCTCTTTTCTACTTATCATTCGCTTTCTACCTCTCTGTCTTTTCATCCCTTTTGCTGTTTCTCACCTCTCTCTTTGTTTTCTTCTCTACCCCCTCCCCTGCCTTTTCTGCATACCTTATTTGCTTGGCTTTGTTTTTACACATTATACATTTCTATCTGTCTCTTTGCTCTTTCATTCACTTTCCGCTTAGCTTTTCCCCTTTCTTCTTTCCTTCCCCTCTTCCCTCATCACCCCCTCCCTCTCCCTTCATCTTCTTTCCACTCTCCTCCCCCTCGTCATCTTCTTTTTCCCTCTTCTCCCCCATCTTTACTCTAGCCTGTCCCCTCCACTCCCCTCAGTTCCTCCCCTCCCAGCCCCTTATTAGCATGCACCCCACACCACTATCACCCCTCTGACACTGAGAGAGAGAGAGAGAGAGAGAGAGAGAGAGAGAGAGAGAGAGAGATTCTGTGTTTCAAAAAAGTTAAAAAGAAACATCATCAGTGGCAAAATAGAGTAATGGAGATGATAATTATTATTAATATTGACAAATACATTTCTGGGACAAAAATACCATAAGAAATCTGTTAGAGAGAGAGAGAGAGAGAGAGAGAGAGAGAGAGAGAAAGAAATAAAGAAAGAGAGAGAGAGAGAGGGGACAAACGAAGTACTAGTGCGAAGGCATCATATAGTACACAGTGAAAGTGAGAGAGTGAAGTATAAATGAAAGAAGAGAATGTGAGGGGAAGAGAGTACACAAGAGCAGTAATATGAAATAGTGTATGAGAGAGAGAGAGAGAGAGAGAGTACAATATACGCAATTAAAGAGGAATGGGGTACACGTAAGAGAAAGAGAACTAGTAGTGAAAGTAAGAGTCTCCAAAGGGAAACTGTTTTAGACAGGCGACAGAAGAGAAAGAGAGAGAGAGAGAGAGAGAGAGAGAGAGAGAGAGCAGCCTCAGTGTGCAATCAATAAATGCAAATGCAGGGGATCTCATCTACCCAGGCGCCCCCCGTCCCGTCCCCCCCCTCACCGCCACAATTTACACCTCCTTCTTTTTCCTCTCCTCCTCTTAAAACTCCTGGTCATGTCAAGCCAGGTCAGGTCAGGGAGGGGATACAGTTGTTATTTTGTTATGATGCTGATATTGTTGGTCGTGTGACGTCAGGTCAGGTAAGGTTAAGGGTTATATTGCTATTCCGAAGACTGATGATCATGTGAAATCAGGTCAGGTCAGGTAAGGTCAGTTTACGAAGGCAGTGTGAGGGCTATTATTTATAATTCCAATGTTCTTAGCCATGCAAGGTCAGATTCGGTAAGGTCGTAAAGGAGGTACAGAGGCTGTTTTATTCTGATTCCGGTGATGCTGCACCAGTGAGGTTACACAGGAATATGGGAGGAAAATTTTATATATCTCATATTCTGAGTCAAGCGAGTCAGGTTCTTCAGGTCTTGGAAGGGATATATTGCTATGATTCCACTCTTCAAGGTCATGTGAGGTCAGTCTTGTGTTAAGGTTTGGATCTTGTGCTTCCATGATCAATGGGTTCTTGGTCGATGATGTCGTGATTTCTGGTCAAATCAAGTCAAGCGAGAGAGATTATGTAGGAGCTATTTTGTTGAGATTCCAGTGTTTTAGGTCAGGGTGGATGAGGTTACGGGTGAGGTTTGGATGTTGTATTTCCATTTACTGATGTGCCTCAGTCAGGGTTAAGTCAGACCAAGCCAGATCAGGTTAAGTCAGGTCAGAGAAGTGGTAAAGGGTTTGCCTAGTTATGTGACTGATGTTCTGGGTTATGTGACATCATGCCGTCAGGTTAGGTCAGATATATTAATACCACTCTGCGTCAAATGATGTAAATTAGATCAAGCTGGGATACACCAGGTCATAGAAGATACAGTAGTATATCATTTCTATAATTATTCGTGTGGGAAGATCATGAGGAGTTAGGGAGGATATAGGAACTGGTTTATTGTGTTGTCATCTGAGGCAACACTGTACATTAGATTAGGTCAGTTAGGTTGCATAATGGAGACTTTGCGATCGATTTGTCAGATGTGATGTCATGTAGTATCAAGTCATGTTGCATATGAGATACGTCATTATCTTACTGTCAGAAAATCAAAATCAGGTGGGGTCTAATTAGGTCAGAACATATTGCAGACTCAAAATTTTTCTTTATCCGCCAGTTCACAACGATGACATTTTCAAGATTTAATTTTTTACTACAAACTGTTTTTGTTGGCTTAGGAGACATCGTATTGAAGGTGTTAGAAACAATCTGTGTTAATCGTACTAGTAAAATAACGCTATTTTTTACTCTTGATAAAATCAAACGACTTAGGGAGGACTTCTCGCAGGGAAGAGGCTTATTGAAATCCAATCAAGGAAGAGTTTTGCTGTATTATATTAAATGCTTTAGGACGTATTAGGTCAAAACAATTAAGAACAGTAAGTTGATATTAATGTATGACTAATGTTACGGCATGTTAGGGAGGAGGTCAGGAAGTGTACTTCTCTCTGACCTTCATTCCTAGTCAAGTGGTATTGTCATACTGTAGCGTAATTATTCCCTTTGTGATTCACTGTATAATTCTACGCTCATATTAGCTGAAATCTAGTCAGGTCATCAGGTAGCTGATCAATATATTGTCTGTATCTGATGCTCCAATGTCAGTGCTGAGATTTGGATTTATTATTAAGCTTCGCCATATAGCCTATATGGTGAAACTTATTGTTTTGGTAAGTATTATTAGTTTTCTTGTTTTTGTTTTGTTTTTTTGAAGGTCTTGATGATGATATACAGGAAGGTACCATAGGTTAACCGAAGTACTTGTGTCGAATATAAATGACCTTGACCTATTTTTGAAGGTCATATATTCATTTTTGGTGTAAAACTGCATATTTGAAACTGAAATATCTCAGAAACTAATTGAGATACAGCTATTTAGCTGAAAATCCTATGATAAGAAGGTTTGCTCAGAATATTGGCTGAACATTTTGCCATTTAGCCTACTGGAAAGTACCGAATTTAAATCTGCCCAGTGTTTTCTTTGTAACACGTTTTAGAGAAAACCACAGAAGCTGTAAAGCTGTACCTTTACAGAAATATAGGTGTGGTCCCTTTTATCATCTGAAAGGAATATGGTTACAGTTAGGCATACTGTTAGCCAGTTACTGAGACAAATGTAAGATGTACCCATGCTTCATTTATTTCTTCCACACGTTCTTCTTCAGATCTTGATATTACTCATGAAACTATCTAATTGTGTCGCTATAATTTCCACTTCCCTTGTACATTTACCGGTACCTCTATTTTCCATTTTTGCATCTAGGTGCTGAAATTTTCTCACCAGGTCAAGTCTTTCTCCATTTACGTGTATACACTTTTATGCATATATTAAAAAAAAAAAATAGCTCCGTTTTCTACTCCCATACATATGAAGCTATATATCCCCTCATCGATCCAATTAACATCGATAGCTATACATGCATCTACCCGCTCAGACCTCCTGTCTTTTAAGAATATTTACCCACAGCCATCTGCCAATACTGTCATACCATCCCTCCAAGTCAGTCCTCTGGCTCAGTCCTTCCTTCTCTCCACCGCTCTGGGCCTCAGAATTTCTCCAGACACCCTTTTGTTGTTTTGTGTAAGAGACAGTTATTTGTTGTCTTGTTTCACGGGGAAGAGGCGGATGTGAGGAAGACGGACGGGTTAAGGAAGATTGGTGGGAGGGGGAGATAACTGAAATATACCTTGCAAGATGTAAGGAATGAACGATGAAGATTAAGTGACTCGCATGATTTATTTTGTTTTAAGGAAAAAGAAAGACGGAAGGAGGTTGGGAAGGAGGGAGGGAGGAAGAGCTAACGAGGCTAGAGGGGAGACAGAGCTAAAGAGTACCAAAGAAAGAAGTAGAGTAAAAGATAAGAAAAAGGGGGAAGGTGAAGTGAGAATTAAGGGTGCAAGGGCCACTGACATTCAGAGAGAGTAAAGAAAATGCCAAGGGAGAGTTAAGGAGACTGAAAGACTAAAGTGATGCTGGAGGGGAAATGGGTTATCTGCAGTCAGTGAAGCCACAATAAAGAACACGTATGACAGAAAAGCATGCAGAAAGGAGGATGAACCACGGAACGAAACTGGACGAGGGAAGCTACGTAAATGTGGAAAAAGAATAAGAGAAGGCCATGAGGGCGTGTCTAAATAAGATGGTAGCAGAGAAGAACATTTCGATTAGATTAAAAGAGGTGTATAAAGGGGGAATGGGCAGGAGAGAGACAGACAGACAGACAGACAGACAGAACTGAGGGAAAATGGGAACTGAGGCATATAAAGAAGGGAAAGAAGAAAGAGGCGATAGCAGTGAGGGTAAAATACTGCTATGGCGATAGGGTGAGGGAAGGGGAGTAAAGAGAAGAAGAGAAAGAAGAAACGAAAGAAGAAGAGCAAGAAGTAGTAGTAGTAGTAGTAGTTTCGGTAGTCGGCTAATTGTGGTAGTAGTAATAGTGAACCCCAAACACAGTATCTCCTGGAGGAGCTTAACTCTTCCCGAGGCATCATTAGCGTAGCCACTGTTGTGGTCACTACCACCAATACTACTACCATTATTACTACTACTACTACCATTATTACTACTACTACTACTACTACTACTACTACTACTACTACTTCAGCTCCTACTACTGCTAACAGCAGTAATAGTTGTTGCAGTAGTAGTAGTAGAAGGAGGAGGAGGAGGAGGAGGAGATGAAGAAAAACAACAATGACAACAACAACAAAAGAAGTATCATCATCATCATCATCATCAGTAGTAGCAGTAGTGGAGAGAGAGAGAGAGAGAGTAAAGACGTAGTGAGATAGAGACTGAGAGAGCGAGGAAGAGCTCTCTCTCTCTCTCTCTCTCTCTCTCTCTCTCTCTCTCTCTCTCTCTCTCTCTCACACACACACACACACACACACACACACACACACACACACACACACACACACACACACACACACACACACACACACACACACACACACACACACACACACACACACACACCATCATTTACATTTCATCCCCTCCAAGTTGTGCTTTAATAAGGTATCTTTTGCGGCCACAACTCGCTCCCCGATAAATCTACACACCCCCAGTCAACCCGGCTTTCCAACTCTCACACGCTCACAGGGACTGGGTATTGGGGATGGAAACTAATTAGATGCTCTGGGAATTCTTGACTGGCTGTACTGGGAAAGACAGGTTGGGTTAACTGGGGAGGTACTGACTGACTGACTGAACTACGAGATGTGTCTGGATAACTGGACTGTATATTTGAGAGGTGTACTGGAATAGGATTGATTTGGTGCACTGGGAGTAGGTGATCGGGTGCTGTGAGTGTGATTTGATGTACCATGTGGGGTTGGCTTGTTGCAGTGGGTGGGGATGAGGAGATGAACTGGGTGGTGATTATTAGGCGCAGTGTGTGAAGGGAACTGGGTCCACTGGGAGAGAGTGACTGGGTGCACTGGGAGGCGAGTGACTGCGTGCACTGGGAGATGTGTGACTGGAAGCACTGAGTCAAATTTGACAGTGAAGTGATGTTAAGTTGTATATTTCCTTCAGTATCAGGGGTATTTTCGTAAAGTTAATAAAATGATTAAAGGTGGCAAAATTACGAGAATAAATAAAACGTCATTGTTCCAGATAGATTAATGGAGAGTTATTCTAACCCTTACATTATGAAATGTTTCCCTTAAGCTAAACAGAATCGTCTGGTGATAAGAATGGATTTTGACAGACGTCAGCGTACTGAAAGGGTCATTGCATACAAACATCGTTATGAACTAGTCATTAATATTAAATTTAAGCTACCATTTAAATGAGGACTTGTTGCTGTTGCACATGCTGCAGGTTGCAGTGTCTGAGGCTGTAGCATTGGAAATAATAAGGTAGGAAGGGGATGAGGATGGTTGTGATGTGTGTTGTCCCAGTATGGAGGTATGTCCACATTCTCGACTTATTTTTTATCAGGAAAGGGATATGTTTTCTGTTATTTTGGAGACGTTGAAGATGTGTGGCTATTGTGATCAATCTGGGGTCCATTTATTCATTTATGTGTGTTTATGTGTAGGTACGGTACCTATGTAAACAAACCTGGCACATACGTTGTGTATGGGTCTGGGAAGAAAAGATTCGGTTTTAGTGGAGATCGATCAAAGGTGAAAGGCCATGGGTCAAGGGTAAATTACAGGGTGACGTGTTATTTTATGAATACCTGTCTGACTAGGATCAAAATGCAAACAAGCACCGTGTTTGGTGATGAGAAGCATTTCGATTTTGGTGCAGATCCATCAAAGGTCGATCTCACGAATCAAGGTCAGAGTTCTGTCTGGGCGGTGCTGTGCTCTTTGCGTACCCTCTCTAGTGCTGTATGCATCCAACTCTGGGAAAGGGCCAGAGAGCACATTTTCAAGATCCAATAATCTTACCCTACACCAAGGAATTGTTGCTCCCCTAAAGCGTTTAGGCATTATCACGTGCTCATTAATAACCAACATATACAGTATACTGCGTGAGACAGTGCCAGGGTTTTCACTTTCACAATCGATATATTGGCTGGAGTGTTTTTATGGCTTATCAGTGGGGCTTTATGGAACAGCAGCGCAAGCCGCTTTAATGACATTCAAATCCTCGAACTGATCCTCCAAAAGTCGGGCTCGAACCCGTACACTGAAGTCCCCACCTCACTGTTCTATCCACTTTACCATCACTTCACTCACTGAGATTTTTTTGATGTCCTCTCAATTTTCTCAGATATGCTAACATTAAAACCTTGAATTCGGTAACGTAGTTTAATTTCGTTCTTGCTGTGTCTAGAGAGTTTTATTCAGCTTGGGATAGACTTTTCGAGCTTGAAGGGTGATTATATGGTCATCATTAACGCTCTTGCTACAAGTGGTGCTGAAAGGGGATGCCTTCTTGCAGTGGCATCGATATAACTGGGTAATGGAGCTACCTGGATATTAGGAGCGAGCGATCGCAGCGAGCCAAGCGAGCAAGCGTAGCGAAGCGATGTTTAAGTCCAACTCTGTGTGTGTGTGTGTGTGTGTGTGTGTGTGTGTGTGTGTGTGTGTGTGTGTGTGTGTGAGAGAGAGAGAGAGAGAGAGAGAGAGAGAGAGAAAAAAAAAATCGTGAGAAAATAAATATTATAGCTCGATTATTCTTTTGTTACTGTTCAGCTACCTCACCAGAGATGTTGAAAGTTTACACCAAGATGATACTATGATGATAGGCGTATGGACAAACGTTTGCCACTCGTCACGCGCTCACAAAGTACACTTTACTGGAACAAACATCCCCAACTGACTCACTGTCCTCCGGGTTCATGTTTCAGATGAACCTGGGGCTACAACTACTACTGCCATTACCACCCGTGGGTTCTCCTAAGCTGAATACAACCGCCTCGAATTGGCATAAGCAAACTAAACTAAGCCGTCATCGAAGTGAAGGAGTTAATGATTTTATTCTACTTCCCTCCTCCATCCATAATAAAGACATAGGCTGTACTCCTTGGCGTACTTCACATGTCCACTTCCGTCTCCGCCTGTCTTTACCTAACTCAGGGGTGAAGGTTGGGTTTATATTGGCTTGACCCTTGCGTCCTGATGCCTGCCGTTTTGACTCGGGAATTCTTGGTGAAGATGTCTTGTTCATTACCTCCGCCAAGGAGGATATGTTTTACCCCACGTTTTGTTTGTTTGTCTGTCCGTCTGCTAGAAAGATTACTAAAAAAATTATGAATAGATTTCGATGAGATTTTGTGGAAGGGTGAGCCATCTGCCAAGGAAGAAATTATTAAATCTGGGGGCGATTTGGATCAGGATCCAGATTATCCTGTACAGTATCTCCAAATTTCTCAATGAATTTCAATGAAATTTTGTGGAAGAGTGGGCCATGCACCAAGAAAGAATTTATTAAATTTGGGGACGGATCCGAATCCTATTTCCACAGATCTGGACCCAGATCCTTTTTAAAGGCAAGGGCATTGGAGGAAGTATGCGCTCTCTGAGCGCTTTCAAGTTTACGAGTACTTTAACTTGCCGGAGATTTTCGTCCTTTTGCAGCCTATTTCCCGCGAATCAACATCAGAACCGGACAGTTGTACGGTCCTGCATCCTTTTCACAACATTCCATCATAGCTAGTATCATATTCTGGTGTCAGTTTCTTGTTACAGCACGGCATTGGAGATGGAGGTATGGCAAATTTACGCCTAGTTAAAGTGAACAGAGTAGAGGTGGGGAAGAGAGAAAGAGCGTAACCATTTCACACCAATAACGTATTTTTCATATTACTCTTTTTCGCTGGGAGACAACTTACTGACTGTAGAGGTCAGCTGTGGCCTCCACTAACTCCACTACAGCACTCGTAAGTGCAACAAAATCGGCTGGTCGTCGCAAGCATGTAACCGAAATTGTCTTCGGACCGACGGATTTAAGGGGACGATGTAAGGAGAATGGTAAGAGTGAGACAAGAAGGATAGATAGCAGAAGGTATGGATAAAGAGAGATGAAAAACAGTGCAAATAGAAAAGTAAGAGAAAGGTGCGTGAGACAGGAAAAGGTGGGAAATGAGAAGGAAAGATTTTTGGAATGAAAAGAGAGGAAGAACGGAAGAAATAGAGAAAAAAGGGGAGAAGGGGAACTGGGAAGAGAGAGAGAGATATCAAGGGACGTGAAATGGAGCAAGGTATAGCGTGAATGTGAAAGAAATAGCAAGTAGACGTGAGAAAGGAAATGATATAATTATACTCGTAGGGAGGGAGAGGTGAAAGAAAGGTAAGGGGGGAGAGAGAGAGAGAGAGTGAGTGACCAGAAGGAAAAAGCACGAGAGCTAAAATGAGAAGTACGGGCAAACTGAGATGAAAGAGCTACAGTGGAAGTGGGAAAGAAGAGGATAGGAACAATGGGAATGGAGAGACGGAGGAAGGATTAACAAATACAGAAGGAACAAGAACTTGGCATATCATCAGAGATTGTTTGTTAGTAATGGGGCTGTTGCCGTGGGGAGGGGTGGAGTGGCAGACCAAAAAGATAAGAAAAGGGGATGGGAAGGTTAAGGGAGAAGAAGAGAGGATAAAAGAGAAGATGGAAAAAATCTGAAAAGGAAGAGCAAGAGAAATGTCGACTGGTAGAATGTTGAATATTTAGAGGAACGATGGTCTAATGGATTTCGTGCAAAGCAAATATCTGCGAAATATAGGTAGATAAACATAAAAACTGTAAGCGACTACTCTACATATCTGAGCATAAACTTACAAAGAAGTTATTAGCAAATTAAAATAGTTAAGGTACGATTTAGAGGAAAAACTACAACTTCAGTATTGGTTAATAGAAACCTCGTAACGAACTCAAACAGTATTAATGAATCAGTTCTTTGTTATTTTTCATGTTAGGACAGGATCAGCACGTCCTAAAATATCATCCTTAGTGCCATGACGACGGTAGATTTGAATGTTCTCGGTCATATTCATCATCAGTTCGACTTTGTTGACTGTGTGTGTGTGTGTGTGTGTGTGTGTGTGTGTGTGTGTGTGTGTGTGTGTGTGTGTGTGTGTGTGTTAGCAGTGACTAAATCAAAACTAAGCTTCATTTTCGCCCACTGCAAGAACATAGAGGTCGGGGTGTACAGGACGCATAGTCAGGTGTAATCGCATGCTTGACGGATAAGAACCAGCTACACATATGATCTTAAGAAAAGAGGATAATTGCAGTAGGCCGGCCCGTCCACAGGAGGTTCAAATAATGACTGTACCAAAGAGAAAACAAAGAAAAGGATGAGATAAACAGCCATAGAACGAGAAGAAAACAAAGAGCAGCACAGAATAAACAGCAGAGCATATGACACAGCAGACAGGTAGACAGTGCACCAGAAACAGGTGAGGCAAGGCTGGAAAGTTGGTGCACGTGGTCTGGTGAAAAGTTGGCCGAATGGAAAGTACAATTAATCGATCAGTCCCCCGGGCCGCCTGCATATTGGGTACGGCAAGCAGGTGTCGGGTGGGGGAAGGGGGAAGGAGAGGGGGATTGGAGTTTGGGGGGTGGTGGGACAACAGAGGGAGAGGGAGTTGGGTGGAGTGGGGAGAGGAGGTTGGGACTGAGTGAATGGGGGAGAAGGATTGGAGGTTTGGGAGGGGGGAGGAGAATTAGTTGGTTGTTGTTGTTTTTGTTGTTGTTGATTTGTTCATTCATATATTGGACTTGTTTCGTTTACGTTGTTTTTTTATGCATATGCTCATAATACTGTCGATGTTGTTGTTCGGATAGCCGTAGTTATTTTGCTGTTGTATCTGTTGCTGTTATTGCACCATTTGTTGTTTTTTGCATTACTGCAACCCAGTCCATGAATGAGTCTAGTTAGCAAGATGGGAATGGCAATCAAATTATTATCGTTGTCAAAGTGAGAGCTGTCGCTGGGAATGCCAAGGAATGTGTGTGAGGCTGCGTAGTTTGGATAGGATAAGAAATGCAGAGATTCATAACAGATGTGGAGCATGGAAGTCAAACGATCAAAAAGTACAAGAGTGTGCTTAGAGGGTATGGTCATGTAGAAAGAATGGACGTGAACAGAGTGAGGGGAAAGGTTAATGAGTCTGAAGGTATAAGAAGGCTTTGAAGGCCAAGATGAATGTAGATGAGTAATGTAAGTGAATGTGTAAAACAACAAGCAATGTCTTAAATATGAGAAAGCAAAAGACTTTAGGAAGAATGCACGTGGATAGATGAAGTTTTTGTTGAGATTTACAAGACCATTGCATTACTTTATCCACTTGACAGTAGACGGAATGGCTAAATTCCACTGGCATCATCATGACTCGCAATTTTGTGGGTAGAGTTTGGTCTGTGAGATGGTGCCAAGAATCTGAAGGCTTGAACGATGAGTGAATGAACTCATTTTACTGGGCGCTAAGTTTTAATGTTTGCTTTTCAGCTATTCTACTTTCCTCTTCCTCTTTCTGTAACCCACCTACCCAACGGATATATGAGAAAAAAGGGTTAATGTGATACATACATTGATGGTTTTTCAAAATGAGTGTGAGAGATCGAATATCGTTGATTATCTCTGCTGGACGGTGAATATTATTATACTTGTGTCCGCACCAAAACACATGAGAACTCCCAGCTTCAGACAAACAGGAGAGAGAGAGAGAGAGAGAGGGGGGGGGGAAGTAAGAAGAGAAATGGAGGGATGGAGGATGAGAGATTACCTGAAGCGTGGTTGCCTGCTGCACCTGCCTCCAGTATGATGCGGGCTCTTCCCTGCCGCCGCTCACGTCCTGACGGCGGCGGCTAGATGAGTGTGAGGGGTGGTGGTGGGGGCTGTTGTGGGGCTGTGAGGATTGCCGGGTGTCGGGTTGTGGAGCAGTGATGGTTGGGTGGGTGGATGTGCTACTGATAATGAGGGATTAAGGCAGGAAATGCAATGAACGAAATACAAGGAACCGTCCATGAAAGGTACTATGCAATGTCTGTAATTAAATGGTGGTTGTATCACTTTGTCATACTGTACAAATTTTGACGATCAGTTTTTAACATGTAACGAAATTTCTTGGAAACAGTTGCTGTTCGGTCGGTCTCAGTAACTTGCAAAGCTAATAATGATAAAGGCAACGGTAAAACTATTTTTTTCCTATTTCTGCTAGATGTGTTCATTACTGTTCCAGACGACAAGTCAGGTGTACTGTGTTTGGAATCGTGATAATTTACTATCAGAATCATTTATTAATACTCTTCTGAGGCGTAGAGATCTTTAAAATGGATTGATATAAGCATTTTCAAAATCAGCACAAGGGGAAAACCATTGTTCGAATCCTTGAGCTTCGCGACTATGTGCCTAGAGGTGGAGGGTGGTATGACAAGTACCCTTTCAGCGATACCCCTCATAGAACACCCCTGGGTTTATATATATATATATATATATATATATATATATATATATATATATATATATATATATATTTATATATATAATGTGATACTCATTACAGACAGAAATTTAAATTATGATTTGTGACAAAATACTATCACGGAAAAATCTTCTAAATTCCAATGCCTTACCTTTTCAGAGTTTCATATGGCTATGCATCTCCCTTTGCAAGTTAAGTAATGTCTAGAAAAATTATTTACATTTCCTAATGTACACTTTAATTTTCGAAAACTGTTCTGGTACATTCCATGTGGTGTGATGCGAATGTCCAGTGATCGCACTGAGCTGGCTCAATAATACATCGCTTTCTGTGCCCTGCCTTCAGGCATAACATGTTTGTTGACCACTGTGACAGTTGTCCACACCATGCACTACACTCTAATGCCAACTACACTAAATTCACGTCGTAGTCATAGAAGTAACTTGGCATTTAAAAAAAAAAAATGTAATAAATTGCCATTAGGCTACACACTGTACGAGGTGCGGTACCGCTAATGCTGACAGAGCCTGATATGATCCAACATCGACGGAGCACAGTTGAGACTGGTAAAGGTGAGAATAAACGCGTGACGGAGATGCGGGGGACAACCAGAACGTGACAATGTATGCCCTGGCGGGCAGCAGCCAGGGTGGCGCCGCCTCTGACACCGGCGCCTCCCTGGGCACCTGGCGCCACTGTGTCACGGATCACGAAAGGTTCAGTGTCGTGCCTGACTGGAGGCAGTTGGGGCGACAGACATTAAGCACAACTCGGGACGTGACCTCCATCTCGCACTGTCACGAGCATAACGCCACCAGGTGTACAGTACTGTCACAGGGCAGAGACTAATACGTTCACCCTGTAATAATGTTAGCATATTGTACTGTCTTCTTCTTCACAGTGCACATGCGGTTAAGTATTCTGGGAATACCACCGTCGAAAAATAATGGTTAAACATTAATATAAACTCAGTTCTCTCCAGTCACTTATACATGGTACAGTTTACACAATGATGCTTCCCATACGTATGGTTATGTTGTCTACCTTTTCAGAACCAGGTCAACAACCCTCCTTACCATGTTTACATGCATTAATGAGGAGGCTTTGGGGACTCTTCCGTTGCCCCTTTTGTCCGACGCGTGTGAGGTCTAGTCCACAATACCCCCGCAGGAGAGTAGGGAGGTGTTTTGCATTCATTACCGCCGCGGTTGTGGTGGTGCGCATGAGTCTCTAAGCTAATGCCTCAAGTCCCTCTGAGTCCTCATTGTAGTCTCTAAACATTGAGTGACGAGTGAGGGAAGGATATATTAACCCATTCAGTACAAGAGATATTTTTTATTCCTTGAATCCGGTGACGTACTAGTCCTTTTATTCTTTTTACATCCAGGCAATTTTATTCAGCTTACGATCGACATCCTGTAGTAAAGAAGTTAATGGAGACTAATTCTTAATATCTGTTAAAATAGCAAACATAAAATTATTCGAAAAATGTACAGTATAATTGAATTACAGGGATTAGGTTGACGTAAAACATTTGTATAAAAAATGAGTTAAACCATAAGAAATTATTGTACAAAAAAGACAGAAGGACATTGTCTTTACCTCCATCTGCCAGAGCCTTATCTAAACTAAATAAAATCTCCGGGGGATATAAGAATAATATACGAAAGTGAGCATCTCAG
The DNA here is from genome assembly GCF_032717465.1 of Coenobita brevimanus. Lineage (NCBI taxonomy): Eukaryota > Metazoa > Arthropoda > Malacostraca > Decapoda > Coenobitidae > Coenobita > Coenobita brevimanus. Next base: position 12,438,003 of record NC_137028.1, on the reverse strand, counting down.
TGAAACTGTTATCAGATTATATGACATGGGGGTATTTAAACGAGTATATCACTCGACAGACCAACGACTAATCAATGAAGGATGTTCTAGAGAGAGAGAGAGAGAGAGAAAAAAAAATAACTGAAGCTACTGTTAGATGCTGGGTTTATTGGCGTGGGCGGTTGTGGTGGTGGCTGGGTTTTGGGTGTGTTTGTGCCAAGGGACCTGGCTGAGGCATTAATGCTTTGGATGCACATGTGGCTGCCTGTGCTGCTTGTTACGCTCCAGCCTGCAAATTCCCAAAGTGTTGTGTCCCGACTCTTATTCTTGTCCAGGAAGATCTAAGCTGGTCAGGTTAGGCTTTGTTAGTTTAGGTCAGATTAGAGTAGGTTTAAATAAAATAAGCGTGATCATCCTGGGAAGAGAAAACTATGGCGCCGGGTACTGAAATGATACAGTATGGAAAGATGTATCCCCGCCATACTATTGTTGTTACTTCTGGTGTATATTTTTCTTTATAAGAATATTTTTTTTAAATTCCTTCAGGTCCATGCGCACGCACATTTTAGGGCAGGGCGGTTGCAGATTTCAGAGCCTACGTATCTGACTGAAACTTTTTTTTTTTTCCTCATATAAATATTGTATATACAGTAAATAAATATACATACATACATAATATATATATATATATATATATATATATATATATATATATATATATATATGTATTGTGTGTGCGTGAGTGTGTTTGCGCGTGTGAGCTCTTTCCTGTGTACGTATGTGTGTGTGTGTGTGTGTGTGTGTGTGTGTGTGTGTGTCTTGATGTAGGTGTGTGAGTGTGTGTGTGTGTGTGTACGTGTGTGTTTCTGTGTGTTTGTGTGTACGTGGTGGTCTGAATATGTCTCCCTGATTTGCATATCTGGCTCTCCTTCCCTCCCTACCTCCCTCCTTCCTCCTCTGCTCCCTCCCTCCAAACCCCCCCCCTCCCTCTCCTCCTCACTCTCTCTCCCTTTGTCTATAGCCCTCCTCTTTCCTCCTCCATAAACCTCCTCCAGTGCACTCCACCTCCTTTCCCTCTGCCCCTCTTCTTCTCATCTCTCCTTTTCTCTCTCTCCATTCCCTCATTTCCTGTAACTTTTTCCCTTTCCATTACTCCTTTTCCTCTCTTCTCTCCCTCAGATTCCTCTTTCTTCCTATATCAGACTTCTCTCTCCCTCTCTCGTCTTTTCTCTCTCACTATCCTCTCCCCGTCGCCCCCATTCCCATCTCTCTCTCTCTCTCTCTCTCTCTCTCTCTCTCTCCTTTTTATCTCTCTTTCTATCCTTATCAGTCCTTTCTTTCCCTGTATTGTACTTCGTTTTCTTTCTCACCTTTTTTTCTCTACCTACAGCTGCTTTGTTATTTTCATTTTCCTAATATTTCTCTCGTATTTTATCATAGTTGTCTCTTTTATTAATTCTTTAAAGTGATTCGCTAGCCTTCATATTTTTATTTTGCCTCTCCCCCTCCTTTTCTTTTCCCATTCCAGGCCTTCTTTTTCAGTCTCCCTCACATTACTCTCGCCCCATCTCTTTCACTTCCTCACTTTCTACCCTTCCTCATCTAATAGTCTCTCTCTCTCTCTCTCTCTCTCTCTCTCTCTCTCTCTCTCTCTCTCTCTCTCTCTCTCTCTCTCTCTCTCTCTCTCTCTCTCTTCGTGATATTGGCTTTAGGTTCCCTCCTCCTCCTTTTTTAACATGCTGCTGTTTCTTCTCTTATCTTCTGGTCTCCCACTTACCTTCCTTTGTCGCACCTCGTCTTTTAATCAACCCCTATATGTATTTTCCCTTTACTCCTACTTTCTTCATCTTCTTTCAGTTATGCTTTAGCCCCCCCTTCCTCTACCCCCAGCTATTCCCTCTTCTACGTTGTCGCTTTCCTGCCCTTTTCTTCTTTAATTCTCTTCCTCTCCTTGCCCGTCATTTCCCTTTCATTTTTATTCTTTCCTTCTTTTTCTTCTTGCCTTTTTCTTGCTTCTTTCCCTCGCGCCCCCTTTTCTCTTTCTCCTGCTGTTAATTTCTTTTGCCTTTTCCTATGGTCATTCCCCTCTCCCTCTCATTCTCCACTGTAATCTGTCCTCCTTCTCCCCCATTCCCTCCGCCTCTCCTTCTACTCTTAATTTCTCCTCTTCTCTGTTCTCACTCCTCGTCTCTTTCTTCCACCACTCACCTCTCTCTTAACTTCTCTTTTGCTCCCTTTTCATCTTTTTCACTCTGTCGTTCTCCTGTCACCTTTCTTCAAGGGTCTTTCTCCCTTCCCTCATCTCTCTCCCAGCCTCTTTCTCTCTCTTCTCGCTTCTCTCTTGGGCTCTCTTTCCTTCCTCTCATCTCTCCACCTCTCGTACTTCTCGCCTGGCTCTCTCCCCCTCCTCTCTCCTAGCTAGTCCCCCCCCCCCGTCATCAAGTACCTCCCTCTCCGTTCCTCTTAGCTTCTTTCTCCCTCTTCTAAGCACTCTCTATCCCTCTCTTGTCACCCTTTTACATTTATCAAGCTCTTCCTCCCCTCTTCCTCCACCCTCCTCTTTCTTTCCAATCTCACTTCCTCCATTCCCTTTCCTCCCATCCTTTCCTCTCTGCCTCTCCCTTTCCTGTCTTATCCTTGATACTTTCATATCCCTTTCCTTCCCCTCTCTTTCGAATCTCTCCCTTCTGCTCTCCTCGCGGCCTCTCCCTCTCTCTTACCTCATCCTCCATTCTCTTTCCTTGTCCACTTCTCTTCTTCCAGCCTCTCCTCCCTTCTCTCTTCCTTCATTCTCTATCCTCACTCACTCCTCTCATCCCTGCCTGTCTCCTTCTCCTCTTCAGTCTCTCACCTCAACGGCCTCTCCTTTTCCAACGAGTTCTTCCTCCCTCCACTTCTCACAACTTCTCTCTCTCCGTTCCTCACTTTCTCCTCACAACTCCCTCCTCTCTTCTCACCCTCTCATTCTCTCTCCTTTAAATTTCTCCCCGTCCCTCTGTTCCTTTCTCCTTTCTTTAGCCTCTTTCCTTCTTTCTCCCTCCACTCATCCTTTCCCTTTTTCTTTCCGTTCCAGCTCACTTTTACCTCCCCCTTCTCTCCTCTCCCTCATCTATATCAGCCTTTCATTCTCCCTTCTTCTCCTTCCTCTCAACCTCTGTTTCTCCCTTCCCGTTTACATCTCTTCTCCCAGCCTCTGCCCTATCCTCCCTCCTTCCTCTCCCTCCCTCCGTCCCTGTCCTCTCCCCGTCCAGCTTACTTTAGCTCCCACCCATCCTCTTCCCAGATCCCATTTCTTCCAGTCGCATCCTCTCCCCTTTCTACCTCCTCTTTTCCACCCTACCTTTCCAGATAGATAGGTAGATAGATAGATAGATAGTGATATATAAATTAGATAGATAGGCAGACAGACAGATGCAAATAGGCTGATAGATAAATAGACAGATATACAGATAGAGATAGATAAAGATAGACAGATTCCTATTCCTCCTCTTTTCACATTTTTTTCTTCCTCTAGCCTCTCTCCATCCTTTTTTTCCCTTCTATCCCAGCCCTATCCAACCTATTGTACCTCGTTCACTCTCTTCTCTCTCTCCAATTTTCTCTACTTGCAGCCTCTTCCTCCCTCCTGTCCCCTATTTGTCCATGCCTTTCTTCCCTAACCTTTTCTTTCCCCTTCTTCACTTCCTTCTTTCTCCACCTTACTCTTCCTATGCTTCCTCTCTTCCCAATTTTGTCTTCCTCTAGTCTCTTCCTTCCCTACCTTCCCTTACTCTCTCCTTCCCTTCCCTTTCCCCCCTGTTTCATCAACTTCGTCCTCTCCTCCCACTTCTCTCATTCTTCAACCTCTTTCCCTCCCTTTCTTGCCATTCTTTTCATCCTCTATCCCTCCTGTACCACTGACATCCCTCCCACCCTTGGGTTTCCTCCCATCCTCACACCCTTCCCTCTCCCTGTCCTCTTTCTTTTCATTCCATCTTTTCCCCTACCCCGCCCTCACATACCTTTTTTCCCCCATCTCTTACCCAGTCCCCATTCCATTTTTACGATTTCCCTCAACCTTCTACCCCTGCCTTTTCCCTTTTTCCCCTTCTTTCCCCTTCTCCCCAGCTCCTCCCCAGCTCCTCCCTCTTTTTGCCTCCTTTCCCTGCTTTCCCCAATCCACCATCCATACTTACCTTCCCCCTAAAATTCTCACTCTTTCGGCTTTCTCCCCTCTCCTTCTTCCCTACCTGTCCGTCGTGTACCTTCCTCCCACCCACTCCTCCTTCTCTACCTCCTCCCTTCCTTGCCTTTCCTCCCTCCCCCCTCCCCCCTCCTTCCCCCCACATTTCCAGCCTACTTTAGCTCCCACTGACTCTTTTTCCCCACCGACCTTCTTTTATTTCCTCCTGAACCGAATTTCCTTCCCTCGACCCTTTTTTTTTTTTCCCCTCTTTCTCCCCCTCCCTACCTCCCTTCAGAGTTAATTTTCACCTTTATTTCTCTTTTTGTCTACTTCCTCTCTTTTCTGTCGCCTCTCCTCACTTCTTTTGCGGCTTCTTTTCATCCTCGGTGTCCCATGTTCCTTCTTCCTTCTATTTTCTTAAACACTGATCTTTACAAAATATTATGTTGTCTTTCTTTACCACTTTTCCTGTCTTCAGAGTTTCTGTATATATATTCTCCCCCTCCTTTCTGCATCAAAGTGTTTTCAGTTTCATCTACACGTGATATTTCCTTTATTTCTGGCCAGTTGCGTTATCTTCACTTTCCTTTCTATCTCTTTCAAAACAGTCTTGTCTTGTTTTTTGCTTTACCTTCTTTCCCCCCGGTCCTCCTTAATCTGTAGCATCGTTCATTTTCATCCCTTCATCATTTTATATCTCCCTTTTTGGTAGCACCTGCCATCTCTCTCTGTCTCTGTCTCTCTCTCTCTCTCTCTCTCTCTCTCTCTCTCTCTCTCTCTCTCTCTCTCTCTCTCTCTCTCTCTCTCTTTCCCCATCTCTAGCAAAGGCGGCGTCCCCCTCCTCCCTTCTCTCTCTCTCCTCCTGGCGATGGGTAATGGGTTTCTGATTGGCTTAGAGCGAGCAATGGGCAGGGTAAGGGGGGCGGCAGGGGAGGCAGGGAAGAATGGGATGAGAGGTAGAGTGAGTGAGGCAAGGGAGGACAAGAAAGGAAAAGTGGTATAAATAAATGGGGAAGAGAGTGTTGAACGGTAGAGGTCTGGTACGTAAAAGATAGAAAAGAGAGAGAGAGAGAGAGAGAGAGAGAGAGAGAGAGAGTCAAGGAGATGGAAGATAATGATGTGTAAGGTAAGAGAAGGAGAAAAAATATAGGTCTGGGAAAGCATGGATGATGAGGAGAGAGTAAGGTGAAGAATGCAAAGAAATTGAAGGAAAGGAAGGGGGGGGGGAGACTGGGTAAAAGTGGGAAAGTGTGGGAAGAGATGTGGTGTGAAGGATTTAGGGGATAAAGACAGAGGGAGAGACAAAAAGAGTTGCGTGTAGGCAGTGATGACGAGTGAGTGATGTGAATAAGGCAAAAGAAATGACAGGAAGGGAGAGACTTGTCATAGAAGAAGTGGAATGATGAAAAGATTAGTAAGACAAAGGAAGAGAGAGGAAAAAGAGATTAGGATGGTATGGACAATGTGGCAAGAATATAATGAGAGAGAGACTGAGGAACATAAGGGAGTGACAGGAGATGGCGAAGAGGTGAGCGAAGAGGTAGGGTTTGTGGCAGAATGAAATGGGTAGAGGGATGGTGAGGAGGGAGATTGGGTGACAGGGTAGGGGAGAGCAGGGACATGGAGGGTGATTACGGAACATAATAGGGTCGACGAGATATAATGAAAACGGACCTGGACACAGTTGTAAAAACAAAGGAAGAAAAACTGATGGCATGGAAGACTAAGAAGGGTGAGCGAGAGATCAGGCGGTGAGCATGGACCGAGAGAGAGAGAGGTGGAAGTGAGACAAGGAGCAGAGATGAGGCCGGGTCATATGAGGTCAACTTGGCTGGCTCTTACAGGCTCGTACTGTTGTCAGTTTGGAAGTCTCTCTGGAACCTCTTTCTTAGCAGTTTATATATGTATATGACCAGTAATAATCACTTGCTTGTTATTTCTGGGATCTACGTCAATGTGAAAACGGGATAGATAGCATGAACGTTAATAATGACGTGTAATAAAAAGATACGTGAATCGTCAAGAAAGAGGTGCTGGGAACTTCTTTCTCCTGGGTTTCTAAATTTTTTGTTTTTTATTTTTTTTAGTAATTATCTCTTTGCCGGGGCTGGGGTTGTCATGTCAGTCTATTTCTGGTACATTTATCATTACCCTCATCTCTCACAGAATATATACGCCACTTACGCTCATATTTGTCGTCCAATCCGTCATTCCGTCTACCAGTTACCTGTGGTAACCTTCTTCGATGGGTGAAGAAGACACAATGAAAGAAATCTAAGTGGCTGAATATTGTGACAGCTTTCTTGTGTTTTCAGGTTAACACCATTTTTTTATCTTTTTTTTAACTAGAAGCAACTCGATGACCTACTTCTAGCAGACTATTTATTTAATTTTTGACTCATGTTTCGAACTGGACGCGTTAGTTATAGCATGCATTACCCCATTGCCTTCTAGAGAGCTGCCCTAGGTTGTATGGAATTGCCAGGTGAGAGCAAGAATACGTCAATAAAACAGGTCACCGGATTGAAGGGCTTAATTATGGCTGTGAGGAGAGGCGGGGGGTGCGGGTAGACCTAGGGAGCGGCGCCCCTTCAGAGCTGGCAGATAAAAGTAATAGGCTGGGAGGCTTCCACCCCCTCTTGCCAGCACATCAAAGCTCGCCCACACCCCCCCACTCTCACTCCTCTCACCGCCTCAGCTCTCTTCTCGTTTACTCTCTTCCTATCTGCCTATCCGCCTTCTCTCTCTCTCTCTCTCTCTCTCTCTCTCTCTCTCGTCATTCAGCCACGCCTTTCAACTCTTCCTCCTCTCCTCTCCTCTCCTCTCTGCTCCTCTCTTTGATCCCCTACCTTTTTCTCCTTACCTACCTCGTTACTCTTCCTCCCACCTCACTCTACTTTTTCGTCTCATCCTCTCTCTCTCTCTCTCTCTCTCTCTCTCTCTCTCTCTGTAACTTCTCATTTGGAATTATTTCTCACTTACTGTCACTCTTTATCCTCCCCTTCTTCCCTCGTTTCTCATCCTAATCTTCCCTCTTTCCTTCTTCGTCCGTCTTTCTTTCCCTCGCATTTTGTCTCCCCTTTTCTTTCCTTTTCCCTTCTCTCTCTGCCTCTTCCTCCCCCCCTCTCCCTCTGCTCCCTTCCTGCCTCCCTATTCCTCTCCCTACCTACTCTCCATTCCTCCCTACATTTGCATACGGGGTCTCTTTAGTAGATTCAGGCCTGGTGGTGGTAGTGGTGGTAGTTGTGGTAGTGATGGTTGTGTTGTTTGATGTTAGTAGTTGTGATAGTCGTGGTAGTGGTGGATATGTTGTGATAGTCGTGGTAGTGGTGGATATGTTGTGATGGTGGTGGTAGTGGTGGTTGTGTTGGTGGTGAGAGTGGTGGCTGTGTTGTTTGTTGATGGTGGTAGTCGTGGTAGTGGTGGATGTGTTGTGGTGGTGGTAGTAGTTGTGGTAGTGGTGGTTGTGTTGGTGGTGAGAGTGGTGGCTGTGTTGTTTGTTGATGGTGGGGGTTGTGGTGGTCGTTTTGCCTGTTGATAGTGGAGATAATGGCAGTAGTGCTGGTTGTGTTGTGTTATGGTTGTAGTGGTAGTGGTGGGTGTGCTGCTTTGATGATGATGATGATGATGATTATGATGATTGCAGCTTTGGTAGTAATGGTGGCTGACGTACTGGTGGGTGTGTTCTTAATGATGATAGCTTAATTGTGGTGGTAATGTTAGCAGTGATGATTGATGGTGGATGTAGTAGTGGTGAAAGTTATAGTACTGGTGGTTGTGGCGTTGATGATGATGTTGTTAGTGATTGGAGTTGTGGTAGTGGAAGTTTGTTGTTTGATGTTAGTGGTGGTGGTGGTTGTGGTAGTGGTGACAAATGTGGCGTTTGTGTTACTGGTGACGGTTGTGGTAGTGATGGTAGCTGTGGTCATCTCAGTTTTCTGACAGTGGTGGCTCTTGTGGTAATATTGATTTTGTGGATGATTATGGTGGTAGTTGTGGCAGCGGCGGTAATTACTGTATGATTGTAAATGCTCTGTTGCCTAATGATGGTTGTGATAAACACGACCGTAGTTAGTGGAAGTTATGCTGTTTGAGCTTTGTGGTGGTATTTGTAATGTGGTGGTAGTTGTGGTGTTGGATGATAGTGGCGGTCAGTGTGATATCAATATTATTTGTGGTAGTGGTAATAGATGTTATAAGAGTGTGTGGGTTGTGGGCAGTTGTGGCATTGTTGTTTGATGACTTTTGCGTTATGGTATTGATGGTAATTGCGGCACTGGTGTCTTAGGCCTATATGGAAGATGGTGGTGGTATCGGAGGTAGTGATAATGATGATAAACACGATGGTGATGATAATGATGATGAAGTGTGTTTGTGTGATGGTTTGTGGTGTCGGGTGGTAGCAGTGATAGTTGTTTGCTGTGGCAGTTGTGGGTGTGGTTTCCTTGTATTTGGGTCGATGGGTGGTAGGCGATGAGCAAGCAGCCGATGTAGTGAAGTTATGAATGTGGTGTAGTTAAGATGGACTGTGACTGTAGCATAATTGTTGGTGGAAGTGTGGTTGTGGTTGCTCAAAGGGAGAGGAGTCATTGTGGTCGGTGTGGTTTAGATTTTGATGATGAAGACGTTGTTTAGATTGTGGGTAGCGATTATTGTGGAACGGATGTATTTATGGGAATGTGATGTACTTACTATTGCTTGTGTAGTGATGGCAGTCGTAGTTGTGATGATGACAGTGCTGATGATGATGGCAGTGGTGGTGATGGCAAACGTCATGGGGATGGCAGAGGTAGTAAAGTGGTGGTAATGGTAATAGTGGTAATGTTACTTGTGGTGATAGTAGTGGTAGTGATAATAGTGATGTTGTTAACTGTTGGTGCTAATAGTGTTAGTATGGTAGCAGTGATAATGGTGACAACGATGGTGGTAGTAATAGCACTGATGGCCGTAATTTCAGTCGTAATGGTAACAGCAGTGATAGCGTCGATGTCAGCAATACTGGTGACGACAGTAGTAGTAGAGGGAGCAGTGACAGTGGTGACAGCAGTGGTAGTGAGGATGATTGCGGTAGTTGTAGCGGCAGGAGTGGTGGTGGTGATAGCAGTGGTAGTAACATTCCTGCGTTAGTGGAGGCTGTGGTTTGTTAGGAGAGTTAATGTACAGTTTGGGAAGCAGCCGCGGTAGAGAGGTTCATTTTCCATCTCAGCGTCTGGTCCTTTAAGGGTAGTGATCTTGTTGGCTCAGGGGGCTACCTAGTTTATTCTGCATGCGAAACGTTAATATTTTCTAGTAAAGATTTGTGAAAAGTTAAGTAATATAAGAAAATAAAGAGAAAGGGGAAGAATAACACACACACACACACACACACAAACCGAGTTCTATAGGGAGCCTCTAGTCTAGTCGATGGAACTGCGGCCTTTAAACTCTACGGAAAAGGTAGATGAGTTTCGTTATCTCCACATTGCCGTCACTTCTCTTCCCGTCTTAGACATCAGATGCTACTTTTTCTGCTGAGTCACGCAAACACTAATGCAGTGAATTTACGCTTATTTATGGGATTCGCTGAAAGCTTATAGATTAAAACTGGATCTATAAAATCGTCTGATGAGGTTAGTACAAATACAGTCCAATCCGTTATCTACCAGAAAATTATCCTGAATGTCATAAAAATCGTCTGGCAGTAGAAGGAATGAAATAGATGCGAGATTAACTCTGTTCTCCGCGACCTCATGTACCGTCTGAATATAGAATTGTGGAGAGGCGAGGGCGGGGTGAGGGGTGGTGCTGCAGAGGCCATCAAGAGTGAACTGAGAGAGAGAGAGAGAGAGAGAGAGAGAGAGAGAGAGAGAGAGAGAAAGCAGATGAACCCGTTATTACGCCAGCACTCAGCAGCTCAAAGAAAACGGGGGAATGTAAACACGTCAGGGGAACTCCATTTTCTCTCCCCCGTCCTCGCCCAATATAGACGCATGGCTTTATATATTTATTTTGCCTCATTCCATATTCCAAATTCTATTTTCTCGGCTGCTTTCTGTATCACTTATTCTTTATGCCTTTGATGAAATTTTTACTTTAAGCGAGCAGAGTAGAACAGGAAAAGTGAAACAGGATAAAGATCTTCTAAAAAACATATACAAATCTCGTTTTTTTCTGCAGTTTTGTTCATTACCTTCTCTTCATTTTTGTGATGAATTGTTGGTATTTTGACATGGCTGTACAGCAGACCAGGAAATAATAAGGGAAATGCAAGATCCTTACACAGCCGCATATCAGTTTCGGCTTTCTCTGCAGTTTTATGAATTACATTTTCATACTATTTCTGCTGAAATTGTCATTATTTTGACATTGCGTGTTCAGAGTAAAGCAACTAAACAAAAGGGTCAGCAAACATACATAAGATAAATATTTCTAGATCCACAAATACACACACACACACACACACACACACACACACACACACACACACACTTATATATATATATATATATATATATATATATATATATATATATATATATATATATATATATATTGGGGAAGAGGCAAAGATCTAGGAAAAAATGAAAAAGCTATGATTAAATACGAGATATAAGACATTTATCTCCCTTCTCATCCCTGTTTGCACTGCGGGGGGAGAGAGAGAGAGAGAGAGAGGGAGGGAGAGTAAAAAAGTAAGGGAAAAGACAGAGTGATGACAGAGGCACATAAAAACGGGCGAGCAGCTTCCCATCATACTGCGGTGCCACATCTCCCTCGCCTTCTGTCTAGGGCTCGAGGGGCAAGAGAGAGAGAGAGAAAGAGAATTATGATGATGATAATAATAATTATGATTTTGATAATGGAAGGAAGGAGCCACAGGGGTATGGAAGGGGGAAGGAGAGGAACGGTAGTTACAGAAGCGGAGAAGAACGAGAATGAGTGATGACGCGGAGAAGGAGGAGGAGGAGGAAGGGGGGGGCGGGTGAGAATAACAGCAACGGGGGAAAGGGGGGAAATAAAAGACTCGAAGAAAGGAGTAGCAAATACATAAATGAACAGGAAAGGGAAGAAAGGTAGAAATGGAAGGAAGGAGACGAGGGAATAATGGAAAAGGGAAGGAATAGCAAGGATAAGAGAAAGACTATGCAAAAAAGTAAGCTGAGAGAGAGACTTAGGAAATAAAGGAGAGAAAGGAAAGAGGAGAACTGTAAAAGGGAAAGAGTTGAAATAACAAAAGTAGATATGAAAGAATAAACAGAGGGAGAGATGAAGGAAGGAAGGGAATAGAAGGGAAAAACAGAAGGGCTATGAGGGAGAGGAAATTCAGAGAACAATAGAAAGATCGAGAGTGAAAACGAAAAAGGGAGGAGCAGAAAGGATAAGAGGAGGGCTATGAAGGAGTGAGCAGAGGGAGGGAGGGAGGGAAGGAAGGAGGGATGTGAAGGAGGAAAGAAGAGGAAAAGAGGATTTACTCCCGGCCGGCGCCAGCGGACCTGCCAACACACGAAGGAGAAAAGAATTATAAAAGGGGTTTGGCTTGAAACAGACTTTAACCCTTTGACTGCTTCAGTTTCTCTCAGCTAAACAAAATCGTCAAATGTAACCCAAATCTTTGAATCCAGAGACTTCTTTTTTGGATTTCATGCATGCTGTCTCCAGATACTTTTATTCGCGTCTACAGAAACTTTTCGAGTTGCAATAATCAGATACAGACTTCTTTAAGCTCTTCATTACCATAATTTTCTCCTAAGCATAAAAATGGTGTATAGGTAGCAAGACTATAATAAAAATAAAGGACAGTCCCTGACCGAATGGATAAAGTAAAGGATTTAACAGGAGGGGGGCTTTATCTCTTTGTTAGGATCTCCGTAAGTTACACACTAAATTTAATGTGAACTTAAGCAAATGAAGAAATTATTTTGCTGGACTTTGATTTGAATTCTTAAGTCCAGCGAATTATTATAGTTTAGTCTTGCTACTTCCATACAATTTAACTATATCGCACGAAATTGTAATGATGACCAAGATAACAGAGGGAAGATGATTATAAGGAATTTGAGAAAAAATGAGAATGATGGAGAAATATGCAAGTACTGTATGTGAGAAGGATGAAGAGAATAGGATAAAAATGGAAGTTGGAATGATGAAGAGATCAGGTAATTGGTGAAGAAAGTTGAAAGTATGTGGGAGGGATGAAGAGAATACGATAACATTGGAGAAAATGTATAAAAGCAAGAAGGATGAAAGAAACAGGAAATTGACTGAGAACGGTGGGAAAAGCACAGACGATGGAACTGACAGGAAACGATGGAGAAAGATGGAGATGTGTGGAGGTGGTACAGAGTAAGGCGAAAAAACACAAAAGACGAGTAGAAAGAGTGAGGAGAAGGAAGGGGCCAAGTAGACAAGGTGCAAGGAAACAGGAGGTGCTATTTCCACACCCGTCCTCGATTCTTTCCTTCCTTCCTTCTCTCCCTCCTTCCCTCGCCCACCTTACTCCCGCCTTCGCTACTATACCGACCTTTTTTAGCCTTCTCTGCACCATCCCTCCCTCACACGCTACACTTTCCCTCTCTCCATTTATAATTATTTTCCCTTACCTCTCTCACTCCATCCCAGATTTTCCCACCCTTTTTCATCTTGTTCTCAAATGTCTGTCTTTCCTCTTTCATCATTTTCCCTTTCCCTGCTTTCCATTTTCCTTCAGCCGTTCTCCCTTCCTCATCCTAATCTCCCTTTCCCTCTCCATTCATTTTTCCCTCCAATCTCTGTCTTCCCTCATATACTTCCAACTTTCCACTCTCTCTCCACTCCAACTCTCCCTTCATTCTTTCAGTCTTCAAGCTTTCCTTCATTTCATTCTCCAACTTTCTCCACTCTCTCTCTCTCTCTCTCTCTCTCTCTCTCTCTCTCTCTCTCTCTCTCTCTCTCTCTCTCTCTCTCTTTCATATCCTTCCTTTATGATTTCCTCCACAAACCAACTTTTCCTACTCTCTTCCTTACTCTCTCCATCCCTCTCTCTCTCTCCACCATCCACCAACCTTCTTCTACACAGCACTCCATCCTTGCAGGCTAAAGAATGGAAGGCGAGAAGGGCAATAACTGAGGGACGAAAGAGAAAAGTGACAACAGGAGGGTAGTGCAGTACAGAGAGGAGTAAGAAAAGTGAGAGAGAGGAGCTGTTTAAGGGAGAGTGAGCTAGACAGTGCGAGGAAGAAAGGATTAAAAAAAAAAATGTGGGAGAACAAGGACATGGGCGAGAGAGAGAGAAATATGATGTGAGCAGCGAATTCAAAGAAGGCAAGGAATAAAATGAAAGCTATCTATCTATCTATCTATCTATTGCCAGACGCCTCAATCCCGTTTGGGGTGGCCACAAACAAATCGCCTCCAAGTCGCCCTGTCCCCCGCCATTTCACTGCCCTGCTCCCAACTCACACCCCCCTCTCTCATATACCTCTCCACCCCATCCCTCCATCTCATCCTCGGCCTCCCCCTCCCTCTTCCCCCCTCCACCTCACTCACATACACTCTCTTCGTCAGTCTTTCACCCTCCATCCTCTCCACATGGCCAAACCACCTCAGTGTGTTCCTCATAACGCTTCCTATCACATCCACATCCACACCACAACGCTCCTTTATATCCTCATTCGTCAGCCTGTCTCTCAACGTGACTCCACAGGCTCCTCTTAAATAACTCATTTCCACTGCTCTCACTCTTGACTTGTGCCCTTCCAACAATGTCCAAGCTTCACATCCGTACGTTATAGTTGGTATCACAATACTGTCATGTAGTAACTTTTTCACTTCCATGCTCACTTCCCTGTTTCTTATCACTGCTTTCAAGGAACCAGCAACCTTTCTTCCCTGCTGTACCCTTTCAAGCACTTCACCCTCCAAACCTCCATCCTTACTCATCACACTACCCAAATACTTAAACGTACTCACATTTTCCAATTCCTCACCATCTAACCTCGCTGTACATTCACTAACTTCACCTCTCTCAAAGACCATCACTTTACTCTTCCCTACATTCACCTTTAGGTTCCGTTTCTTACACACTCTCCCAAACTCATCCACAATGAAAGCTACAGGGGCGATAAATAAAAATAAAAAATAAATACATTAAGCGAGAGCAACACCAGGAAGGACCAGTGCGAGGACGTGAAAAAAGAATGTGCAAGACCTACAAGTGTGAGTTACAGAGAAGGGCTGACTAGAGCGAATTAAAGTAAGCTAGAGATAGAGAGAGAGGCCAATCAAATCAAGTTAGAGCGAGGGCAGAACGAGGACTTAATCGAAGGACAAAGGACGCGTTTGGAGCGAGGCTGGCATAAATAAGAATTAGGTAAATCAAGAGAGAGTGAGAAATCGATCAAGGACGGAGGCATGGCTGTGAGCGAGGACAGCATACGTATGAGAGAGAGAGAGAGAGAGAGAGAGAGATGGGGGGGGGGAAGCGGCGATTTGAGCGAAGACGGAAAAACAGAAAAGTGAGAGACAACGTAAACACTGAGGGAGTGAGAGAACAAACAGGCAAGGAGGAATCGACAGACAGACTTTATCGAGGAAGGTAGGAAGAGATAGACGAGAGACATCAGTAACAAGAGAAGAATAAAACAAGCAGTGAGAGAGAGAGAGAGAGAGAGAGAATAATGTGGCAAGAGGCGCATGTTAGAGAAAGGAGAGAAAGAGAGCGAGGACAGATCAAGAGAGAGAGAGAGAATAGTTTGGCAAGAGGCACATGTTAAGAGAAAGGAGAGAAAGAGAGCGAGGACAGATCAAGAGAGAGAGAGAGAGAGATTAATTTGGCAAGAGGCACATGTTAGAGAAAGGAGAGAAAGAGAGCGAAGAGAGCGAGAGACAGCATAAACATGGCGTCACCGGGAGAGAAGATAAACAAGGGAAGAGAGAGAGGAAATACATGGGGAATGCGACGGAAAGCGTGAGAGGACCGACGAAGCAGTAAAAGAGCGAATGACAGAATAAACATACAGATAACATGAGAAAATTAACAAGAAGAGAAGGGAGAGGGAAAAAGAGAATAAAGGGTGGAGGGGAGGTGAAGTAAAGAGAACGAGGACAGAGCAAGTGTATGAAAGCGAGAGACAGTATAAACATAGAGAGTAAGAGAGAACAAACAAAGGAGGAGTAAGAGCGGGAGTAAGAATAAGGAAGGGAAATATGAGAGGTGGAACGAGGAAGGAAAGAGAGCAAGGACGGACTGGGCCGTAAGAGAGTGAGAGAGAGAATAAATGGAGATATAATATGACAATAAACACTGGAGAAACGATAGAGGTAGAGAATAAAGAGAGAAAATGCGAAGGAAAGAAAGCGAGGATCCAATGACCAGCAAGAAAGCGACAAGCAAAATAACATGGAGACTGCAAAAGATGATAAATAAAGAAGAGAGAGAGAGAGAGAGAGAGAGAACAGGAGATATGTAGGAGGCGAAGGAAAGAAAGCGAGAAGAGACCAAACAGTAAGCTTGCGAAAGACAAATAAAATGAAGACAGTAAGAGAGAGAATAAACGTGGAGGCGGGAAAAGAAAGACTAAACATAAAGCATGAGAGAATAAATACGAAAGGAGAGAGAGAGAGAGAGAGAATAAAGAGGGAGGATGGTAGGGGTGGAGCAAGGGAGTAGTAGTGGTGGTGGTGGTGGGGGCGGCGGGGGTGCCAGAGATGACCGGAGCCTCGACGACAGAACTCAGCTCAGAGCGGGATCAATACATGCAAATGGCGGCCTCCAGCTCTTGCCCCGCAGCTCTCTCTCCCTCTCTCCCTCTCTCCCCAGGCATCGCACTCACACGCACACGCACGCAGATGCAACTACGGAGAGGAAAAAATGCTTGGTTGATGCCACGACTCGGTGATAAACTCGTGTTGTGTTTTGGCGAGGGGGTGCCATTACAGGGGAGTTGGCTGTGGCACAGTGCCGGGGAGAAAATGGTGCCGGGTGCCTGGGAGGGAAGGGAAGGGGCGGTCTGATGTCTCACGCGTGTTACCAAGAGCTTCACTCACCCGCCCCCTCTCCCTCTTCCCTTCCTCACTCCTCTCTTCCTTTCTGCCTCCCTCCCCTCCCTTGCTGTACCGCCATATTTCACAGAGGTGCCCCCAAGGAAGGGAGTTTTCTTGATGCTTTCTTATTATCTTTTAAGTGCTAAGGGCCCAGTGGGAGGGCTCGAGTCTCCCTTCCTCCTCCCACCCGCTTCCCCACCTCACTAATTCCAGGCTTATTAATCTACCTGAAGACACACAAGCTCTTCATAATTTACCCCTTTACCCTTTCACTAAGGCACGTCCTTTCTAAGCAGAATTTTGAGTTCAGAAGTATCTGATGTGGAGTGTTAAAAAAATGTCATGATAGGAAGTCTTAGTGTAGGTTATTTTCATTCCCATCAGTCAGTGAGTTCTTTGCTGAGCTGAATATAATCGTTCAGAGGTAGCCAGAATAATCCAGAAAAATTACCACTACAATATATGGTTGATGAAGCGTTTAATCTTCTTCGTTTGAGAGATCCCTGACAGGCTGAAGAAAATCGTCTGGGGGGAACTGAAATGTAACAGAAAAAAAAAAATAGTCTTGGCATAGAGCAGGTAGTAATTCACTAAGCACTCTTCGCACTCTGCCTCGCCCCCCAAATTTTCATCTACTCCCGTTCCGTCACCCTCTACAAAATCCCAGCCTTAAAGAGGAGCGATAATGGTGGGGTAAGAGTGGCTCTGACGCTCCAGTTCTCAGGTGGTGGTAATATTAGCCCACTCAGCCATAACTACGCCTCTCCTCTTTTCATACATTTTGTTTACAGTGTTTGTGGATTTACTGTGACTCTCCATCGTGTTTTTCAATAAATGTGCATATCCCTATTGTTCACTGTAATTACTACCGCCCACACTACCACCACCACCACTACCGCTGCTACTACTACTACTGCTGCTACTACTACTACTACTACTACTACTACTACTACTACTATACTACCACCACCACCACCACCACCACCACCATTACTACTACTACTACTACTGCAGTTTTCATAATTGCTTCGGTTGTAGGTGGTGGCCACCATCACTTACTCTCTTGATGGAGTGCTGCCTGCTTCTTCCCTCATCTGTCACATTCTTTCTTTGTGTCTGCCCTCCTCTCTTCCAACTTCTCCTTTTCCTTCCTCTAACTTTTTCTTACTCTTCCTTGCACTTCATGTGACTCCACACTGAGTGACGAGTCTAATGATTTTCTGTAACCTAGGAAACCTTTTACAACGCTGGGTGTTAACCATATAACCAAATTACGGGCTGAAGTGGAGCCTGCTATGGCGTCCCTGTTAACTGGGTGGAGCGACGCAAATGTGACGTCCATCTAGGAACCAAACCTCCGCACTACTCCCCTCTTCTCACTGTGGTGAGGCGCTGTCAGTTGTAAGGGAACATCGGTTCACTGCACTAGATGGCCCTACGGGGGGAAGGAGGTTGCTTGCCTGCCGTTGATGTGCCTGCTTAGCTAAACAGATTGTCTGACTGGGGTTGATCAGCAACAACAACTTTAACAGCCAGTGGATAACCTCATGTTACACCAGCTCACAGTTTTAAGTCACTACTGTCGTTATTTTTTAAACCGCTGTATTACGATAACGTCTTTGTTTTATTCTTGTTGTCTCCAGAAACTTCTCGAACTGGATGAGTTGATTACAGTTTACATTAAACCCCCTCCTACAAGAGGCCTCCATGATCAAAGTAATCTCAGCGCTATCAGAACTAGACGAGAAGACATTTGCTTACAGAAACTGTTATAAAAATCTACGACGACACTACCACAGTTACCGCTACCACAACAGTACCACTGTGCTTACTGTCAGTACCAGCTTCTTTGGTCTCGTAATTATCATTGCATTGACTGTACTTGCAATCATCATCAACCTAACAACTTATTACGCCTTCCACCTGTACTTCCAACACTAGCACCAATATTACTACTGTTGCTACCGTCACTGCTATCAGCATTATTACCATCATCACAGCTAGGCTACTAGCTTCACAACCAATTTTACTATCAACTGTATTACCAACACTTACTGTACTACCAGCATTCCTACTATCACCATCACTACCTGCACTGCTACCTTCATTACTACCAACACCACTACCACCATCGCAGCCAGCATTAGTACCACTTTTGCTTCCACCACTACTACCACCATCACTTTCAACACTACTACCACCGTCACTACTAACAGCGCAGTTACCATCCTCACTACCATCAGTACTGCCACCACAATAAGCACTTGCTATGTATTATCATTACTGCCAGCACTGCTTGCCGACACCACTACACTACAGTCATTACTTCCAACACGATTACTAGCATTACCTTCATTACGATAACCATCACTACAGCCATTATTACTATTTACAGCTCTACTAATACCATCATTTCTACAGTAGCCGGAGAGAGAACCGTTCATTATTTTCACTCCCATCACTGAACTCCAACCACCATCAACACCATTCATATTTTTTATATTACTTCCCCAAACACCATCACATCACACCATACCTCCACCACACCATAGCTACTACAATTCTCAGTACAGTTAACAGCACAACTGTAAGACTCATATAGCCAAACCACGCCACTATAACCATCTCTTATTACCACACTGTCAAGTAATAACACAACCATAACCACCTCAAACAACCTCGACCAGCATACAACACCACATTTCCACGGTCTTACAACTAGAACTAACGCTATCAAGATCACTTCGTAAACATACTGTACCTCAACATCACATCACTCCAACTTCACTGCATCCACACCACCACCACCAATATAGCACTTTCATTATAAAACAGCTATCCTAATGCATATCATACTTACATTACCACCACCACATACCATTGCACACCAAAGCAATGACAACTGCAGGTCGACGCTATAATAACCATATACAGACACCACACATCATCCCAATGCACATCATGCACCCAAACGCCACCAATGACAGCCACACACCATCACAATGAACACTGCACTCACCAACTTCACCACAATGACCACAACCACATCGCCAAAATGCCCATAACCACACCACCATATTACACCACAACCACCTGCCACCTCAGTGTTTACAGCTATCTAAACAACACAGAAATGGTACCACAGTGACACCACACACACTCATACGCACCGATTCCAAACCATCACATATCATTACAAATTACTCTCACAACCAGTAAAGTACACAACATCACACGACTTAACACCACACCCACCCACATCCACCCCAGCACAGTCACCGTTGAAACCACACACCACACTATCACGATAACCACCACAACTTCACCACCAACAACAACAACCCTCAAAGCTCACCTCGCAACTCCGCACGATCATCATGACAATCATAATCCACTACACTTACAATTTCAACTACTTTTCACTACAATTAACCACAACGCCCATCACAGCATTTACACTATTCTACACCAAATTCAGTGCAAACACGCAACACCACAGCGACAACCACAATCTTACACACCGCCACAATGACCGCTGCAACCATACACCTATACAATGACCATCCCAACCACTCACCGTCTCAGCAGCTACCACAACCACTCGACTCCACATCAACCCCGCCACAGACATCACAACCACCGCCACCATAATCATACACCACCACAGTGACCACCACAACAATACACCACAATGACTGTTACACCCAAAAACCACTACAAAGACTGCCACAACCACACATCACAAATACCACCACAGTAGCCACCACAACCAAACACAACGACAATGACCACCACAACCACACACCATCACAATGACCATCAGAACCACACTCCACCACAATGACCACCACAAGCACGCCACCGCAATGACCACCAAAACCACACGCCACCGCAATGACCACCAAAACCACACGCCACCGCAATGACCACCAAAACCACACGCCACCGCAATGACCACCACAACCACACGCCACCACAACCACACACCACCACAGTGACCACCACAACCACACCATCACACTGACCAACACAACCACATACCACCACAATGACCACCATAACCATACACCACAATGACTACCACAACCACAATGACCACAACCTCAAACCACCACAGTGACCAACACAACCACTCTCCACCACAATGACCACAACCTCAAACCACCACAGTGACCAACACAACCACTCTCCACCACAATGACCACAACCACACACCACTACAATGACCAACACAACCACACACCACTACAATGACCAGCACAACCACACACCACCACAATGACCAACAACCACACACCACCAAAATTACCATCACAACCATACACCAGCACAATGACCATCACAACCTCACACCACAAAAACCAACATAACCACACACCACTACAATGACCATCACAACCTCACACCACTACAGTGACCAACACCACCACACACCACCACAATGACCAACATGACCACACACCACTACAATGACCAACACAACCACACACCACTACAATGACCAACACAACCACACACCCCCACATTGACCACCACAGTGACCACCTCATCACTACAATAACCAGCACAATCTTGCACCACTAAGAAAGCTACCACAGCCATAGATTGTGCTGCTGCTGTGACTATCACAACTATTCATCCTACAGTAACCACCACAATACAAGTACCAGCACAATGACCATAACAAGCACACACCATCACAACCACTCACCTCCATAATGATCATAATAACTATACGCTAATACAACCACACGAATCGTCACTAACCACCACAGCTACACACCACAACGGTGACCACACCAACCCACATATTGTCACAGCCACACGACTCCACACTGCTGCCACAACCACACACCATCGCAATGACCACAACCACACACCACCACAACCACATGACTCCACACTGCCACCACAGTCACCCACCACCACAATCACCACAACAAAAACAAACTACCACGGTCACACGCCACAATACTGACTACAACAACCACTTTCTGTCACAACCACAAGCCACCTCAGTGAGTACAACAACCACACCCCGCCACAATGACCATCACAACAACCACACACGGCCACAACCACACTGCCAAAATAACCACCACAGTACCAGCTCAGCCTTAAAGTGGCTCTGGTCCACACACCTTGAAGGCAACTTACCAGAGGGGTATATTTGTGGGGACTAAATTTATAGGTTTAAGTTGGCCCGCTTTAAAGATCCCTCCCCATAAAGTGAAAAAAAAGGCGAAGGTAAAAGTGAGCTGGACTGCACTACCACTTTACGCTCTCTCTCTCTCTCTCTCTCTCTCTCTCTCTCTCTCTCTCTCTCTCTCTCTCTCTCTCTCTCTCTCTCTCTCTCTCACACACACACACACACACACACACACACACACACATGTACCTAAAAATAAATGTTCACATAAGAGCTCATGAAACACACACACACACACACACACACACACACACACGTACCTAAAAATAAATATTCACATAAGAGCTCATGAAACACACACACACACACACACACACACACACACACACACACACACACACACACACACACACACACACACACGTACCTAAAAATAAATATTCACATAAGAGCTCAACAAACACACACACACACACACACACACACACACACACACACACACACACACACACACACACACACACGTACCTAAAAATAAATGTTCACAAGAGCTCTTGAAACACACACACACACACACACACACACACACACACACACACACACACACACACACACACACACACACACACACACACACACACACACACGTACCTAAAAATAAATATTCACAAGAGCTCTTGAAACACACACACACACACACACACACACACACACACACACACACACACACACACACACACACACACACACACACGAACAAGGTCCCTTACTTCCTAAACAGATACCCAGAAATACCCAAACCTGGCATGTTATTTGCGTGACGAGATCTACAAACAGTGCACCCACCCCCTTTCGTTGATGTCACAACATTGGCAAGGCGTGGGTGGTGCGCATCATTATATTATAGCATCAGTGATACTATAGAGCCAAGATTTAACCAAGATTTACTGTATTAGGAAAATCATCGTCGGGGTGAAAATGTTATACCTTGAGTCCCATAACAATTCCTGTTTCCTTAAGACAATTAAATTCCACTCTCGACAGCCTTCTAATAGAGAAAGGGTAAAGGAATGCTACATCTAACTCTTCCAGTTTTAAAAGTTTCTTCAAAGCCGAGTAAATGTGTTAGTGGTGGCAGGAAGAGAATACTAAATACAGTACGTCAAGAGGGTGAAGTGTCTAACCCCTGCAGTACGATGATGCACATTTTATAGCGTTCCTTCTACCTCCTGACGACTTTGTGTAGCTTCGAAAGGGCTGTTTGAAGACAGGGGGTAGATGCAAGCCTCATTAACCTCTGCTCTCAGATGGGGCTCTTCTAAGTTGAATTCAATCTGCTGAGGGTATCAAGAACAGCGTAATGATGATAAAAAAGCCATCAGATTCAGTGGAATGACATAGGTTCTTCTTTATTACCTCCGCCAAGGAGGTTATGTTCTCACCCGATACGTTTGTTGGTTGGTTGGTTGGTGAGCAAGATTACACAAAAACTGCTGGACGGATTTCCACGAAACGTGGTCGAAGAATGGGTCTTGGTCCAGAATAGACTCTATTAAATTTTGGTGCGGATCCGGATAAAGGTGCGGATCCAGGATTTTTTTTTTTTTTTCCACTTATGACTTTGCGTGATGGGGTATTTTTCGACATTTTCTTAAAATTTTCAGTGAATATTGCATGGCTCGTGATGAAAATAATCAGGCATGTTTAGGATGGTATCTACGAATGTGTACAGTTTGGCGCGGATCCACATAAAATTCCGGATTTAAATGTTTTTATGGGGGGGGGGGGTACTCTTTTTCCAGCCGCATGCTGGGCTTTGGCGGAGGTATGCGCTCTACTGAATGCCATTCTAGTTGTTACTAATGTTAGGTGACAACGACGAAGAAAAAAAAAAAACTCCTGTTCGAAAGGAACGGTCTTCCCCTAGGTGAATAGGATGGCTTGATGGTTATAAGAACAAACAAAAAAAAGACTTCATACGGAAAGTGATAACAGAGATTTTCTCGAACTGCTTCCTTACGACTGGGTTCACATGCTGAATAAAACTGTCCGATGGTAGCAAGAATAAGGTGCAAAAAACCATCATGCGGGAGTATAATCACCCTTATTATTTTATTTTTATGTAGATAGGAGTTGACAGAGTGAATGGAAGTGTGATCTTAACCTTTAGATTTTGGGTAAAACAAAATTTTTTAACTTTCAAATAATTGCTCTTTTTATTATTTTAAGCATAGCATTTTCAAAAGAATTTTAAACTTTACTGTATTTACTTATTTCAGGTGTTAAATATAGCTGTCACTAACTTTTTCCATACTAAGGTGCTCCCCTAAGCTGAATATAATTGTCTGGTAGCAACGAAAATACGTCACAATAAGACGCCATGGTACTGATGATTTAGGGGTAGATTTTTTTTCCTTTCAAACGAGTCTACGCCTGTACAAGAATAACTTAAGTGACACCAAATAAGCACAGCAAAAACTATACAGCATACTAAGGTTAGGAATTTAAATTATTTTGGCCGGATATTCAGCCCTTAAAAATGCCTGCCTAAATATCACGGGCAATATTTCCTCCCGGATGCAGTTGTGTATATGTGTGTGTGTGTGTGTGTGTGTGTGTGTGTGTGTGTGTGTGTGTGTGTGTATTGTTCTTTCATATATTGAGTATATTCTTGATCTTTGCAAACGAATTTATCCGAATTTGGAAAGGTCTCGTGCTAAAAGGAGTTGAGATCCATTAGCCCCTGCAATAACGGACACTCCAAACTGAAAAAAATAAATAAATAAATAAATAAAAATCACCTGAAAGTTGTAAGAATAAATAATGCCATTCTAACACTGAAGGGGTAAAAAAAAAAAAAAAAAAACGTTATTTACGTTGATATTCCTAGAGTGTCATATACAGCACATGTTATATCCTAAAGACATGTAGTTAATTGTGTCAGTGCTTCTAAAAGATAACTGTGTCTCTTAATATAAGTAAAAGGTTAAAAAAATGAATGCTTGAAATGCTTCCGAAGTCATATCACGCCTTTCAGACCTCTTTGTTGCCTGTTAACTCTTGGCTGTGTTATAGTTTTACTTGATAATTACTTAATATATCCCATTGTGTATATTTCCTTATATTAATTTCTTCTTGTTTGTTTTTCTCTGTTAATTCTCCCATGTTACGTCCCTTTATTAAATTCATCTTTTTTTTATATATATATTTTATTTCTCCAGACTTGTTGTGAGAGGTGGTGGCCGAGTGGTTAGAGAGGGGTCATCTCTTGTCTGGAATGACGCAAGTTCTATCGCTGGGTGGGATAAGGCTCAGCTTGATTAACTGAGTATAGTTAAAACATGCTATATTGATCTTTATCCGTAAAACACCTCTGCTAATACTAGTGCACCAGTCCTGAATGATTCAACCTTAGAATGAATTAAATAATGACAGTGGTTATCAGCGCTGATGTGGTGACATGTGAATATGCACTCACGTAAGAGAACTGAAGGGCCTCAAATAACGGGATGTTAAGTTTAAGCTCAGAGTATGGTATACAAAAACAGTAATACACGTATATCTTCGTTTACTTGTATTTGTCAGTCACTCTATCAAATATTCTTCGTTGGCATCTAGTTCTTTGTTTATCTCTTATTATCTGTTAAATTACACTTGTTTGTTACATGTTTTTTCTCAGTAAAATATTGCAAAAAAATGACTGGTAGGGTTAAGTTTGTGCTGGATGAAGTTGATACCAACTCATAGACAACTTACAACTGTACCTGCCATCATCATCTTACTTTCATTTGTTTGAAGATCTAATTATATATTTCATGACTCAAGTAGTATACTGTAATGTTACCGATGATATTTTTCCTTTAGAAGTTATGTTTCCTTTTGTAACAAAATAATTAAGTTTCCTGATATTAATTCTTTTGGTATATAAGATTGAAGAGGGGTGAGTAACAATTCAAAGCAGATATTCTGGTATTGGTTGACAAACAGAGAGAGAGAGAGAGAAGCGGGGGTCAGTAACCACGTAGATCTTGTCAGTGTGAATCAGGTTAATTCAATATACGCCACCGGTCAAGCCAGGCCTCATTCGCCTCAAACAGCATTTCACAACGTCAGTATCTAGGCCACATCTCACAGCATGCGGCATTTGACAATATACATATTAATGAGAAGTAGTGAACAGTAAATTCTCTCACAAATAATAACAACGGTATATAGTGAGATAGATACTACAGAATCATTATATAAGCAATTATAAATACCATTACAACAGTGCATGGCGAACTGTAAATACTGCAACACTAGGTTATTGTGAATTCTCAATATCATAACAGGATTATATAGTAAATTATAAGTACCATGTCAGCAGTATATAGTGGAATGTAATACTAATAACAGCAACAGCAGCACTAACCCACACAGATACCAGCAGTAATCACACTAGGCTAACAAGAACAATACCAATAACACTAGACTGACAGGAATTGCATCAACATTAGACTAACAAATAATTGGCTAAAACAAAAAAACACTAGGCTGACAACAGTGACAGCAATAAGAAATAATAAAAGCACTATATTAACAGACACTAACAGGGAATGAAACAGCAATAACAGCCACATTAGTAAGCCAGTGCACAGCCGGGTGAGTCACAGCAGCTGATCCTAGTGGAACAGCAGGCCAGGCCAAGGAACGGCTGCACACACACACACACACACACACACACACACACACACACACACACACACACACACACACACACACACACACACACACACACACACACACACACACACACACACACACACACACACACACACACACACACACACACACACCTATATAAGGTCCGTGGAGCGCGCGCGCACGCACACACACACACACACACACACACACACACACACACACACACACACACACACACACACACACACACACACACACACACACACACACACACACACACACACACACACACACACACACACACCACCTGCGCCAAATTAATGCAAATAAATACGCTGGTCTCTGAGGTGCTTTTTTGACATATCGGGCAAATGAAAACCAAACATTTCGTTGCTGCTGAAGTCTCTCTCTCTCTCTCTCTCTCTCTCTCTCTCTCTCTCTCTCTCTCTCTCTCTCTCTCTCTCTCTCTCATTTTTTAGCATTTATTATGGTAAATTTAACTTCCCCTACTTTCTCAATTTTATCTCAGTGGACAAAAGAATACTACACACACACACACACACACACATATATATATATATATATATATATATATATATATATATATATATATATGTATGTATGTATGTGTGTATGTTTATACAGCAAACCCTCGATATAACAAGCTAATTGGGGGAAGGGGTGGGTCACTATAACCGAAAGTTCGCTATATACGAGGGGTCGGTATTTCCGAGGGATTACTGAACTCAGTTCACTAAATAAGGGGAGTCTTTCAGTCCTACATGGTCATACATAACCTAAAGTAACCCTATGAGGTTGTACATGGAGAATTCAATGGTTTATGAGGTTTACGTGTAAATACAATACTGTATGAGGTTGTACATATAAATACAATACCTATAATAAAATTACAGTATAATGTAGTACTGTTATACTACACTTACTGTGCCAGGAAGGGATACTGCTGAAGTACACTTACTGTGCCTGGAAGGGATGCTGTTATAACAGTGGGCTGATTCATGAACTTCCCCCTCATTGAGCAACCTTTGTTTGCTAAATCCGGGGGAAGTTTGGTCGCGCATTGGCCGTTCGTTATATCCGAAATTCACAATACCGGGGTTCGTTATATCGAGGGGTTCGCTAGATTCTTCTATCATCATCATCATAACAGCTTCTATCATCTTCCCTTTCATTACCATCAGCTTGCACCACCACTATCATCATCATCATCATCATCATCATTGTTAGTTTAGCCATAACCATCACTTATTTTCGTCACCATCATCAGCTTTACAACTCATCATCACCAACGCCGTTATATCCACGGCCTGATCAACGTCATCGCCTCAGCTACCATTATTGTTTTCCTCTACCTTGCTATAATCGTTCGCGTCAGCATCATCATCATTATCAGTACTATCGTCAGCTGTATCATCAGAATAAAAACTGCCCCTATTATATTTATTATCATGCGGTATACATGCCAGCTTCCACCAATATCATCATAAAAATTGATAAGCGTATTAAGGGACTAATTTTTCTTAAATATCAGTGTTCGTACAGCAAAGGGAAGTCTCTCTCTCTCTCTCTCTCTCTAGTGGTAGCTAAATTGGCTTTGTAAAGGGAGTAAAGTGGAAGATATACGCGCGCGCGCGCGTGTGTGTGTGTGTGTGTGTGTGTGTGTGTGTGTGTGTGTGTGTGTGTGTGTGTGTGTGTGTGTGTGTGACATACAGACAGACAGACAGAGACAGAGAGAGAACAGTAGTAGTATTTTGAAAAGACTCAGTATGTTTGGAGTCGACTGAGAGAACATTCAAAGCCGGGATCACTATGAGAGAGAGAGAGGAGAGAGAGAGAGGGGGGGGGGGGAAGTAAGGAACAGCTTGAATTATAAAAGGGAGAAACAGCAGATACGAGAGAATATGAAACAGCCGAAAAAAAAAAATGAGACATCAAAGAGAGAGAGTTTGAGTGAGGCATTGAGGGAGTGAGATAGATCTTCTAAGAGAGTATTAGAGTGAGCAAGATTTCCCTGAGAGCTAAGAGCACGAGAGGGAAAAGGGTAGTGAGTGTAAGATAGGGTGAAAGAAACAGAGAAATATTTATAGTAAAAGTTTCTTATTGCAAGACAGGGCGAGAACAAATAAGGATATGGAAACGGAAAGTGACAATGATAATATAAGAATAAGAAGCAGAGTGAGCAAAAGAAATAAGAGAGAGAGAGAGAGAGAGAGAGGGAAGGGGGGGGAGGGAGGAAACCGGAAAGAAAAGAAAAGAGAGTCATTCCCGCACATGATATGATGCCCCGGAGAGAATATGCCTTTTCCCTTCTCCCCTCTCTTCCCTCCCTTCCCCGTGGACTAAATTCTGATATTTCTGGCCGATAGAACTCGCTGAAATATATTTGGTTTCTCTCCGGCCCCGAGAATCTTGCATTTGCATATATTGATTCTCCGTTAGGCTGCTGCTCCTGCTCCGGCCCCCCGCCCTCTCCCTTTCCCCCTCCCCCCTCCTCCTCTCGACCTCCTACCCCCTAACCACCTTCCCCCCTCCTTCCTTCTCTGGCCCAACTCTCAGGCTGGCTGGATGGTTGGAAGGATGGTTGGTTGGTCGGTCGGGCGGGTGGTTGGCTGGTTGGTCGGTCGATAAAGTGAATGGTTGGTAAGTGAGGCAAAAGATATGATTGGTTGGGTGGATGGCTGGAAGGTAAGGTGGGGATATGGTTGGCTGAGTCTAAAGATGGTTGCTTGGAAGAGTAAATAATGGATAAATGGGGCAAGAGGATGGTTTATTGGTTTATTGGTTAGCAGGATGGATGGTAGAGGAGATTTATGGTTGGTTGGTTAGCTGCTTGGCAGATGGGGTAGATAGTTGGTTGGTTGATCGATTGGTCAGATGGATAGTTGGTAAACAAGGTGGGTTTATGTTTGGTTGGTTAGTAGGATAGGTGGTTTTAAAAGAATTATTGTCGGTTGATTGGTGGGAAGGATGCCTGGTTGGTGTGATCGGAAGAACTAGTTGGATGGTTGAAAGGATAGCGGCTGGGCTGGTTGGTTAGTTGGTTGGTTGCCAGATGGTGTAGAAGGGTAGTTGGTTGGCTGATACTGTGGATGATTGGTCGGTTTGATGGGTGCATACCTACTGTACACTGATAAGTTGGTAGTGCGGATGGTTTCTTGACAGGGTGATTAGTTGGTATGCCGTCTGGCTGGTATAGAGATGCTTGATTGGTGTGATGAGTTGATACCTAGTTAGAAAGATAGTTGCTTGGCTGGCAGGTAGGATGAATGACTGAGTGATAAGGTGATCGGTTGGTTGGATGGTTGATTGGTACAGTAGATGATTGGTTGGTATGATGAGTGTATAACTGGATCATATTTTTGAAAGGCGTACTGGTTGGTAAGTAGAATGACTGACATAAAGGAAGGGGTGTTGATTGGGTGGTTGGTTGAACGAAAGGTGTAGATGGTTGGTTGCTTTGATGGGTGGATAGAAGGGATGGATGTTTGATTGGCTGGAATTTTGGCTGCCTGATTGGAAAGGTGTGTGGTTGAAATATAGGGTGGAGGGGATATTTTCTGGGTGGTTGGATGCTTCCTTTAAGATGAGTGATAGGATGATGGTGGTAGGGTTGATGTTGTGTTAAATGTGTTGGTAGTTGGGTTGCCAGGACGGTTGAGTGATACGGTGGTAGGCTTGGTGGACAGATGGCTGGCTGGAAGATAAGTTGAGAGAGGGGATGACTGATCGGTTTGAAAGGTGGATGATTGGAAAGATGGTTGGTTGGTAGGATGGGAGAGTGAGTGGTTGTTTGATTGGGTGTATTTTTGGTAGAGGAAGTGGTAGGTTTGTTAGTTACCTGTTTGAGTAAGTGGAGGGGTGAGTCGGATGTCTGAAAAGATGGTTCATTGTTAAGGTCGAAGGTTGTTAGTTAAAATGGGTTGACAGTTGGCAGGTTGATTGGTCAGTAAGGTGATTGATTAGAGGATAGGGTGGGACGGTGGATAGCAGGTTGGATGGATGGTCTGATGGGTGGGTGGTTGACAGAACGGCTGGACTGGGTAATTGAAACGATGGTTGTCTGACTGAGTGGTAGATTAGGTGATAGAGTGAACGGACGGCAGATATGATGGGAAAATGGTTAGTTAGTTTGATGGGTGGATGGTTGGGTTGGATGGTATGAAAACTTAATGACTTGATCGGTTGAAAGGATGGTTGGGTTAGATAGATGGAGAGATGGTTGGTTGGTTGATAAGGTCCATGGGTCGTATAGAGGGTCGGTAGATAGTTGATCGTTTGGATGAGTATGTGGTTAGGTTGAGAGATGATTAGTTAGTAAATGTGATCGAAAGTAAGATGATTGGCTGGTAAGATGGATATTAGAGTGTTGGTTGATTTGAGAGGATGATTGGTTTGCATGGATAGTATGGAGAGATATAAAACAAAAACAAAAAAAATGCAAAACTGGTAATGAAAAGGATGGTTGGATGGTGCCGTGGATGGTTGACAGATTAAGTGTGTGGAAGTGGGAGAATGAGAGGAAGGATGATTTGTAGAAGGGCAGGACTGTATGGTTGGAAGGATGGATGGTTGGTTAGTAAAACTGGATGAGTGGAAAGCTGGCTGAGTGGTCGGAGGGACCGTAGGATGCATGACCGGCTGAGTACCGGTAGATGGTTGACAGTGTGGCAGTTTATACACTGTTGTGTTATTGGTTGAATGATAGTTTGTTCTTGAAGAAGGTAGGATGGGAAAGTGGATGGAAGGTCGGCAGAGGTGAATGAGTATAGGAGGTATTGCTGAGTTGACTTTGGTGTTTGAGTGGTTGGCTACGGTAGTTGGTTGCTTGATACGAGGGGTGGGACGGCACTCTTTGGGGTGGATGGTTGCATGACTGGTAGAGTACATAAATTGGAGGGTAGTTGGTATATCATCAAGACAGACGATTTTCTGGGTGTTGATTGCTTGGAGAGGTGAATTATTATTTGGTTGAATGGTTAATCTAGACATAGTCGGTTTGTTTGTACATGACATAACTGAACCATGCCCACAATGTAAGTCGTGGAGACATGAAACTTGATGACCCTTAGTTGAGATGTAGTAATGAGTCTCCTTTGTTACTAGACAAATCCACCTTCCATCTTAAATACTTCTAGCGACCAGCTGAGCTGAAAGGGGATAAGAATACTCAGGTTAAAACAAACACATTGACTTATAAAATGTGAGAGGCGTGAATAAAGTATTTATGAGAATAACTATTGTGAGTATGCTTCATTAAGCCATATATGGTGAGGTGTCACTGTGTGATAAAAATGAAAAGAAGTGAAGTGGATGTGCTGGAAGAGGTGAAATGTGTAAGGTTAGGTATGAGCACTCCAGGGCAGGACAACGAGGGAGTTGCAGTGCTGATGCATGGTGAATGGCAAAGAGGAATGAAAACTTATAAATGTATTATTTCGAGCTTTATCACTATCAAGCTTAAAAGAAAGATGGTGAAAGTGGAGCTGATCGCTGGCATACACGAATTAATGGGAGAAACGGATTAGACAAAGAGAGGTTTGGGGACTAATTACGTAGGGTGCTAGCACAAATGTCCAGGAGCTAACAGTGTTTGTGTTGTTCAGGGGAGGCGATTTATTTATTTGTGTGTGTGTGTGTGTGTGTGTGTGTGTGTGTGTGTGTGTGTGTGTGTGTGTGTGTGTGTGGTCAAAATACCTCGAAAAATTTTGGATGAATTTTCACCAAACCTTCAGGAAGTAGCAGCTATGTCGATGTGCAGAAGCCTATTACTTTTGGTGAGGATTTGATCAAAGGCGACCGAATGCCAGCCGCCGTATATGTACAGCATATATATATATATATATATATATATATATATATATATATATATATATATATATATATATATAACCTGACGTTGGCCATGTAAATGTACATATCGGCATTGCCTGCGACCCTGAGAGGCCACCCTCCTGTGAGAGACGACCACCGGGATCCCAGTTTATCCCATGTTGCTGCATGGGCCCGTTTCCCCATGGACCTGTGCCTACCAATGACCTAATCCCATGGACTTATTCTCCCATTACCTACCCACCCATTCACTAACCAACCCTTTTCACCACTCATCCAGTCACTCACACTCACCCACTCATCCTGCCCACCCATCTACCCACCGACACGTACCCATCGTGCCCCACCAAACCATATCCACCCCCCCATCCTCCCACCCTCCAAACCACATCCACCCCACCCATCCTACCACTCACTAAACCCTGCCCACCTCACCCATCCACTCACCCAGCAGACCCTGCTCATTCCATTCATCCACCCAGCCAACCGACCCGTTCTTCCCAATGCTGATATGGTTGCAGACAGAACTTGCAACTTCTCGAAAAATGGCCTCCAATTTCCACCATGTTGACTTCATTATTCTAACTAGCTCTAATTTGGGCCATCACGTGCGCCCCTTTAGCAAATTTAAACTACATGGATTATGATGATTGAAAATTTTTGACTGAATGCTAAGCAGAGGGATCAGTGGTTAATGTGATAAATGGCTGGTGAAAAGACTGGTTCGTGGGAAGATTATGCAAACTGTATTACCAGAACAAGCGACACGAAGTCACATCAGGTCTTTACAACATTTTCAATCACCCTTGAATATATATGCTAATATATTTTACCTGAAGCCTAACTACAGGTATTTAGCCAAGCATGATTTGAATGTCATCACATTAAACCGCTACTCTGCTGCATTCCACGTATAGCACATAAACTCATCTCTGGCTACACTCCTTAGGTGTCAACCCCTCACCCACCTATCTTCTGACAGGAGCCTCTTCCTGCATTTACAGATTTTTTTTTCCCCCATAGACCTATTTTGCCTTATGGACCTGTCTCCCCTTGTGGATTTTTTTTTCACCACTGACCTATTTATGCTCATAGGTATGTTTTAAATGGACCTATTTTTCCATATAGACCCATATATTCTCCATGGATTTAGTTTTTCATTATCCTGTTTTTGCCCATGGACCTATTTTTCCCCATGGACATTGTTTACCCCCTTTGGCCTATTTTACCCATGAACGTATTTTCCCTCTACGACCTACAGTACTTTCACCATGGACCTGTTATATTCCATGGACCTACTTTCCACAAGGACCAGTTTTTCACCATGGACTTCTTTTCCCCACTAACCTACATTTCCTTCCTGGACCAATGTTTCCTCTTGGCTCTGTTTTGCCCAAGACTTATTTTCCCGTTGGACCTGTTTTCCCTTATTGATCCATTTTGTTTCAATGGGAATGCACTGAATCCCCATATGGATCTATTTTCACCAATGGCCTTATTTTACCCATTGGTCCAGTGTGCCTACTTGGGCCCATCCCCCAGTTTCATTGCATGGGCCTATTCACACTATGGATCTACCTAGGCCTATTTCCCATGGACTTATTTCCTCCCTACTCACCCATCCACCCACCCACTAACCCACATATCCACAGCTCCACTCAGTGTAATGTGTTTCAACAGAAGGACGAAGATGCAGCCTAGGCTTAGATGAACGGCAGGGGCAAACCACGCACACAGCCCTCCTACCCAACCCAACCACTCACAAAGTCCTGCATCCACTCGCTCACTCCACCCAGCTGCCCCATCCACTCCACTCAGCCACCTAATCCACTCCACCCACCACATCCACCCATCCCATTCACTCCACCAACCATGTCCACCCACTTCATCCACCCTGCCTCTCCACTCACGTATCCACCCACCCTGGCAGCAACCAACAAAGTCTTCCATCCACCCACCCAGGCACTCGGCCCACTTAGGCACCTCACTCATCTACCTCACGAACTCAACTCACCTACTCCATCCACCTTACCCATCCTGTCCACCCACTCCAGCTACCTTGCCTATCCACACCCCCACACCCCACTCCACTCACTCCACCCACTACTCCATCAATCCCACTTGCCCACCCACTTACCTACCAAACGCCACCAGTAGGATGTCACGGTAACTTTCCTCACACACACACACACACACACACACACACACACACACACACACACACACACACACACACACAGATTTACAAACCGCGAATCACTTTTCTCACAACCAGGGGGACGCGGTAGCACAGTGGTAGCGCGCTGGACTCGTAATCGGGGGATTGCGAATTCGAGCCTCGCCCGGGCTGCCGTGCCGGGAGTGGTAGCTCGCTCCTGTAACCCTAGCGGGGCTATATAGTCCAATACAGGGCTTAGCTCGGGGGAACTCCATTTCTCCCATTTTTTTTCTCACAACCATCGTTTTATGCGTCGACACAGGAACAAGTCAAAGCACTTGCCGCTGTGGAGACGCATGAAGCACCATGGAATGCCCTTCCGTATTTTCCGCGTAATGTAACACCAGTGAGGATAATTATTAGGGGCCAAAACACCCTTCAGAAAAGTTCAGTCTGCATAAAATTAAAACGGACCCATCTTTGACCCGGTTCCAACCATCCTGCCAAGTTTCATCGGAATCCTCTTTTCCAATTTCGGCTGCATTGCTTGCTTGCTTGCTTGCTTGCTTGCTTGCTTGCGCGCACGCACGCACGCACGCACGCACGCACACACACACACACACACACACACACACACACACACACACACACACACACACACACACACACACACACACACACACACACACACACACACACACACACACACACACACACACACACACTGCCAGGATTATAGTACAGTATATTAGATGACTGGTACTGTGAAATCTTTGATGTTTCGTCAATAGAGTTGTATGTTCTCTATGTGTGTGTGTAAATGAATCACAGAAGTTGAACTTTGCTTGGCTTCATACAGTTACTTTTGTGAACGTTGTCTGCTTGTTGCATTTCTGGATTGTAGAGAAATATAGTTTTAATTCTGCACTGTAGTCATTGTTTTCAAGAAATATTAGTGAGAAAGAGGTTAGCTGTATACATGTTCGGAATGGGAATGAATAAACGAAGGTATTGTTTATGAACAGTGGTATTGAAGGCTACAGTAATTCAACTGTCGGATCGACGGTGACTCAGTGTTTACCGTTTTTGCCTTTCGATGTCAGTGTGTAGTTCAGGGTTTGAAAGGCTAGCCATGGCAAGCAAGTTAAGTGGGCGCAGGCAGTTTGTCCTTTCAAATTCTTGCACATTTTCATACCTTCTCGGTTCATCGATGACACACACATGTTATGACACACAAACATGCCCGTTACAACATTTCCAGTTTCTCAAATAACCTATTGCCCTCACTACCGTCACACCTTTCTGAATTTACTTGGCCAGCACTAACAACGGATTACTATGGCTAACACTCTCCCTCTGGAGGGCAGGTCTTTTCCTGTGGTCTCCTACGAACTGATTTTTCAGGTAGACACCATCTACTCCAGTGAGTCCCAACCTTTACCGCTCTGTGGCTGCCCAGACTAAATACGATAATCTCCGTGACCCCCAACCACCTTCCTACATCTTTCTTCGAAGAGATAAAAAACAAATCATCATTCAGCTGAGCATGATGGGGATGTGAGGTTGTAACAACTTGGTAAATCAAAACTCTTTATTTGGTGCGTGCAAATCAGGTACCACTCAGTATTAATTTGTGAGCTGGAGAAGGCTAAAATTCTGTTCTTGCTACCTTCTTCAGCGGTTGAACTCAGTAATAGCACAACAGAAGTCATCCTGAGCAAGAAACCACTTCAGCCTCAATTTCATGTCCAGCATTTTGGACAACAGCTTCGAAGAGATTGGGAGAATGAATTTCAGAAGCACCAGGAATAACCAACTGACTGATAACTGAGTAACAAATTATTTGCTCCCCAAACTCCAGGATATCCTTGCCGAATGTGGCTTTAGTAATTAAACAGACCCTGAATTCCAGGAATGACCTTGCATTGCCTTTAGGTATGCACCCCGAGAGAAGACTAACGGAAAAAAGATCTCTCAGGAAGTTTTGTCTTAGGAAAATTAATTGAACATTCTGACTCCAGATAAGCCTACTCAAGATTACCCTTTAGCATTCCGGGAAATACGCTGTGGCCACCAGGTTGGGAACCCCTGATATGTACCATTACACTACTTCTTTTATGGAAATAAATAGAGACCAGAAACTTAACCTTACAAACTTCCTCTTTGAGGCAACCATCTTGATGATCCATCATTAACGAGAAGCATGTGTCTTATGTTAACTATTCGCTTTGGTTGAAACTGCAGGCTGAGTGATGTGAGATGGAAGATAAGCGAGTGAACACTGTTTTTTTAATTTTACTGGATCCTCAGCTCTTGAAGTGAATGGTTAGCAAGACTAAGAGATGAAAGGCAAATGGACTGAATACAAGCAGAGTATGAAGAGATGATACTGTATGTGGTTGATTCTGCCGGCCTGCCTCCCTTCCTGCCTAAATACAGTGGCTAGATCGTTGGTAAGATGGTATCGTGTGGCAGTCAGGTTGTTCATGGGTGGTAGAGTGAGCCAAATGGTTAGTTGGTGGGGCTGTCCTTGTGCTGTGGCGTGCGGGCTGGTATATAGGGGGGTAGAGGGAATGTGGCTAGTAATTGCAGTGGAAGGCTGGTAGGGAGAATTGTCATAGAAAACTTTTTTGTTGGGAGGTAAATGGAAGCCAGTGGATATTTGCCAAATGTGTTTTCATGGGATATTATCTCTAAGGAGAAAATGCCTGAAAAATGACAGCTAATAGACTGGCCGGCTGACAACGGACTTTAGAATGAACTGATGATTGTCTGTCTATCTATCTTGCCAGACGCCATAATCCCGTATGCGGTGGCCATTTGACTCTGAGTTACTTGTTTTACAGGGAGGGGCACTAACCCTCCACCAACCCACTTGACACTTAGGGAGAACGTATGGTTTGGTTATATGGTTACCACCCAGCGTTGTAAATGATCTGAGCTGATATTTCAAAGCGTGAATTACCATTCTTCACCTGTCCTTGGGTGAGAAAAGAAGATTTGGTTGATGATGATGATGAAGATGAACTAATAACGGTGAATATCGGAGTGGGTAATCGTTGAATGGAATTTGACAGGCTACATGGTTAACTACAGAGTACGGTACCACGCGTACTAGTTCATACGAGTACAGCTTCAGTAATTGAAAATACGATTGTGTCCCCGTCATTCGCTCTTCTTTCATCAAGATTAAATAATTTAATTCCAAAGGTTAAATGAAACATTCCTCCCAAATTTTGTCAGTGCTCCACCACTATTTTTTCATCCATTGCACAATCAGACATACATACCGACAGGACAGGGGTGGCAACAATCGGTGCCACTGATAGTACACTTCCTGTGGGGGAAGCTATATAGGACAGTTCACCTGCATTCTCCTTGTAATCACGAAGTCGTAGGTCAGAGGTGACTGAGATGGAGACTATGGGTGGTCTCCAAACCGTTTTATGGCAAACATCTCCCTTGTAGAGAGCCCCTGGTCTGGGAGGAGCCAGTCATAGAGCACCCTCCACAGAAATTGCCACAAATAATTTAACCATAATAGATGGCTTAATAGCACTCGTTGAGAGGCCGCCTTCGGCGACCTTCGCTCAATGTCAAGTCACTTACGATCTTCAGAAATGAGTCATAACTCGGGAATCGGTGGCCCGATTGGAGTGGAAACTGCTGTGTTCTTCAAGTTAGAGCATTTTAACTGTACCTTGCTGTGACAAATATCTGCGTTACATGCGCCTTTTGCTGTGTTACGGTAACAAACCAACAGACATACAGAAATTGGATCATTATAATATAGATGTGTGGATAGTGGAGTGTTCTACAGGAAAATAAACGTTTGGTTGGTAGAATGAGAGTGGAGAAGTTGATGAGCGGCAGTGATGTTACCTGCCTCAACACCACACGGAGGTGAGGGTGCCAGTGTGTGTGTGTGTGTGTGTGTGTGTGTGTGTGTGTGTGTGTGTGTGTGTGCTGGTCCCTGATTTGTTACTTTAATATCTGCTTGATTAGCTGGCTAGCCATTTCTTTACTTACTTTTTTTTTTTTTTTTTCCAGAGTAACGCCTGGTTTGTCCTGGGTTCACGAACGTCAGACTTTATTACCAGACAGTCTTATTCAGGTAAGGAGAGGCCTTTTGTACCAAACAAATAAAACCGTTTCCACTAACCATTTCAGAGCAATGAAGTCCACTTAGGGCAGTGGTAGAAGCTCCTGGAGACAGTGGGTGGCATGGTAGTGACATTTTAGGGTACAGGTGACTAGGGTACAGAAGAGGTTTTAAGAATATTACACGGTAGATGACAGAAGATTAAAGAATAGATCGCAAGAGACTAAAGTGCAAAAATGAGTGTTGCTAAAATTCAAGTTACAGAAATTCAGGCTTCCTTCAGTTTGTAAACAGTTTGCAGAGGTTAATTAAAGTAGCTCAGGAGATGCTAAAGTTCCAAATATCAGCCGACAGAGGATGGTTGAAATTAAAATGCTCAAGGTTCTATACAAGGTTTCAGATGATAAAAAATAAAGGTCTTAAAGAATTATGAAGTGAGAAATTTCATAAGTGAGTATAAAATGAACAGACGCTTAAAATCAACAGGATCAGTGGCTACTAAATCCCGAGAGAAAGTAGGAACTCAAAAAACAGAATCGTGGGATAAAGAAATTGAAAGAGTTTAGAATTAAACTAAGAACACAACGAATGATGATAAAGCAGTTGATATTGCTTTAGATGCAAATAAGTTAATGGAAAATATAAACACCAGATACGCAGTGGTCAAGCCACCACACATATCTATCAGTTTATGTAATTGTATCTCTATCTGTATCAGTCAATCGATCTATCTATCAGTCTACATATACCGTATATAAATATATATATGCAATTAAATCACTTAATAACACGTGATCCTAGGTTATGCTGATATCCACAAGGAGAAGGAGACACGAAATATCCTGAGCTGTTTCGTGTAGGCTATTCACATTTTCAGGGAAGCGCAAAGTGAAACATCACTCTTTGCTCTCCTCTGAAGATGTGAATCACGAAAGCGCTTGGGATATGTCGCATTTCCCTTTTCTGGCTGATATCAGCATATATATATATTTATTTATTTATATTTATATTTATATATATATATATATATATATATATATATATATATTTATTTATTTATATTTATATTTATATATGAGGCGTCTGGAGGTAGAGGGGCGGGCTCGCCGAATATTGTAATTTCTGTTCTCACTTGTCGGGGTAAATTTAACCCATTTTCTATGAATTGGTGTGTAAAGGCAGGTGAAACTCACCCTTATCACATGCATTCTGAGGGTCTGAAGTCTGTGGGTTGCCTGGGTAGAAGCTGGCTATCAGATTGTGCTTTTGGAAGGTGGTCTGGCCACTGGCCAATAGAACGCTGCAACTGAAACTCCCGTGTTTACACCCTGCCGCTCAGCCAATCAGCATCCGCGTAGCATCACCGGTAGTCAGTCTCCCTGCCACTCTCACGTGTGTTGGACGTTTTACTGATGTTGTGCTGTATGTTGCCATATTATACGATTTATACGCATCACCATGCTTTCTAGTGACACTCAAAGTGAAGTGCAGTTACTAAAGGTAACTAGGAAGAGACGGAGGAACCCTGAGAATTGGAAACAAGCTGTAGCTAAGAAGAAAAGAAACAGTGGTGAGGCGTACTGTAGTCGCCTCAGGAAGAAACAGGTTCGTGCACGACGCGTTGGTTCTCCCTGCCAGTGTCATAAGTGTTCCACTCGTATTGGTGGTGATAATGTGCCAGAAATTTTCGATAATTTCTAGGCATTAGGTGACCATTATGCTCAGACAGCATACATTGTTGGCCTTGTGTATGTTGGTGCTGTGAAACGGTCACGTGTGGCTGGTGATTACCAAGAAAGCAGAGTAAAACGGAGCATGATTTACACTGATCGTGAAGGGTGAGGATTTAGAAGTGTGTCGTGTGGCATACATTAAAATGCATGATATTTCAGAAAAATGTGCTCATAATGCATTGAAAAAGGTATCAGATAGTGGTACAGTTGACTTTGACATGCGAGGTAAACGTGCGCTCCCTAATAAAGTGTCTAATTAGAGGAAGGGGAGAGTGCGGGAGTACATCAGAGGTCTGCCGACTGTGACGAGCCATTACTCACGAGCGAAAAGTCCGCACCGCCAGTATCTTCCTCCTGGACTTAGTATTCACGAGTACAAGGCTTATGAGGAGGTACTCGAAAAAGAAAATTGTAGTGCTGATGTTGTCTCACAAGATTATTTTAATCGTGTGTTCCATAATGAGTTCAGTATTGGATTTGGACCACCAAGTTCAGATACTTGCAACTAAATCATACACACACACCCGCTTGCACTGGCGCCATACTCCGCACCCTGACGACGTAAGTGTTCCTAATAATTAGATATATATATATTTTTTTGTTTATGAACTACTTCCATTTTATACTGGAAATACAGTACCGATTCATGCATTTTGTATCTATTAAATAATGATTGGAACAGTTTTTGCATAATAAATAATTTCAAAAATTCATTAAAAATTTGTTTTTTAGCTTTGATGGAAATAGTTCATACCATAGTTTTGTTTTTCACTGAAGTTTAGAAAAACTACCAAACTTTGATTTTTTCCTTTATTGGTGTGCCACTTAAAAATGTGGGGTAGAATTTTATGCAGCAAAAAATCGTTTATATCAACAAAACTTTATTATATATATATATATATATATATATATATATATATATATATATATATATATATATATATATATATATATTGAAATTCACAAGGAAAGACGAGTACATTGAGTATAAACATGTACACAATGTCACACACACACACACACACACACACACACACACACACACACACACACACACACAAATTCGGAACCAGTAGGTAAACTTTGAAAAGAAATTTCTCGAAACTTTGGTTTGGTGATGTCGCCCTTCTACTTCCGGACACCTCATATATATATATATATATATATATATATATATATATATATATATATATATATATATATATATATATATATATAGAGAGAGAGAGAGAGAGAGAGAGAGAGAGAGAGATGTACACAGGGTGTCTCGCAAGTCATGCACCACAGGCGAAAAAGTTAATTAGCCTATGTGGTTTCTGTTGCCCCTGCTCATTATGCTGTTGAAGTCAGGTCATATTTGGACAAACTGTTCCCTGGACGATAGATTGGTCGACTTGGACCTGTCGAATGGCGGCCGCGTAGCCCTGACCTCACACCTCTGGATTTTTACCTGTGACGTCATTTAAAGGCCGTTGTGTATGTAGAGAAGATAACGTCACTGCTTCATCTGGAATCAAGAATCACAGCTGCATGCAGAAAAATAACCCCTGACATCTTACAACGTGTCCTCGATGAGTAGGTCACCCGTCTGAATATTTGTATGAGGCACGACGGTCAGCACTTCGAACAAATACTCTTAACTTCAGTTTTCCCTGTGGTGCGTGACTTGCTGGACACCGTGTATGTATATATATATATATATATATATATTGTATATTGCCTATATGAGACTCTGTTTAAGATGAAGAGACTGGCCCTGTAGGGGACAGTGATTTTAAGGGCTGAATATAGCAAAGAGATTCAGAGACAAAGATGTAAGTTCTCATCACACAGCCTGCATCACCCACTCCCTTGTCACTACCCGCTCATTTGCACATACCATACCATACTACCACCACGCATGTTCCTCACTTCCCTATTTATACACATTCTATCTTCTCCACATGCAGTTATACTCCCACTACCTTAACATACACCACTTATACTCCTACCACCTAATCTTCCACCATGTACAGTGCATCACAGATCCCCTCGCTTCCCAACCATGCGCACCCCCACCAAACTAACCACATGCACTCCCATCACCTTCAACAAAAGCATCCCAGCATTCCTACAACATACATTCCCATTCCTCCACTACAGCCACCCTACCACATAAACCCATTAAACATATATTCCAGTGTATACAACCTCGCCACATACTTCTACCACATACATGCCACCACATAAAACCTCACCATATGCACTCTGAAAGTATACATCACCAAATACGCTCCCAATCACTACCACATACACCTCACAGTCCCATTACAGTATATACACCCGCACCACCCCACCCCACCATACACAGCCTCACTCCTAGGAATTGTACATCCCCAATGCATACACCCGGCACCCCCACCACATATAATTACGCTCTCCCATCACACATACCAAAGTTCTTCCCAGTACATACACCCCGTCTCTCCCTTCATAAACACCCGTACTACATACACCCCCACCATACCCATACTCCCAATCATTTACCGTACATCTTCATCACACGCTCTCATTCCCACACCAGATACACCCCGGCCACATTGCCCCTCACACTCCCAGCAGCTAAACTCCCACTACATAAACCCCCATTCCCTCACAGCATGCATCTCCAGGCCCCCACCACATACACCCACACACCTCTACCACATACACCCCCACACCTCTACCACCTACATCTTCACTGCCCCACCACATACACCCCTTTTCCTCAACCACATACACCCACCACCCCGCCACGTACTCCTCCACCATCCAACCACATACACCTCCACCATCAACCACATACACCTCATCACATACTGTAAAACCCACAACCTCACCATATTATTATACTTCACCACGTAAACCCCTACCACACCACCACATGTACTCCACCACGTACTATTGCGGCCAGGAGTTCTTAGCCACCCTCGTCCAGCCAACCCGTGTATGTGGCAGCGTCGCATTCACGAGCACAGAAGTTGCCTTCGATGCATTTCTGTCGAAAAATATTCCTTCAGCTTTGGGCTTGTATTAATGGATAAAGCAATAGTAATATTTACTTTGAAGGTTTGACTCCGATAACACGAATATATCATACTGATTATTTAATAACTTGTTTCTCGTATAGAGCCAAGCAAGTGACAAATATGTATATTTGGTTCCACTCCACGACTTCTTGTAAGTTTGAACCTGCGAACACAGAGTGAACAAGTTCGAAACATTCATTTGTTAACAAGAGAGAGAGAGAGAGAGGGAGAGAGAGAGAGAGCGTGTATGGTGGGCACCTGTGAATTTTGGAATAATGATGTGGAGGCAGACTGGCGCAGGGAAATGCAAGGGATGAAAAACCCTGGATTCCTGTGATCCATTGAAAACAGGCCACAGTGTGAATATTTCTTCCATCAGTCACTAGAACTTGCCTTGCTTTGTGATATATATTTTTTCTTTAGGATTGCTTTCGTTGGAGTAATGAATTAGGAGATAAATATTGTTGATTTAACAAAAAGCTGTGCATAAGAAAGTAATTTACCTCTCTGTCCAGAGAGAGATATCCAGTTAATGAGAAAAATACTCATGAGTTTGCCAAAAATCTCCAGGTGCCAACCGTCAGAGAGAGAAAAAAAT
The DNA here is from genome assembly GCF_032717465.1 of Coenobita brevimanus. Taxonomy (NCBI): domain Eukaryota; kingdom Metazoa; phylum Arthropoda; class Malacostraca; order Decapoda; family Coenobitidae; genus Coenobita; species Coenobita brevimanus. The sequence continues at coordinate 12,394,539 of NC_137028.1, read as the reverse complement.
GCGAACATAAGGCATTTAACAGAAGTTACGCGGCCTGCCAAATTATTTGACAAAGTCAACTGGCGTTACCCAGAATAAAACCCATCTTTCATTTTGTCCGACGAGACGTTATCCTGGGATAAATAAACTCCTTCGTCATCAGCTAAAGGAAAAATTCCCTGTTTAGCTCGAGCACTTTATTTACTCATATCGCATAAAATCATGTGAATGTAGCCGGAATGAAGCCCCTTATCTACGGCCTGGCAAACTCCCTGTAAAGAGTACCCGGTACTGTTTTCTACCGACAGACTGAGTTAAGCGGTGAGACTCATCTTTCGTGTAAGGAAATCCACCCCGCCTCTGTGTGTGTGTGTGTGTGTGTGTGTGTGTGTGTGTGTGTGTGTGTGTTGAATTCAGAGTCATCTGACTTGCGGAGCATGGTATGCGGGTTGGTAGGTTGGTGACTGGGTGGGTGGATTGGTTAGTGTAGGCTGGTTGTTTCGCAGGCGGATTAGGTGGAGTGGGTGGGCGAGAGGGAGGGAAAGGGTTGTTAGGCTGGTTAAGTGGGGTGGAGTGGGGTTCGTGCATTGTTTAAGTGTGGTGAGTGGTGGGGCTACCTGTAGGACAAGGCAAGAGACGGGTTCGTGTCGTCCTACTTTTGAGACATACTGTATTGAGTAAGGTTGTGGCTATGTGCGTTGATGGGTGGGTGTGTAGGTGGATGGATGGGTTGTGGGAAAACAGGCCACTGGGGTTAGGTGATCTGAGTTAATGTCCGAGTTGGGAAAATCGGTGTACAGGGGATATTATTCTGGAATCATGCTGAAGTAGGTATATATATCCAGTGGCTTACAACAGGTCCATCGTGCAATACGTCTGTTGATTAACAGGTCTGTGTTTCAACTGCACGCATCAGTGGGTGATATAACCACGTCGGATAACAAGTTTATTGGGAAAATAGGTTCATTATGAAAAATACATCCATGGGTATACGACCATGTAGGAAACCTGCATCCGTGGAGAGATTCAAGGTGGACGGAGAAATTGGTCCGTGGGGAGAAAATACATCAATGGGGAAAATTAGTTCTTGGGAAAATAGGTTACGTAGAAAAGTAGGCGTCTGAAAAAAAAAAAAAAGTCATTAAGGAAAATGGTCCATGGGGGATTGTGCTCCGAGTGGTGAAAATGTCCATTGATAAAAATATTCATGGGGTGAAAATAGGTCCATAGGGGCATACACGTACTGTAAACATACATAGAGCTATTTAAAATAAATAGGACTTAAAATATCCAACTTTTAACAGCAACCGTTGCCTGGAATTAGGCTTACCACTGCACACCTTGCACCAAACAACCATTAGCCAGACCCTATTACCACTTCGTCATCCAGTCATTATATTTCATAATTTACCCTCATTTAGTCATTTAGGCAGAAAGCCAACCGAAACGAAAGGAAAAAAACCTGTTAACTGTGTTGAGCACCTCATTTCTCCACCACATTCCTCTAAAATTCACGGGCACCCGCTCCTCTCTCTCTCTCTCTCTCTCTCTCTCTCTCTCTCTCTCCTGGTAACAAATAAATGCTTCGAACTTGTTCAGTCTGTGTTCGCAGGTTCAAACCTACAGGAAGTCGTGGAGTGGAACCAAATATACATTTTTGTCACTTGCTTGGCTCTATACGAGAAACAAGTTATTAAATAAATACTCGTGTTATCAGAGTCAAACCTTCAAAGTAAATATTACTATTGCTTTATCCATTAGTACAAGCCCAAAGCTGAAGGAATATTTTTCGACAGAAATGCATCGAAGGCAACTTCAGTGCTCGTGAATGCGACTCTGCCACATACACGGGTTGGCTGGACGAGGGTGGCTAAGAACTCCTGGCCGCAATAGTACTTCCCACCGCCCCACCGCTCACGACATACATCTTCACTACCCCACCATATACACCTCCTTCACCCTATCATATATATCCCACCACCCCACCACATGCATTTCACCATCTCACCAAATACGCACCAAAGCATACACCCCCTCCACATAAACCCGATCACATACACCCCACCAGCCCACCATACACACCTCATCACCTCACCTTATACACACTAACCTCCCCACCTTGTACATTCCCACCACCCCACCACATGCACCCTACCACTCCATCACAATCGCTTCACCAAATACACCCCTCCACCCAACCATTTTCACCCCATCAAATACATTTCCTCACCACCCCACTACATACACCCCACCATCCTTCCACATTCACCCCATCAAATACACTTCCTCACCACCCCACTACATACGCCCCACTACCCCACTACATACACCCCACTACCCCACTACATACACCCCACCACCCCGGCACGTGGCACTCCGTGGATCCTGTCAAAGCACACGTGGCGGACCCTGGGTGCTTTGGGGATGAGGGGGGAGGGGCTGAGGGTGAGAGAAGGGGAAGGGGAGGGTGCTGAGAGTGAGAGAAGGGGATGGGGAGGGTGCCAAGAGTGAGAGGAAGGAACTTTGGGTGAGTGGAGGGAGCTGAGAGTGAGGAGAGTGGGTTGAGAGTAGGGTGAGTGGGTTGAGGGTGAGGGAAGTGTGTTGAGGGTAAGAATAGTGCGTTGAGTGTGAGGGGAGTGGGTTGAGAATGAAGGGAATGGGTTGAGCGTGAGGGGAGTGGATTAAGAGTGAGGGATGTGGGATGAGAATGAGGGGAGTGGGTTTACAGCGTTAGACGAAAGTGAGAAGGAACTGACAGAGGGCTGGGGGTCAGGGGGGTGCTGTAAGTAGGTGAGCGAAGGGAAGTGAAAGTGAGGGAGACCTGAGAGTAAGTGGGATGAAAATGAGGACGTGGGATGTGAGGAGACGTGAAAGGGAGTGAGAATGAGAGACTGAGGTAGGATGAGAGGTGGAAAAGTAGTGAAACTGAGGGAGTGAGGTACAATGAAGGGTGACGGAGAGTGAAAGTGAGCTGGTGTAAGTGGAGGAGGAAGAAAGGGAAGGAGTGCGAGAAAGTAAGGAAGGGAAGGGGAAGGATAAGTTGGGTTGAGAGGTAAGGAAGTTGAGAGTGAAGGGATTGAAAGTATGGGGGCTGAAAGTGAAGGTGAGAATGAGAGGGTAAGGATGAGAAACGACCATGAGAGGGGGCGAGAGGGAGGAGGGTGAAACACGGAGGGGGTGAGAGTGAGGGGAGACTAAAAATAAGGTGGCATACAGTGAGGGGGTGAGTGTAGGGGAAGGGTTTGGGGGAGCTGAGAGTGTGTGGGGAGTGGGGGACTGAGAGGTGAAGTAGGTCGGAAATGTGCCACTTGGGGTGTTAATACTGGCCACTTCAGGGGAGATGAAACACGATACTTTATGGGGGAGACGAGGGAAGTAGGAATGGAAAGGGGTGTGTTAGGTGGAAATGGAAGTGGAGAGGTTGAGTAGGGATGTAATAGGATAGGCTGAGTAGGAATAGAAAGGGATAGGTTGAGTTGAGATGGATAGGTTGAGTAGGAATGGAAAGGGATAGGTTGAGTAGGAATGGAAAGGGATAGGTTGAGTAGGAATGGAAAGGGAGAGGTTGAGTAGGAATGGAAAGGGAGAGGTTGAGTAGGAAATGGAAAGGGATAGGTTAAGTAGGAATGAAAAAGGATAAGCTGAATAAGAATGGGAAGGGATAGGTTTAGTAGGAATGGAAAAGAATAGGTTGAGTAGGAATGGAAAGGGATGGGTTGGGTAGGAATGAACAGAGATAGACTGAGTAGGAGTGGCAAGGGATAGGTTGGGTACGAATTGAAAGGAAAAGGTTGATTAAGAATGGAAAGAGATCTGTTATGTAGGAATGTGCAAGGATGTGTTAAGTAGGAATGGATAGGGATATGTTAAATAAGATTGGCAAAGGATGGCACGATACTTTCAGAGGATTATGATGTGATAAGTAGGAGGGGGAGTACATAGCTTAGTGGGGTATAAGAAGGTCATATTAAGTAGATTAGCCTATGTTAAAGACACTCATATGTATGGAGGGGAAGCACTTACTAAATATAAGGGGGATGTTAAATAGACAAAGGGACGATACTTCAAGTGGTTATTGTTGGTGAGGGAATAAGTAGGGGAATAAAAGATTCGTTAATCAGGGGATAGAAAGAGCATGTTAAACAGATTAGATGGGGGACGCGATAAGTAGTATAGAAAAGGGGACGTTAAGAGAGAGAATGGGAATATATAAGCAGGGCATAGGACAACGCTTTATAGGGTAGAGGACATGGTATGTAGGAAAATGAAGAGAATGTTATGAAGGTGAGGATACGGCAGTGTTAGACAGAGAATGGGACGATACCTCATGGAGTTAGGACGTCATAAGTAGGGTATGAAAGACATGATGACAGTGTTTTCGTTTTCCTTACCAGAGGTCAGGCCTAACTTGATTAGTAAGATGGCAGCTTTCATATTGTTTATGTTACTCCTAGACGAGCTTTTAATATGTAAGGAGAACCTCTGGTGTGGAGGAGATTAGAAACATTTACCGGTACCTAAGCCTATCATCACAAAAGGTCCATCCAAAAGTGGGTAAAACAGGTTGCTGTCAATAATAACAACAGCAACAACAAAGAAAATTATTATATTGAGGGGAAGTGCTTAAAAAAAAGTCCGGCTGAAGAAAGAATAAAATAAATAAGACATCGTAATTAGGGGTTAAGTAAGGAATAGAAAGAGATACGTTAAGTCTCCGGCTCCTGTGACTCACTCATAGCAGAGCAGAATTTTTTCATTGTCTGCAAAAGAGAACTGCAGTTGTTGCGACCATGGTATTATTGGTCTATCTATCTATCTATTGCCAGACGCCTCAATCCCGTTTGGGGTGGCCATATTATTGGTGCCAGCATTAAAAACCTTACTGTATTATGTCTTACTCAGAGCTTAATAAAGGCGTCTGTCGTTCGCTGGGATTGAATACTAGTTACCCCTACCATGAGACGATATCTAATAATGGTAGGAAAGTAACAAAGTAGGGAGCGATAGGTTAAATTAAGCAGGGAATGTGAGAGACGTGTCGAATATGAAGAGAGAGGGATGCATTAAGCAGGGAAGGTGTGGGACGTTTTAAGCAGGGAAGGTGTGGGACGTGTTAAGCAGGGAAGGTGTGGGACGTGTTAAGCAGGGAAGGTGGGGACAATGTTCGGTAGGGAAGGTGGAGGATATGCTAAATAGTGAAAGTCTGAGACGTGTTAAGTAGGGAACGTGGCGGACGTGTTAAATAAGGAAGCTGGGAGTGGGGGACGGGTTAAGTAGGGAAAAGAAAAGATGGAGAAAGCTGAGAATATAATAAAGACGTCACAGTACCGAAGAGGATATGAGAGAGAGAGAGAGAGAATTATGATTTTTATTTTTAATGAACGGGATGGCGGAATGTGTCCATCCAACGTCCTAGCCATTTCTCCCATATCTTAGTCTCTTAATCTGCCTCATGTTTACCCAGTCCTACTGAATTCCTTTCCAACATCTTAATCTCTCCTTTACCTTGTGAGTCTCTCTCTCTCTCTCTCTCTCTCTCTCTCTCTCTATCTATCTATCTATCTATCTATCTCTATCTATCTATCTATCTATCTATCTATCTATCTTTTCTTCCTCCTCCTCCTCCTCCTCTTCATCATCATCATCATCATCATCATCATCATCATCAGTATTATCATAATCATCATCTTCCTCACGTCTTTCTGATCTTCTTCTATCTTCTTGTTTTCCTCCTTCCCTTCCTCCTCTTCCTTCGTCTTCCTCTCCTCCTCACTGCCTCCAGTCCTTGTTTTGTCCTCTGGGTGGTGATGGAAAACAAAAGATATTCAGATTACCTGTATGGGCTCAAACCTCTTGTTGATTAGTCCTTAGCTGCGGATGACAGGTGGGGGAGCGGGAGAATCAGAGAGAGGGAGGGGAGGTGGGAGGAGTGATGGGAGTGAGGGAAGGGGAGAGAAGGAGAGAAGTTCGAGGGAAGGAAAGAGAACGGGAGAGAGAGAATTTAGAGGGAAGGCGAAAGAAAGAGAGAAAGCAGAGGAAAGAAAAGAAACAGAGAATGAGAGTAGATGGAAGGAGAGGGAGAAAGAGAGAGAGAGAGAGAAGGTAAAGGGAAGGAACGGGAAAGAGAAAAGAGAAGGAAGAGGAGAGAAAGGGAATGACAGGGGCTTAAGAGAGAATGAAAGTAGAAATAGGGGAATGAGTGGAGGAAGCTACAGTAGAGAGGATGGGAAAACAAAGGAATAAACAGAAGAGTAGGGAACAGAGGAGGGGTAGAAAATACAAGGAAAGAAAAGGGAAGTGAAAGGAGAGTGGGCCAAGATAGGGCGAGAGAGAAACGTGACGGGTTAGGTAGAAAAATGGGAGAAGGGAGGATAAGAGGGAGAGAGAGGGAAGGAAAATAAAAATGAGGGTGGAAGAGGATGAGACGATCAAGGGAAGCGTGGGAGAGAGGACGAAATTTGAGGGGAAACAGGAAAGTAAAGGGGGAAATATGGGAGAAGTGAGGCTGGTATGGGTAGAGAGGGAAAGGAAATGGGTGAAATAGCAGAATAAAAGGTTTAAAACGAATAGGGAACCAAGTCATGAAGGTAGATCGTCCCTTTCACTTATCATTTCACCCTGACTGCTTTTAATCCCCTTCAGGCTTAGGGAGGGATTCTTTATAACTGAAAAATTACCTGGTACTATACGGAACACAATTAGAAATACGTCTCCAGAGTAAAGGCTTCAGTCAATTACCCTCTCTCCAACTCTCCTCAAACCATTTTCTCTGCATCGTACGCATTCCACATCTTTCAGTTTATATAGTTATCTAATGACTTTTTTTTTTTTTAATGATTGCATGTATACGGTATTGTTAGCATATTTCCAGTCACCCATCCTCTTCCTGTCACATCTCACAAAGAAGAGGGACGAGAAAGTGTGAGGGAAAGGGAGACGGAGAGAGAGAAAGAGAGGGAGAGAGGGGAGGAGGCAAGACGTATCGAGCGGCGCCTGGTGTGGATAGCAGACTAACGGGGTGCAAATAGGCAATGCAAATAATGAGACAATACTGCACTGCATTTGTCAGGGGCTTTAGCGTACAGGCCCGCCTCTCCCTCCCCGCTACCCTCACCTCTCCACCCCGCTATGACAGTTTGATGGGGTGTTGGTGCGAGGGAGAGAAAGGGGGAGCAAGGGTTGTTGAGAGAGAGAGAGAGAGAGAGAGAGAACGATAGACAAACAGACAGACAGACAGACAAGCAAGCAGACATATACAAAGAAAGAAAGCAAGAGATGTAGGGAGGGAAAGAGGTGGGTGAGAAACGTGAGACAGACTTGCATGAAAAGAAGAAAGTCAGCAAAGTAAAGAAAGGACAGGCAAGGAGACGTAAAGGGACACACCCGCTCTGACTGAGACCCATACCAGACAGGACTATTCCGGCGCGACAGACAAGACCCGAGACAGAGTGACAGACAGGGAGATAAGCAGACAGGACTTTTGAGAGAAGGAGAGAGTTTAATAAGCAAGGACGCCTGTGTGAAATCATCGCTGGGAGACTAGATAGATTATGTAAATCTTCAACTTAGTTTTAAACAAGGTATTCTCGGGAGGAGGAGGAGCAGCGGGAGGAGGAGGAGGAAGAGAGGAAACTTGGAGGAAAATACGTCCCTCAGAGGATAGTGGGGGGAAGGGGAGGAGAGGGGAGATAGGAAATGAAGGAGGGAGTAAAGTTTGGGAGGAGGAGAGAGACGAGAGAGGGAAGGAAGTGGATAAAGGAGAGTCAGGGAGAGGATGGGTCTTGAGCAGAGGAGGGTGAATGGAGAAGAAAAGATGAGATGAGAAATGGAATAGGGAGAGAAATATAGGTGTGGACAATGCAGAGATAGGAAAGGAGACGGATTTTCTTATTTGTAACAAAGAACAGTACTATTGTACCAGGAAAAGTAAATAGAGAAGAGTAAGAAGAAAAGCAGACAGGAGAACGCGGATAGGAGAAGCACTGACGGAGGAATAATGAAGGGAGGAGAGAAATGGAGGGGAAGGAAGGAAAAATGTAGTGAGAAGAGTTGAGGGAAATTTAAAATTGTTGGAAAGGTGTAAAAACTAGGAGAGGAGAGAAAAACAGGATTCAGTAGAGAATAGGAGGAGCAGAAAGGGGGGGACAGAGAAATCGAGAGAGAGAAAGAGTAGGAGAGGCACGAGAGGAGCAAGAAGACGAAAGTAAATGATAACATAGTGGGGAATACAGATTGGAAGATGAGAGAGAGAGAGAGAGAGAGAGAGAGGCAAGTCAAGGAAACGAAATGGAAACGGAGAGAAAATGAGAAAATGAAAGAAAAGGGGAGGCGCGAAAAGGAAGAAAATTAAAGAAATAAAGTACCAGAAGCAGCAGCAGTCATTAACATACTCCTCTCGAATGTAAATGAAAATCACAGTGAAAAACTACCGTGTTGACGTATGAGAGCAATGATGGTAATAAGTTTCATGTTAATATCAATGATTCTGACAAACAGCATCTTAGAGGGATAACAATTTTCAGATATTTATTATTATTATTATTATTATTATTATTACTATTATTGCTGCTGTTGTTGTTGTTGTTGTTGTTGGTGGTGGTGGTGGTGGTGGTGGTGGTGGTGGTGGTGCTGTTATAAAAATAAGATACAATGAAATATGTGAAATAATGTGGATTGAAACGTCTGTTAACCATAGGACAGCATAGAGTATGTTCAAATAGCACGGCCACACAGCTGGAATGGATACACCATTGCATGTCATTAATGTAAATGTATCCAACCGAGGTTGAAGGCAGGAAGCTATGAGACCAAAACTAAGCTAGTTTTATGTGACATTATTGTGTAGGAAACAGCAATGACTGGATGCTCAGAAAGCAAGAGAAAGTGTAACAGAAATTAGTATATGAAAATGAACCTTCTTTTATACTTGGAAGTCGAAGGATTGGTGCAGTCCCATAGATGTTGTGAAAATGACGTGATAAAATGAAGTGGGAATGGTGCGCCGTATGGAATCGGGATGAGAATACAGTAGGCTATATATCAGTGATGAGCTGATGTATGATGTACTTCCTTGATACACTTATAAATAGAAAGAGAGATGGATAGATAGATAGATACGCATTTTTTTTTTCTTTTTCTACCTCAGGATCTTACGCACCTCTGCTGACGGGAAATAATTAAGATGATGGTATTACCCTGGTTGCTGCAAAATTCTACTGAAAGGAACAGTCGTAAAGGTACGGAAGTACCTTCTCCTGTGTAATGATGTGGTTACCCCAGTGTTCAGAGGTTGCGTTGCACAGCTTCGTGTCTCTTAAAACACAGGACGACAGAACGATGAGGGATTGTTTCAATGGTTCCCTTTTTCCCTTAAATTTAAAACTTTGCTCTACATTTCCATTCCAGTGTAGACTGAGAATACTGATTTAGGATGACTGTTATGGTTGCGATGATGATGATGATAATAAATGTTTTCACCAGTATATCTCTTCGCTTTTGCTGATGTCACTAAACTGTGGAAATAATCATAGCAGTTACAGTTGTCATGAATGTTGTATGGTGAAAAAATAAACATAAATATTACACCTGTTTAATATATAATTCAGTATTTATTACCAATATCACAAAATACGTTCACCCAAATTGCCCACACAATACTTTGTTATTCTCCCAAAAGTTAACTAGAGGAAAGTTACTGGGCAAATGAAGATTTAATTAAGTCGATAATTGTGATCTTAACCTTTGACCTGCTTTTCCCCTCTGATATTCTGGTTCTAATAGGCTGCTGAAATATGTCGATGTTTGATATGTTACATCTTCGGATGTGGCCTTGACCTATGACCTTCACTCGTGATACTCTTAGTAAAAAAAAAAAAAAGTTTTAGGTATTCCATGAAGACTCCTGAAATGGTTATGTATGATTGCATGGAAGTGGTGAGTCTATAAGACTTGTGTGGTGCATATTCGTCATTTAGGTGAGATTACTTCTAATGAACATAAAGCAGAGTTCTTACACGTCGTTGTCAGACTAAGACAAGGTTGATGACGGGCAGATCAAAGCTACAGAGCCAGATCACACAAGAGCGTGTGATTCTGGGTGAGGGAGCAGCCACACCTCACCCTCCATACCACACCATGCCACACCATACCACCCAGCTCACTTCACTGGTACGCCTGATAAAAGCCTGACTCACATAGTGCAGTAATTCACAACATCGTGCCGCACAGGGTCGGTCACTACCCTCTCCCTCTTTGATTTTGGGTAGGAGTGTGGGAGGGGAGGGAGAGGGGGGAATCTTGGGGGAGGCGGGAGGAGCTTGTGGTAGAAGCTGGGGGGAGAGGAGAAGGAATGGGAAGTAGTTGAGGGTACGTGTACAGTTCACTACCAAATCACCTTTCGTTATTTTACATCAGTATGTGTCAAGGTATAGACATGAAAAAAATATGTGACAAAGATCAGTATAAAATCCAATTCCTGTAGTGTCACTATAACAAAACTTTTCCCAGCGCGCGCACGCACGCACACACACACACACACACACACACACACACACACACACACACACACACACACACACACGCGCAAGCACGCACGCACGCACGCACGCACGCGCACACACACACACACACACACACACACACACACACACACACACACACACACACACACACACACACACACACACACACACACACACACATCTGGAAACACTGCGACAACAGCAAGAATACTGTGTCCATCTTAATTTGGCGTGAAATTACCATCTCTTGAACGTTGAGTTGTAATAAGAAATTAAGACTAGAATATGGTGCTAATCACGAAAAAATTGTATGAAAAGGTTGTAGGGTCGTAGACTTGTTATGTTTTGCCAATGAAGTAAGGGAAATAAGGCGCAAAAGGACGAAAATCTTTAAGATATATTAAGTATAGCGTCACAGGTGCAAAGCTGTACCCAGTAACTCTTGAATAAAGTTCCATCAGCTGCGACAACAGCACAACTGCAATCACCTCCACAAAAAGTTTTATTATCATCAAAATCATCACCATCATCGCAATCGCTACTACCATCATCATTACTCTTATTATCACCATCAACCTATCCTTTCCCCACCAATCCATGAGGCTGGAAGGTTCCAGATGTAGGATGAGCAAAGTGTAAAACTACGGTACGAAAATTATCACCAGAGTACCTAGTGAAGGGAAACCATCCATTCATTCACTCATCATTCAAACCTTCAAATTTCTGGTTCAGTCTCACAAACCTTACAATCTGCACCCAGTATGCTTCATAATGCCTGTGTGGCAGAAATAGTTTTGTCGACTTCCAGTTAAAGAAATAATTGCAGCCCTTATGCACATCTTACATTTTTTTTTTTTTTTTTTTTTTATGTGACCGACTCTGGGCATAGGCTTCACAGCCTGCTTTCAAGGCCCAGTAGTCCTCCTACGTACCGCACACCTCTACATGTCACCACTTCGGCGCTAACACCCACCTTCCATACTGAATACATGCTAGGGCTGTCTCATACAGGACTGGTGTATTGGTATTAGCGGGGGTATCTTTACGACATGTCGGCGGGTCTTCTGGTAGAGCAGTAAAGTCTGATTTTATGAAATTCAAATCCTTAAACTGTTCCCTGCACCAGTGGGATTTGAACCCGGGTCCGTTAGGACTGCAGGCCAACTCTCTACCGATTGAGCCACCGCCTCCCCCTTTACTTTTTTCATCCATTTCTTTCCTTCGTCTCTCATATTACCACATTCGTTTACCATATCCAACCACTACTTTGACTCATCATGTATTCGCCTACCCTAAAACTCACTCATACATACCCCTTTCACCTCCCTAATCATTAGCAATCTCTTTGTGTGATCATACCATGTAAACATGTTCTCTTTTACCCTTCAATCGATCTACTTTTTATTCCAAATCTCTTATGAATCTGTATTTATTATCCTTTCTAATCTATACTCATCACACTCGCTCCTTATCAGTCTCATATTTCAAGTGATTATACTCTTGATTTATTTTAATTAACTCAAGCCAAGCCAAAGAATCACGCTTTCACCATACGGTAGTGTGGACTCTGCCACACCTTCATGCAGTCTTCTTTCAGCTTCTGCAGTCACACCTCGTTTCTGTATTAAGGCTTTCGTAGCATGATCTGCTAAGTTTTATTGAACTCCTGTTTTCCTCTTCCTTTACTCATGTATTGAATCTCTATGTTCTTTCAGTGCACGGAGCTGCTTTAAACTCTTCCACCCACTCCACTCTCTCTCCGCTTACCAACAAATCATACAGTGAGCAACTTTCTCAACAGTATTCGTGTAATTCATATCTATGTTTTTCTTTCATATATTGCCACTTACAGACAGTAACAAAGTTTAATTACATCACATTTAATATACTCCATTAGCATAGCCAGCTTCTCTCCCCTTCTTTGCAGCTCTTACTTTGAACTTATAACCCCTAACCACTAAAACAGTAGCAACCACATATAGACATGCCACTCCTTTCTCTTACACTAACATTGATAATGAACGATACGACCAAACATCCACCTACCCTCCCACATGCTTTCCTATTGTCTTAATAATTATCTTACAGTCCATCTTTCTCCATTAATCGCTTTTCCTGCAGTTACTTTCTCCATTAATCGCTTTTCCTGCAGTTACTTTATCCATACATCCCGTATGTAATCCATATATCTTCTACTATATCAGAAACCATCATGTTCAGCATTCATATGATATCATGACGGTTGACTTTTTATTTATTTATTTTTTATTTTTTTGTCACTTCGATATGCCTTACTTTCACCACTCAGATAATTTATTCCACAGTAAATCTGAGGTCATTTCGGGCGACCGTACCTTCTATACAAGGACACAGTCACGGTTTTCCTGAACTCATCTGGCACAGGTTCACTCATTCAAGCATGATATATTTCCCAAAAACAGTTTAATGCATTCTCTTCACAAGAGTTTATCGTTTTTGCATATTTCAACAGCAGTTCTTGCCTTCCCATTCATAAATCTTTTTGTGACTGTCTTACTGGACATCAAATTCCCTTCCTCGTTGGCCACTCAGCACAGACAGGTTTAACACGACTCTGCCTTCGTCATTCCCAGTGACAGGTTTTTCCAAACTGTCTCACACTTTTCCTTACAAAATGTTTGCTACCATTTATTATGCATTCTTCTGTTTCCATTCCTACATGTTCCCTCACATTCTCATATCAAATTTCAATCATAGCTTTCCCAAAACAACTAAATATTATATGTTGAATTAAAATTTAACTACAACAACACTTACTACAGTAAACGAGATTCCAGTTGTTAAAAATATTACGTGACTTCGAAAACGACCACTACAACAGACACCACAACACCACATCACAACAACCACCACCACAACACCACACCACATCAGCCACTCCATAACAACCACCAAAACACCACACCACAAAGCCACGCCATAAGAACCACCAAAACACCACACCACAAAGCCACGCCATAACAACCACCAAAACACCACACCACACCAGCAACCACAACACCACATCACACCAACCACACCACAACAGCCACCGCAATACAACATCACACCACACCACACCAGCCACCACAACACCACACCACAAGTCACCACAACACCACACCACACCAGCCATCACAACACCACACCACACCAGCCACCACAACACCACACCACACCAGCCACCACAACACCACACCAGACCAGCCATTACAACACCACACCACACCAGCCATTACAACACCACACCACACCAGCCATCACAGCCCCACATCACACCAGACACCAGAACACCACACCACACCAGCTACCACAACACCACACCACACCAGCCACCACAGCACCACACCACACCACACCAACTACTATAGCAGCACAAGACAACAGCTACCACACTACACAATGACAGGCGCTACGGTACCACATCACAACAGACTTTTCAACACCACACCACAACACCACACAACGACAGCCACTACAGCACCACACCACAGCACTACACCACAACCCCACACAAGACAGCCACTGCAGCACCACACCACAACACCACACAACAACAGCTACTACAGCATCACACCACAGCACCACACCACAACACCACACAACGACAAGCAACTACAGCACCACACCACAGCACCACACAACGACAGTCACGACAGCACCACATCACAACAGACACCACAGCAGCTACCACAACGCACCACAACACAACACCACAACAATAACAGCCACAATACCATATCACAACAGCCACCACAAAACCACAGTACCCACCACAAGACTACATCACAACAGCTATTACAACATCACACCACAACAGCCATCACAACATCACACCACAACAGCCACCAAAACATCACACCGCAAGTCACCACAACATCACACCAAAACCACCACAACACCACACAACAGCAGGGACAACTACACCACACCACTACACTACACCACAGCAGTCACAACTACACCACACCACTATACTACACCACAAGAGTCACAACTACACCACACAACACTAGCCACCACAAAACAGCACCACAATATCTACTACAAAGCCACATCACCACAACTGTCACAACAACCACTACAACACCATACAACAACACCACATCACAACAGTCACTACTACATAACACCGCACCACAACAGCCACCACAGCGCCTTAACACAGCACCACAATATCTGCCACAAAGCCACATCACCACAACTGTCACATCACACCACAACAACCATCACAACAGCCACCACAACACCACACCACAACAACCATCACAACAACCACCAAAACACCACACCACAACAACCATCACAACAACCACTACAACCACACCACAGCAATCATCACAACAACCACCACAACACCACACCACAACATCCACCACAGCACCACACCACAACAATCATCAAAACAACCACTACAACACCACACCTCGGCAACCATCACAACAACCACCACAGCACCACACCACAACAACCATCACAACACCACAAAAGCCATCACAGCACCACAACAGCAGTGGGGAAATCCACTACCTCAGGGATCAAGATGGAGAGGATTGGTGGCTCTGGGGGAGAGGGAGGCAGGAAGATAAGAAGGAGAGAGAGAGATAAGAAGGAAGGATGAGGGAGAGAGAGAGATAAGAAGAGAGGAAGGAGGAAAATACGTGGAAAGGAGGGAAGATGACAAGAAGGGATGAGAGAGATAGGAGAGAGAAAAGGAGGAAGAGAGACATAGGAAGGGAGGAAGGAGGGGAACAAGTGGGAGGGAAGGAAGGAAGCAAGAAGTGAAAGAGATGAGACGGAGGTAGAGAGAGAGAGAGAGAGAAAAGAAGGAAGGAAGCAAAGCAAAGAGGCAAGGAGAAAGAGAGAGATAAGGAGAGGGTAGAGATAGAGACGAGAATAGAGGAAGGGGAGGAGTAAAAGGGAAGGAGGCAAGAAGAGAAGAGAAAAAATAGGGAAAGTAAGAGATAAAAGAGGCCGGAAAGGAATAAGAGGGAGCAAGGCAAGGAGGGAAAGAAATATTGTGAGGAGGAAGGAAGGAAAACAGGAAAGAATAAGAAGAGATGGATCAATGAGGAGAAGAAGAGAAACGGAGGAAGGGTAATAGGTAGGAACGAGGGAGAGATTATGAGGGACAAAAAATGAGGAGCAAGGAAGAAAGGGGCACTAAGATAGAAGACAGAGGGAGAAAGGGAGAGATTAGAGAGAAATCGAAAGGAAAGGAGATAAGATATAGGGAGAAAGAGAAAAATGAGTAAGGGAGGAAAGTGGATAAGAAGAAAGGAAGGAGAGGAAGTAAGAATGATCGATTCGAGGATGGAAGATTGGAAAGACTGTGATAAAAAAAGAAAACAGAATCAGGGAGATGAGAAAGAAGGAGGGTGGCAGAGAAGATGGGAGGGAAGAGAAGAAGAAAAGAGGAGAGAGACAAGAAAGGATGGCTAAAGTTTCTAAAAATAGGTGGGAGGTAAGGTGGAAATAGGGATGGAGAGCGACAAGGAAGGAGAGTGGGATAGAAATGAGATGAAAAGGAGGAAGAGTGAGGAAAGTTAGGAAAACGCAAGGGATGGAAATAAGTGACAAAGCAGGATGGAGAAAAATGTGGAGACAAAGGAGGGAGATAAAGAGGAGAAAGGAGGAGAGAGTTACAAAATAAGGAGAAAATTGAACTTAAAAAAGAGGAGAACTGCTGTCGTGAGATTAGCTGTTTCTAGGCAGCTCCTAAGTGAATGACTGATATCCACCTTTCCGGCAAATGCAGTTTCATCTTTCTTAATATGTGTTCATTGGAAGGTTTTGATGTGATTAAATGTTGCATAATCCTCTGAACACTCCTTGAGTATTAATATCCATTTTTGCAGTATGGACATCAAAACTGCACTGCATAGTCCAAAATTTGCCACAGTAAAAGAGGGCCAAGCTTTATCAGTTTCAAAATATTATTTATACTACCTGATAAGGCAAAAACCCAGTTAGCTTAATTCGTGCGTTAATGCACTGTTGCCCCTATTTTAAATCCTTGCGAACCATGACTCTCAGATCCTTCTCACACTCTGATCATCCATTTTTGTATTACAAAAGTTATAACTGGCTATGTTGATAAGATTTGGTAACATTAAGTGCTTTTCAGTTGTCTACATTCCATTTGCTGTAACCTTCATTCTGAAGACTATTATAATCCTCTGCTCTTTTAATAATTATGTATATTTTAACGTCATCATCTCACTTAATAATGGTACTATTTAAACACAAATCTAAATCACTTACGTGTGTGATAAGCAATACTGAACCCTAAGACACCTTGCAAGTTAATAATCCTTACTCTTGGTCCATTTATATTACTTCTTTGCGTCATTTCTTTTAGCTATAGTCTTCTCCACTTTGATATATTCCCTCTTATGCCGTGTGTTATAGCTAGCCTTTAACTTCCAGTGTGAACCCTGTCAAATGTTATACAAGGTACAACAATTTTCATTACACCACAGTTTCATATTCTTCAGAGGAATAGCAATAATTTCTGAGGCATAAACAACCCTTCATGACTGTAGGCTAAGAATCATTGAGTAGCCTGAACCCTCCAATTGTTCTATTATTTTGTATACTGTGAATAATTTGAATAGTTTTCCTACTAATGATGCAAAGTTCGTTATTCGATGAGTAGAAATAAAAGGACCTGTCAAACTAAGGGAGGCAGAAACAACAATGAAAGCAAGGAGAAAGTGAAGGAACCAAGACCTAGGGAAGAGAGAAGCTAGAAAAGAGGAGACTCGGAGGAAGCAGAAGAGGGAATGACACAGAAGGAGGGAAAGAAATGAGAAGGAGGAAGCCGATGAAATATTAGAAGAGGAAAGAGGGGGAGTAAAAAAGTATGAATGAAGGAGAGACGTAAGGAAGGCAAGATGAAGGGACGATAAGAAGGGGAGATAGAGCAAGATATTATGGACATTAAGGAAGGAGAGAGAGACAGACAGACAGACAGACAAAGAAGGAGAGAGTAGAAAAGATATACAAAATAATGCTAAAAATTACATAAAGATAAGAACTAAAGGAAGGGAGACAGTAAAATTGAATGAGAAGTAAAAGAGGGAGAGAGAGAGTGGGGGAAGAGGGAGACAGAAATGGAAGAGACATGCTGAAAATATGGAGGAGAGCGAGGTAGGGAGGAGAGAAAAGGAAATAAAGAAAGCGAAAGGATAGCGGAGAGGGGGAGAAATGACGGAAGAGAATGAGGGAGGCAGAAGAAGAGGAGAGGAGTCGAAAGAAATGGAAGGGTGAGGGAAAGGGAGATGTAGCAGATGCAACAGGAACCAACACACATTACAAACCCGCCTTCCCTTATCCATTTCGATCTGGTGACGTCATTTTCCACTTTCCTTTTGCTGTTCCCAAACACTTTCATTCACTTTGGGAACAACTCTTGCAGTGAAGCAGGTACATTAAGGCTGTTTCCAAACTCCCCTAAGCTAAATAAACTTCTCGGGAGGTACAGTACCAAGAATAAACGTTAAAAATACCTTTGGATTCAAGGGTATAACACTGGTGAATTTCTGTCCTATATCGCACTCACTAGATGATTGCATGCAGTTTTCGGGGTGTTTTTCGAAGTGTGTGGGTTCAGTACCGTTTACAGCATGACCTTATATTAAACTTGATAAAGTCGTCAACAACGGCAAGAACAAAAATGGATCACTCAGAGAGTGCAACACCCACGCTCACCAACTGGTCTATGGGACGAATATTTTCATGTGCCCCTTTAACCTTGGCGTGATACAGATTCCTCTCATAATCGAATTACTTCATTCGTGTCTGACTCTTTATCCTTCCACCAACTTTCATTCAGATCAGGTCAAAACGGTCTGAGTTCGTTTTGACCAGTGACCTTCATCTTTTACCTTCTGTGACCTTGACCTCTGAATGACCGTTCTGAAAATCGTATTTTCTTATCTTTGTTTTAACCTGAACCCTTCCACGAAATTTACGTATGATAGACACTGTTAAAGTTCGTCTTGCCATGTGACCCTGACGTTTAAAAAAAAATAAAAAAAAAATAAAAAAAAAAACTCTTGGGTGATCCTCATCTCATCCTCCAAGTTTGACCCAAATCAGATTATAACTGCGGTAGTTATTTTGTTCACACACACTGACACACAGACAGAACTTTGACCCTGCCCTGTGATCTTGACTTTTACCTGATTTCTCTAAAAATAAAATGCCTACATTCTTGTCTGACCCTTAACACTTTCAGACTTTGCTTCAAACAAGATCTCATCTGTCTGAGTTGACCTCTCCTTGTGACCTTGACATTTGTCCAACAGTTCTCAGAATCGAGTAATTTTATTCTTATGTTATCCTCAACCCTTGCACAAAGTTTGACCTAAACTAGATAGAAATTGTGTAAGTTGACCTTACCCTGTGACCTTAACCTTTGATTTATTAGTATAAAAAACACAGGTTTATTTCTGGGCAGACTTCCAACGCAACCATAGGAGTTAGGTCAAAGTCAAATTAAAACTGTTTGAGCGCTTTTCTTAACACAAACCCACCCACACCCACGCCCACACCCATGGCCACACACCCATCCATCCATCCCCCCCCCCCACACACGCACACCGATCAAAACATTATACCCTCTCTGGCTTCGCAAGCGCAGGTGTAATACATTTTAAAGGCAGCAGTCGAACTGAAAGAGATATTTAGCCTCGCCAAGTTTTGATCTGTATGAAGCATTTAACTGGCAGTGACGTATTTTATATTATCGTAAGTTCTTCCTAAAAATCTGAAGACTAAGTTCAGGAGAAACTTTCTGAACGAGAGTATTGTACTGTAGCACTAATCGATTGTTTCACTACTAGAGTTTAAAAAAATGTTTAATAAAATAGTTTGGAAGTGGCAAGAATAGACTAATAAATGTCACCACATGCAAGGAAGAAAAGTTATATCTCATCATAATACACCACTGCACATTTTGACACCATGAGGTAAGTTTTTCCTCTTTTCATATGAAATGATTTCAACCAGTTCCATCCAAATATAGAGATAAATACAAAAAATCTGGGTCTCTGTCATGTGAATGTCATTAATACAACACACACAAATCGGTGGCCTTTTCTGTGTGTGTGTGTGTGTGTGTGTGTGTGTGTGTGTGTGTGTGTGTATTCTATCTTCAGACTATTCATTCAACTTAAGTAAAATAATTCAGATTGAAGAAGTTAGCTATTGACAATTAGCCCCACCATTATTATAGGTAATCACGTATAATCGATTAGTGGTAACGCAGGTAAAGCAAGAACTTATTCATCAAAGTGACGAGGTAATGAACAGTAAGCAGAGTTCATCTATAAAGCTTTATGACCTTTCCTCCTGCGTTTTAACGGAAGCTGTTGTAGAGTGAATAAAAACATGAGTTTGGCTTCTTTCATTGACAGTAAAGGATGATTCATTTGTAATCTCCCAAACAACTCTCAGACACATCTGTTCTGAAACTGTATGGCTTGGCTTATGTATTAAGAGAGAGAGAGAGAGAGAGAGAGAGAGAGAGAAAGGGGAGGGGGAGCCAAAAATGTAGAACAGAGATCACAACCCTATCTTGACTACCTGCAAGTAACACGTGATTTTGGGAGAGGGGACGCCGATGCTAGATATCTTTTTATCTGTTTTCTTCCATAGATTATTCATACAATGGCGCGGATATTCAAACAAACAAGGTTAAGCCATCTCATTGCAATATCCACGCCCCTTGAAAGGCTGGGGTAAAGGTACTGTATAGAGCAGAGACAGCGAGGGAGTAGGGAGGGTGAGAAGGGATGAAGGAAAGACTGGAAAAGGTAAGAGGGAGGGAGGAGTAAAGAAAATGAGAGAGCGAAAGAGACTGAGAGAGAGAGAGAGAGAGAGAGAGAGAGAGAGAGAGAGAGAGAGAGAGAGAGAGCACGGAGGGAGGAGGAAGAGAAAACATGAGTATAAAGGGAAGTCGTGCATATTTTAGGAAGCAAGACATTTAAACCGGGAAACATATTGGTAGCAGCCCCGGAGGAGGAGCAGGAGGAAGGGGAGGAGCAAGAGCTGGAGGAGGGGGAGCAGGGGTAGGAGGAGGAGGAGGAGAAGGAGGAGGAGCAGCAGCAGCAACAACAGCAGCAGGAGCAGGAGGAGGAGAAGGGGCAGGATTTGGCGGTGGAGTAGGAGGTGGAGGATGGGTAGAGATGAAGACGAGGAGCATAGAAAGAGGAGTAGTATGGAAGTAAGAGTTGGAGGGATAGAGGTAAGAGGAGAAAGAGGAATTTGAGACTGAGGAGGAGGAGAAGGAGGAAAAGAAGCAGAAGTAGGAGTTCGAGGAGGCAGGAGCAGGAAAATGTGAAACAGGAGCATGTCGAAAAGCAGAACGAGGAGGAGGAGGAGGAGGAGAAGGAGGAGGAAGAAGAGGAGGAGCATGAGCTGGTGGTGGAAGAGGAACACTTGAAAGAGATGGAACAGTGTGTAGAAAGAAAAGATTTTTTTTGGGGGGGAGATAGAAAAGGGCGGAAGAAAAGTAATATACAAGATGGAGTACTCAGGCAATGCAACATCCACGCCCACCATTGGTCATAAGGCCGAACACTGGATCTTGACTTTATGATCGATTGCTCTAAAAATCAATAGATCACACCGTTAGCCAACCCTCTGCACATGCATTAAGTGTGGTCTAAATCAAATCAAAGAACTTTTAGATATGTTTACACGCAGACAGGCGGGTCTAACTTTGACGTTTGATTGTTCTCGAACTCGAATCCCTTCGTCTTTGCTTTAGCTTCGGCTGTTGCACAAAGTTTGGTCTAAATCTGATTTAATATTCTTTAAGTTGACTTTGCGAAGTTAAACTTTGATCTAGCCCTGTGACCCTGACTTTTGACTTATTGATCAAATAAATGAAATAAATAAATAAAGTCAACCCATTAGTCAACCCTCCCATCAAGTTTGACTAAAAATCGGAATTTTTTTGGTTATTTTGTTCGTTCTTTCTCTCTCTCTCTCTCTCTCTCTCTCTCTCTCTCTCTCTCTCTCTCTCTCTCTCTCTCTCTCTCTCACACACACACACACACACACACACACACACACACACACACACACACACACACACACACACACACACACAGGCAAGAACATTATCGCTCTGCCTTCTAAAGGCGGGCGATAAATATAATATGCCACTGGAAGTAGTAAAATGGCAAGCACCATCTCTTGTGCCACTGTCAAATTGCCATCGTTCTGCACTGTCAGTAATGAATTGCCAAGTCCCTGGATTACTGTTATGACACTACCGCCAATCAGTGCTACCAGTCCTTTACCACCACCATTATATACCACCGTTTAAAGCTGCTGCCATAACAATGGCGCTTTGCGTATATACTGCTAGTCTTTCACGTCTTTCCTTCATTTCTACTGCCCTCATTCAAAACTTATCGCTGTATTTCTTTCACTGTTTGCTTGTATACTAATGATCCCTTACAGTCTGTCACAAGACGGCCTCCCAAGATCCGATACTGCCGCTTGATGTTGATTTTTCTTTGTGTTTAATCATACTTCTCTGCAGAGTTACGGTAGGTCGGAGAAGTGTTTGTGTCGCGATCTTATGTGCTCCGAGTCTTAGGTATAATATCCAAACCGTGGTGGACATTCACAGTGGGTACTGGTATTATATCCTATCAGAGGCTTGTGTATGTTCACACCTTGTCACTTCACTCTGATGGTATACTGACTCTGACTCACACATAAACATGCTTAGTGCAACACTTCGACTTCAACATACATCATTCACCACAGACATCCCTTCCTTATTCGTTGTTCCCGAGCACTGGGAATTGTTTATTATGGCTCCATATCTCCTTCCGAGGAGTGGATCCACTTCAACAGCCGATTTCATTTGCAGTTCTTCAGTGACAGTGCTCACTTGTAACTTGTCGCTGATGGAAGCAGCCTTTTCAGTGCTGTAGTTATTCCATCTACTATTGTAATTCTGTCACCGGTTAGTATATTTCTGCAATGCTGGTGCCTCTTAAACTCGTTACTTACTTCACTTCAACGTTTTCTACCAAATGAACGAAACCACGCTGTTATAAAACAAAATATCTAAGGAAAACAAACAGTTACCCAAACTACAATGTTCCTTACCAGCTACTCAGTTTCTGACAGTGTTGAATAGCCGTATTGAGGGCGAGTGACAGCTATGGCTCGATGAAGGAAGGAAATAATTGAAGTTTTTTACATGGCTGAGTCCTAATGGTGAAATATCTGACTCATTCTTATGTGAGTGCCCTGTTCTACGGTTTATGGCGGAACATTCAATATATTTCATCATTAGTAAACGATCACATGAGAGAATCGAAAGAGAGAAAGATAGGACAAAACGCACGGCAGGATGTAGTTGTGTGAGAGAGAATGGAGAGACAGAAAGCGTGCCGTATGGAATACTAATGAAGAGAGAGAGAGAGAGAGAGAGAGAGAGAGAGAGACGCGAGAGTGAATGAAGTGCGTGTGTGGATACAGAAATGAGATAGTACGAGTGTGGGAGAAAATTAGAAGAGCAGAATTAAAGAGGATGTGGTAATACTGGAGAGAGAGAGAGAGAGAGAGAGAGAGAGAGAGAGAGAGAGTGTGTGTGTGTGTGTGTGTGTGTGTGTGAGTGTGTGTTGACAGATGGGAAAGAATATTGGAAGAAAGGATACACGAAGCCAAATTAAATTGTGACATGAGAGAGAGAATTAAAATTAAATAGTGACAGGAAAGAGAGAGAGAGAGAGAGAGGTGAGTGATGATGGAGGTACTCACGTCTTCACCGTCATCACATTACCTCCCTCACTCTGATCAATACACGCTTAAAGTTGAATGTTGCTCCACGCCTCTCCACGCCACGCTGAATATGAGTCAACCAAGGGCACTCTGAGTCAGCTGGTGAAGGTGAATAAGCTGGTGAAAGTGAGTACGATGGTGAAGGCGAGTAAGATGAAGGTGAGTCAATTGGTGAAAGTGAGTATGAGCTTAGCCGAGGCAGGGTGAGCTACTGAATGAAAGGAAGACAGTGAAGACATATATGGAGTAGTAATATTAGGACGTGTGTGTGATGGTCAAGAGGATAGGTGATGGTAAGAAAGGGTAGAGGAGGGAAGGATGGTGTGAGTAAAGAGAATGAAGGTTAATAAATGTAAGTAGAGGTGGAGAAGGGGTGACTGACTGTGAGAAAGGTAGATGATGGTGAGGAAGGGTAGAATATGAATAAACAGTAATGGATATGTAAGGTGAGTGAAGGTGGATAAGTAAGAATAGAGAGGATGACGAGAGGGAGATGGTAAAGCAGGGTGAGGGATGGTTATAAGAGTGATTAACAGAATGACTGGGAGTGAAATTCTGAAAAAATAAGAATAATAATAATGATAAGCAAAGTTTGGTTTACTGATAGTTAATGAAAGACAAAACTTAGTGAATATATACATAGACAAGGACTTTTGAACGAATTACAGTGGTATGACAATGTAAATAGTAAAGGGAAATACGTGGAATAGGAGAAAGATGGTGAAAATAGTAATGAAGGATACAATGACTGAATGATGGTAATTGAATGAAAGTAGTTGTGCGGATTTCAATGACAATGAGGAACCGTCGCAAGAGTGATGTAAATATGTGAACAGTGTTGAAAAAAATAGATTAAAAAAAATGAAATTTATTTTGGGTAATTGTAAAAAATCATACTGATGACTGAAACTAATGCCGACGACAGAGATGAATTATAGGTAACGGTGATGGGTGACAGTGAGTGATGGTTAGAGTGCAGTGTTAGTGGTGATAGTTATGTGATAATGAGCAGGTAAATGACAGTGAGGATGATAGTTCAATATGAGAGAAAGAGTTGCTGTTGTTGTTGATCAACCCCAGTCTCTCTGACCGAGCAGATGCATCAACTGCAAGCAAGCTACCGCCCTTGTACGGCCGACCCATGCAGTAAACAAATGTTCCCTTGGGGTTGATAGTGCCTCACGGGAAAAAAAAAAAATGTGGTTGTTTGGTTCTTGGATGAAAATGCCGCTTTTGCATTCCTCCACACAGTTAACAGGGACACCATAGTAGGCTCCTCTCAATGCCGTATTTTTGCTGTATGGTTACTACCCAGCGTTGTAGCCTAAATGATTTCCTGGGTTAAAGAAAACCATTAGGCTTGTCACACAGTGTAATGCCACCTGAAATGGAGAGAAGAGTAACAAAAAGTGACTGAAAGGAAAGGGTGAAGTAAGAAGATCGAAAGGTAGACAAAGAAATAGAATGATAAAAGTGAAGGAAGAAGCAGGTAGCGCTATATCAAGTGAATGAATGATGGGCACCTCCGCTAATCACCAAAAAGAGACGTTTGAGTGTGATTTGTAATGACACTGAGTGACTGAAGAAGCCATTGATAGAGGTAAGGATATTGACAATGAATAAGGCAGCGACGGTGATGATAAGACCTAGTTATAATTTTTAAGTTGATATACTGTATGTATTTATTTACTTGTTTATTTACTCATTTATTTATTTTTATTTATTTCATTTTATAGTGAGCTTTGATGTTCACAGCGAGTGAGTGCTAATGGAGGTGATGGTGGTTATAATAAAATTAATTAAATGACTAACAATGTTAAGGGAAACAATAACAACGAAAATACTAGGTATTATAATAATAATAATAATAATAATAATAAAGATAACCAGTAATTATGTGAAGGGTCAAATTTCAAAAGTGCGACCACCAGTAACCCATATAATAATGATTATTTCAGTGATCATAAAAAGTTTAATTCAGTGACTGCAACTAAAGCAGGTGAAATATTATACTGCACTGATGCTGTTTGTAACAAAGGATACAAT
>NC_137028.1:12294160-12366660 GCF_032717465.1 Coenobita brevimanus | reverse complement strand
ACTACCAAAATTACAGCTAACTAAAGAAGTCAGCAAGTCATCAACTATGAATACTAAAACTGCTATAATAACCCGCCACAAACACAACAACAACCACACTTCACTGAGCTACACCCACAACTACCACAATTTGAGGGTAACACATTGACCACCACAATCTCCCCTACAACCACCATAACCATAAACACTCTTGATTTATGCCACGCCTTGCGCTGCCACCACTACCACCATTACTGTTACCATTCCTGCCATCTCTGCTACCATTGTACTACCTCGGTGATCATTACTGCTACTACCACCATTATTTCCACTACCACCTCCAACGTTCCTAATACCACTACTACCATTATTAAATTTACATGCACAACCATTACCACCATTTGTACTATCAGTAATAATAACAGGTCAACCACAATTTTTCACCTAGCTTACTTTCATCCATTCTTCTGCTAGTAACTGCTATTAACAACACTGCTGCACTACAACTACTACTATTACTACTACCACTTCTGCTGCTGCTGCTACTCAATACTTGCAAATCCACTCTCCAAAAACTACCATCATATTATACCACCAAGGTCACAACCACAGGTGTAAGCCACAATAAGCACCACAACTACCATAGTCACCACAGCTGCTATGATCACCACGACTACTGCAATCACTACAGCACTCACAGTCACCACGACTATCATTCACAACAGCTACCACAGCCATCACAACTGCCACCATCACCACCACAACAACAATCATTATAACTAGCTATTACTGCTACTACAACCATTACTACAACAACAACCACTAGGCCTACCACAGTCACTACACTTACATCAACCATCATATTTACCACAATCATCTCATTTATCAGTCACCATATAAACCACAACCATCATAAACACCACAATTAGTACAATCACCATATCCACCGAACTACCACAAACACCACAGAGTTCCCCAGTGACCACACCTACACATTCATTCAGCTACGGCAGTCATTACAGTTACGTTATCTGCATCAATTACAACACAGTGAGTACAGCCATTACATGTACAACAATCATCACAGTCACCAGATACTGTATACAGTCATCACAGCTACAAAAGTCATCACATCAATACCACAGTCATCACAACTACCACGTCACCTCACCCACCATTAGCACCACAACAGTCACAATCACTATAACCATCAAAATCACAACAGCCACTGCCACTACAAACTACTACTATCACCACAACAATTAAAATCACTACAGTTATCATAACGCCATAACTATCATTATAACCATAAGTATCACCATCACCACAACTACCGGTAATCACCATAACTACCACTGTCACCAGGATCACAACAATCACCATGACTATCATCATCATCATCCCCATTATGGCAACGACCACTATTTTCACAACCACCACTGTCACCACAACTACCACTACCACCACAACTACCACTATTTTAACAACCACCACTGTCACCACAACTACCACTACCACCACAACTACCACTATCACCACAACTATCACACAAACCACCGCCTCACACTCCCCGCCCCAACTCCCATAAACCACAGTCCACTTCAACTACCATAAACCTTCGCCCCAGCCACCACAATCACCATTCCTACCACAATCCACCACAGTCGTCCTAACTAGCTTACCACAGTCCACCATAACTACTGTCAACTATTGCAACTGCCACAGTCATCATACTTAAAACAGTCATCATAATTAGCGTACCACAGTCCACCACAACTACTGCTACACCACAACCACCATAAAAAGCACAATCACCATAACTACCACAGCCACCACAGTTAACACAGTACCGGTAATCATCAGTAACTTTATCATCATCTCCACAACTCTTTAATATTACCACCATTATCACCACATCTGCCATTATCACCACATCTGCCATTATCACCACAACTACCACTATCACCATAACTACCATTATCACCACAATTGCCGCTCTCACCTTAACTACCACTATTACCGTAAGCACAACTATCACCGTAGCTACCACCAACACTATATCGATCTCGCTTTGCTACACTTCTTGGTCTATCGCAAAGACACTACATTCCCCATACCTCCCACAGCCACAAGTACCATAGTCACCATATTTACCACAACTACAAATAGCACCACCCACCACAACCACCGCAATTCATCACAACGACCACAATCTTAGCTAATAGTCACCAGTTGGTCATAACTAATCTAATTCTCACACCGGCCACACCTACAAAAGTTCTCCAAGACCACCATAACTACCATAGCCCTCAAAACTACCTCTAGTACCACAACACCACAACCACCACAACGCCTACAGTTAACACAGCCCCTACCACCCCCACAACATCCACATCCCCCACAGTTACCACGACATCTACAACTACCACAACAACCAACATCCACAACACCCAACACACAAGTCATATCACCCACAACACCCAATACTCACAAGACCCACAACACCCAACACCCACAACACCCAATACTCACAAGACCCACAACACCAAACACCCACAACACCCAATACTCACAAGACCCACAACACCCAACACCCACAACACCCAACACACAACATTCACATCACCCACAACACCCAACACACAACATTCACATCACCCACAACACCCAACACTCACAACACCCATAACATCCACGTAACCCACAAACGCAACAACACTCCCAACCGCAACAACATCCAGAGTCCCAGCAACACCCACAACATCCCCACAACCCCAACAACGTCCACAGGTAAAACACCCACAGCATATCCACAACCCAAGTAACATCCAAAACTAGAACAATAGCCACGTCAGCCACAACCAAAACAACATCCACATCACACACAACCAAAACAACATCCACAACAGCACTCAAAACAACATCCACAACTAAAATAGCATCCACAACACTATAACAACCATAATTACTACTATTTCCTCAACTACCACAGCCAGCCACAACTACCACAACCCACCACAGCAGCCACAACCAAGGCTAATAAAATCCTTTGCAACTAAATCTTATCACAGCCACAGTAATCCCCAGTGACCACTCTCTGCCTAAGTACCACAACCCACACGTCTAAGAAAATCAACCACAACTACCACAAATACCACAGCCTAGCACAACTGTCACAACTACCACAGCCCACCACAATTACCAACACCCACCACATCTACCGCAAACCATAGCTACCAAAATACATTACAACTAAAACTCATTATATCCACTGTGGTCCACCAGAACTAGCACAAACCACATTTACTACCACATTTACCACAGTCCAGAACTATGATAACCACTCCAGCTACCACAGTAAACAAATCCCACCACCAACCACAACTATCGCGGTCCAAAACCACCACACTCCAACATAGCTACCACAATCCACCACATTTGTAACTAACAACCACCGTAATATACCACGACTACCGCCATCCACCCCACCAGTCACTATCTACCACAACTACCATTACCCATTAAAAATATCACCACTCAATACAACCATTACCATGCACCATTCCTACCATCATCCAACACAACTACCACCGTTCACCACATACCACCGTTCAACTACCTTCATCCATCACAGGAATCGCCACACACCACAACTGCCATCATCTTCTACAACTACCAAAATCCACCACATCTATCATCATTCACCAGTATTACCACATCCACACCTACCATCGTTTACTACAACATCCTCCACCCACCACCGCTACCACAGTCCACCACAACTACCAACATCCACTACAACTACCACAGTCCACCACAGCTACCACAATCCTTGGCAGCAGCGGACCAAAAAGGCCAAAGACTGGAAGGTCAGGACGGTGATCACTGCGGCGGAAGCTGTGTGTTGGGGGTGGGGGTGGGAGGGAGGAAGGGGAGAGAAAAGGAGGGTAGGGGGAAGGGCGGAGAGGGGGTTGGGGAAAGGACGGGTAACAAGAGGAGGGCTAGGGGGGTGGAGAGAAGGGGGCCTGGCAGAAAGGAGGAGGAGAGATGGAGAAAAGAAGGGAGTTGGTGGAAGGGAGGGGGAAGGGGGAGTAGAGCGTACAAAAAAAGAGAGTGGAGAGAAAGATGCAGAAGGATGGGAGGAAGCGGGGTGAGGGAATGGGAAGGAGAGTGGAAGGGGGTGGGGGTGGAAAAAAATAGGATGGTTAACGCAAAGGAGGGAAGAAAGAGAGAGGAAAGGGAGTTGAGAGAAGAAAGAGGAGGAGGGATGGAAGAGGAAAGAACAAAAGTTGATGGATGGGGAGGAGGGGGGGAAAAGGGAGGGGGAGAAAAGGTGGGAGAATGAAGGGAGGAAAAGGAAAGGTGACGTGAAGGAGGGAAAAGTGGAATAAGGAATGGAGGAGGAAAACGAAGGGGGTGGTGAGAGGGGGATTCGTGAGGATTTGTGGAGAAGGAAGAATGGGGATTGGTAAAAAGCAGGAGGAGGAGGGGAAAATGAGAGGGGGTTGAGAAAGGGGGTGAAATGGTCTGGGAGAAGTGAGAGGGAAGAAGAAAGGAAATGGAGAAAGGCGAAGGTTGCTTGGAGGGATGAGGGAGATGAGAGGGTCGGTGGAAGGAAGAAAGATGGAGGAGAGGAAAAAGAGGGGAGAAGTGGCAGAGGGAATGGAGGAGGAGAGGTTGAGGAATTGATGATGAAGGCTATGTAGGGTGAGAGAGATGGAGAATGTAGTGGGGAAGAGAGATGGAGTTGTAGTGGAGAAAAAAAGGAAAACACGACGAGGGAAGAGGTGGGTGGAGGGATTGATGGAAGGTAGTGGATGAGAGGAGAGATGGAGGAATGCTGGAGATGTAGAGGAAAGAGAAGAGGTGGAAGAGAGAAATGGTTGGACGCGTTAGTGGAAGGAATATTGGCGAAGAGAAATGCTGAAGAGAGGGGGGAAAGTGGAAACAAGAGAGGAAGAGAATAATTGGGGAGGAGGAAAAGGAAATGAGATGATAGAAAAGGAAGTGAGGGAGGGGGGAAAACGAGGGGGAATATTACGGAGGGGAGGAGCAGGGGAGAGGGAAAGAGAGGAAGATGGGGCAGGAAGCATTGGGGAGGAATATGTGGCGGCAGGAAGAGAGAGAGAGAGAAAGAGAGAGAGGGGGGGTAGGGTGGCAAGGGTTGTGGGGAGGGGGAGGAACGGAGAAATGATGTAGAAGTGAGGGAGGTTGCGAGAGGGAAGGGAAGGGACTGCAAGAGAAAAGAGAATGATGATGGAGAGAGGGCAAAGGAAATGACGAAGTGGGAAATGAAGGAAGATGGCAGAAGTATGGGATAAAAGAAATTATGGAATAGGGAAATGTCAGGGTGAAGATGCAAAGTAATCAGGTTTTTCGTATCTTCGGTTTTCTTATTAGGGCAAAGTGATTCGTGTTAAACCTTCCCCTACGATGACGGCTTTGATAATGTGGTCTTGCTGCCGACTGACGATTTTCTTCAGATCGAGAGAGAACACTGTAATGGAATTAAAAACATTCACTAATAACCCTTAACTGCCAGATGTCTCCATAGCATCTGAGTGTAATCGCCTAATATTGGCAAAAATACATTGTAAAAAAAACGCCATGGTACTGAGAGTGGAACGAGGTAGGAAAAAACATGAATAAAAGGAGATAACTGCGAGGAGAAAAATGGGAAAATTATATGTAGAAGGAGGTCATGGGGGAAGAAACCCTGGAAACAGAAGAAGAAAGAAAGATTGTTTTGAAGGCCAGGGACGAAGAAAAAGAGAAAATGGAATGATGAAGATGGATGTAGTTTCTGGGGGAAGTAAAAAGACATAAGAGGGAGAGAATTACGACGCTAGAAGAAGGAAGGACCCGGAAGATAGAAGGAAGAGGAGGAGGAAGACGACTGAGAGACGAATGATATATAAACTGGAGACTGGCTGAACTACCCTCCAGAAGATACGAAAAAGAAGAGATCTCATTCCTTCCTCTTTTGTGTGTGTGTTTGTGAGTGCGTGCGTGCATGCGTGTGTCTCCACTTTCTTGGCCACCGAGTCGACTTTGCTCGCCTCCTTCCTTTCTTTACCGCACATTTTTGGAGGACATTTTTAGAAGCATGCGCCCGGTGCGATTTTTTTTAACCGATTTCTGGCGTGAGCACAGAGGCACGGAGTTTCACCTGTAGGAGCCACATTAAGCAACGTTTACGAGTGAAGTGTGTATGTGCGTGTGTGTCTGTGTAGCAACAAGAGATGGCAACAGCAGCCAGAGACGTGGCAACAGCGCGAGATGGTGATCAATAACCGCCATTTTGCCGCGCTACGTCATCATTTCATCCACCAATCAGCGGGCTGGGAGCGGCGGCCTGCGCGGGGTTGCAGACGAGTAATTAAGTGTGTGTAAATAGACATCAAATGACTCCCTTAATCATGTCTGGGGGTGGGAGAAATCTGGTCCGGGGTAGGGGCTGGGGGGTGAGGGCTTGCGGCCAGAGTTTAGCTGAGAGGAAAGAAAAAAAAAAAAGAAGAAGAGAGAAAAGACGGGGAGAATGATAGCGGGCAGTTTCTTTCTTGTCACACTTTTCTGAAATGAGAGAGTGAGAGAGGGTTTGTGTGTAAGCTGGGTTTTGTTGTGTTGGGGAAGACGTGAAGAAAGTCTTTGGGAATTGGAGAGGGGAGGTGGAAGAGCAAAGAAGAAAGAACTGAGAGAGAGAATGAGGATGCGTGAGAGAGAGAATGGGATAGGGAGGAGGAAATGAGGGAAAGCAAGCGCAAGGGAATGAGTGAGAGTGAGTGGAAGAGTTTCGAGTTTTGAGAGATGGAGAGTTAACTGTGGGCAGCAGCAGAGAAAAAGAATTTGCGTCCATTAATAATGGGGCGAAAGAGGGGAAAGTGACAGGGAAGATGGTAAGAGTAAAGTCTGTAGAGGATGGCGATGGAGGGTTAAGAGAGTTGCTGATGTAAGAATGAATACGTGATGCACAGAAGCAGGGGGAGAAGGTAGAAGGTAAATGGAACTATATGGAGGACAAGAAGTAAATAAGGAAGGCAGTGAAGACTAAAAAGAAAGCGGAAGTGCAAGTGAAGATATGAAGAATGCAAATGAACTGGACAGGGAGGACAAGAGAAGGATAGAAACCACAATAAGCACACACTCGCGGACGCACACGCGCGCGTAAGTGTGTGTGTGTGTGTGTGTGTGTGTGTGTGTGTGTGTGTGGACTCCGAAGGAAGGAAGAAAACAGGAGGGTTTATTTTGGGAGTGGGGGAGCGAGGGGCAGGGGAAATGGAGGGAAAGTAAGGGCTAAAGAAGAAAGAAAACAGGAGGTAGGAAGTGGGAGGGGTGATTGGGTACGTGTGGTGAGGAAGGGAAAATGATGGGGACAAGTATTAGAGAATTCAGTGTTACATCATCAGAAGAAAGACTTATACCCTTGACTGTAATGTGTTTCGTTGAGCTGTATATAATTGTCTGCCGTTAGTTGGAATAAATTAACAGTTCTCTATTCTCTTTCAGTGGGTTTCTCCAAGCTCAAGAAAATCGCCTGACACTATCCGGAATAAATTGGAGTTCGTAAATCAAGGGTGAAGAGACGGGGAGAGGAGTGTGCTGCGGTGGTGAAGAAGACAGGAGGAGATTGGTGGACATCATGGAAGGTAAGGAAAAACGAAAAACTAAGGGAAGGAAGGAGAACTTAGTCTGCGCGAGAAATGAAGCAATGAAGGAAGAAAGGCGGAGACGACTGGAGAAAAGTAAGGCAAGCTGAGGGTGGGTGGACGGGAAAGAAAAGAGGGAGAAAAAAGGAACTGGAGAGAAACAGTAATAGGAACAAACAATAACATGACGTCATCGTAGTGAAGGGTAAAGGTATACAAGAAGGGTCACAAAGGAAAGATATAAAATAAACCTTTGGGTCGTATACTCAGTGGCTATGGAGATTTCGTAACATTTCTTCCGTACGAACTGAATTTATACGTTACACACTGTTAACCCCTTGTATGTTATTGGTGCAAATTGTGTAGATATTAAAATGAATGGCATACGGAGGAATGCTTAGATGTAATAGGCTGCTATATCCTCAAAGTCACTCAGAATACCGCGGTAACTATGAAGGTGTATGAGATTAGTAGGAGAGAAAACAGGAAGGCAAAACACATGGGTAATAACAGTGGTGCTGAATTTAATATGCTCCACCACAACAAAATTTACATAACTTTGTATCTGAAAAAGTTGACTAGACCTTTTTCCGTAATTTTTTAGTATTTAGCAGAATATTAAACAAATTTATCTCCCAAATACCAGAAACCTCGCTACCAAAATATTGTACAGAACTTCAACAGCAACTTTTGTGGGTTATTTTTTGGAGGGTGTGAAATGAGCAACCCGTCCACTCAAATGACGTATTATTTTAGTTTAGTTCTTGCTGCCTCCTGACACTTTTATTTAATTTAAAGGCTTTTAGTAGTGATGAGGGTGATGAAGGCTATATCAAACTTCTCCAGTTCTGAAAGAGTCTTCTGAGCAACAGCTATATAACGAATAAATCCGTCATTGTTATTACGTCTTTGTTATTATACTGAAGGGGTTAACTCGTTCATCCCGAAGATATACGTTTTCATTATATAAATACTTCACCTGAACGATTTCATTAAGCCCCGCACAGACGGTTCTGACTGATGGAGTGAGGTAACATTAAGCCCCGCACAGACGGTTCTGACTGATGGAGTGAGGTAATAGACTTCACTGACCCTCTGACTGCTGGAGGTCTATCCTTCAGTTAAATAAAATCGTTGGGTGATAAGATTAATACAGAAAAGTGCGTCATCGGACTGGAGGTGTTAAACTGTGATATTCGAAGGTCAGTATTCTCATGGGGTAAGGAAGCGCTCTAACACCTCTTCCTTAGCCATTTATTTTTTTTGAAACAATTTATTGATATCCTTTTGCACGTTCCCTCTGGAGAGTATGGTGATATAAGAATGATTCTTGTGACACGGAGAAGGACAGTAGAGTGTAATAAGCAAAATAAGTCTCTTAGAAGAAGGTGATAGGGAGCTTCCTTAACCGACTAGAATACAGGCCAAAGACATTTTATTCTGTCTTAATGCAAACGATTTTATTCAGCAAAGACAAGCCACAACTTTT
Source organism: Coenobita brevimanus (assembly GCF_032717465.1). NCBI lineage: Eukaryota > Metazoa > Arthropoda > Malacostraca > Decapoda > Coenobitidae > Coenobita > Coenobita brevimanus. The sequence continues at coordinate 12,357,546 of NC_137028.1, read as the reverse complement.
TGGGTTACAGTCTCCGTTTTCCTTTCTCTATGATGCATTTTTTTTTTTTTTTCTGGCCAGCTGATAATTTTATGCATCAATAAAACTAACTACGGACTTATAAGGTTAATCCAGAGGGTATTATTGGGGCAAGGCTACCATCATCATTATCATCATCGTCGTCATCATCATCATCATCATCATCATCATCATCATCATCTTCATCTTCATTTTCATTAGTATCACCGTCATCTTGATTATAATTATCATCATCATGATCATCATCACCCCCCTTTCTTCTGAGGAAGCAGCCCAGGTATATAGATAGATAGATCATTATTATCATCATTTTCATTATTATCATTATCATCATCATCATCATCATCATCATCACCATCTTCATAATCATCATCATCATCATCATTTCAGCCACTGTACTGCAGAGGGGGAAAATCAAGAGAACGGAATAACTAGTACAGAGCATTAGAAAATTGGAAAAAGAAAAGAAACGAGGAAATAGCTGGAGATTAAAAATGTAAAGGTCATAAAGGATGGTGAAGCAGACGGTAAAGAAGAAGAATTTGGAATTAGAAGAAGAAGAAGATGGTGAAAAAGAAAAGAAGAAAAAGAAGGAAGAGGAAGGGAAAGAGGAGAAGGAGAGAAGGAAGGAAAATGATGAGGATGAGGATGAGGAGGAGATGGAGAGAAAGAAGAAAAATGATGATGATGACGAGGAGGAGGAGGAGGAGGAAGAGCAGAAGAGAATGATGAGAAGAAAAAGAAGAGGAGGAGCAGAGGGAAAAGGAAAAGAAAAAGAAGGAAGAGGAGGAGGAGGAAAAGAAGAAGAACACGGAGGAGGACGGGAAGGAGGAGGTGAATTTGGGAAAAGAATAAGACCAGGAGAAAGGAAGTAAAAGAGGAAAAAAATGAAAAGAGAGATGAGGGAAAGGCGAGGGAAAAAATGAAAACAACAGAAAGAGGAAAGTACAAGAATAATAAGATAAAATCAGGTGGACGGAAAACAGGAGGAAGACAATGAAGTGAGAAAGAGAAAGAAAGAGAGAGAAAAAAGGAGGAAGTAGAACAAGGAAATGTTTTGGAAAATGTGTAGTTAGAGAATATAATAAGGAAAATAGCGATAAGAATGGATAAGGGAAAAGGAGAAAGAAAGTAGAAGAAAAGAAAGAGAGAGAAAAGCGAGAAGCAGATCATAAAGTTCAGAATTTAAGAGAGGCCGGGAGAAAATAAAGAAGAACTGGATGGGGAATAATAAGTATGAGGAAGAAGAACAAAGATGGGAGGAGGAAACAAATGAAGATTTTAAAGAACAGGAGGTAAGAAAAGGAAGGAAAGGAAAAGGAAGAAATAAAAAGGATAATAATAATAACATAAAGAGAAAAAGATAAAGAAATGGATAAAATGGGAAGACAGAGAAGGAATTACAGTAGAACGGAAAATATCAATAGATGAAATAGGAAAATATTCTCGTGGAATTACATGAAATAAGAGGAGGAGGAAGAGGAGGACTAGGAGATGGAAAAGTAGGACGAAGAGGAGGAGGAAGGGAGGGAGAGAACGAGGGAGGAGAACGAGGAGAAAGAGGGGGAAGAAGATGAGGAGAAGGACGATGCGTAGGAGGACGAGAAAGAAGAGTAAGAACAAGATGGAGAGCAAAGAAGAGCAGAAGTAAGAAAGAGAAAAGCAGAGGATGAGACAAGAAAACAAACATGGACGAAATGATAAAAAGAGAAAATGGGGAAAGAGGAAAGGACAAGGAGAAGGAAAAATATGTAGGGAGTTACCAAAAGGAAAGAATATAAAAAAGAGAACTCGCAAAGAAAATTGACCGAAGGAGAAGAAAACAACCGAAGAAGAGAAATGGAAGATAGAAAGGGAAGTGCGAAGGAAGAAAGAAGTCAAGTAAGAAAAGAAAGAAAGGGAGGAAAAGAATGGAAGAGAGATTCACAAAGGAGTAGAGAGAGAGAGAGACCGTCAGCCCAGAAAAGAATAGAAGAAAGGACAAAAGTCAGAGAGGAGAGAGATAAAGAAGGAAGCTGAGAAAAGGAAGGAAGAACAGAGCCAGGGCGGTGTTCCAGAGTCGTGCTGGCATTCTGACCAAGCCACACATCACCCTGCTCTCTCTCTCTCTCTCTCTCTCTCTCTCTCTCTCTCTCTCTCTCTCTCTCTCATTTCCTTACTCCTTTCTGGTTCTTCTCCATTCGTATTTCTCTGATCACGCGCCTCCGTTTTTTCCATTCTTTTTACTTTTCATTTTTCTCGCATTTTCTATTCCCTTACAGTTTTATGCCTTAGTGTTTTTTTTCCATTTTCTTTCTGTCTTATTTCACCCTCCTCTGCTTCACTTGATCCTCCTTCTTTGCTGTGACTTTTTCTATCTTTTCGCTGTTAATTTTTTTCTTTCTGCTTTATTATTCCTTGTTTTTCCTCTATTGTTCTATGTTATATCCCTTTATAATAATTTTTCAGGCATAGGTTATACTCTTATTTTTTTTTCTCTTACTCTTTTGCTCACATTATTATCTTCTTCACCTCCACCACCATTCATTTTGTCACAACCCCCATCACGATCTTGCACAACAGTAGCAAGGAAAGCAAACAGCGCACCTCCTGGCCCCTTTAAAGCCTTTTCTTATAACGAAAACTGTGACTGAAATCCAAGAGAGAGAGAGAGACCCTTCTCTTTCTCGCCAAGTATTCATTGCAATCGAAATCGGGAGGATAAGTAACGATCACCCTTAAGAAGTAAGGTAGACTATAATTTTGATGTTCCGTACGTCTTGGTATGCTCAGTTAGTCATTGCTTCTTATTATTCGTTTTACTTTGTCTTAGTCATAACTTTTCCTATCGGGGTGTCAAATACTCGCAATGAAATATTCTGTATCATGCACTTGCCCATGTCTCTCATTCTGATTTATTATATTCAATCCTGTTTTCTTTCAGCGAAAACGCTCTTCAGAGTGTTGAGGTCTATAGTTCATAGTAAATATCTGTGTTAGCTATACATCTCTCTCTCTCTCTCTCTCTCTCTCTCTCTCTCTCTCTCTCTCTCTCTCTCTCTCAGAGACAGGCCTTAACCCCTATAATCTAGAGCTGCAGAGAAAAGTAAGAAAGATGACCATGCATATTGAGAAATGACTCTACCTCGTCATCACCAGCGTATAACATCATCAGTATATACATACAGTGCCACATCCATCACTCAGTTTATCAATACTGTCACCAACTTCAGTATACCCTCACCACTGTCATCAGTCTCTCATCGTTATGTTTCAAGTCTCTTACATCACCATCCCATTGATCACATAATCATGATAGCTATCACCTTTTTTTTTTTTTTTTTTTTTTTTTTTTTTCCCACCGCTGTTGTCGCACTTTTCTTCACTACCACCGTCACCATCATCATCGCCACCACCATAACCATCATCACAGCACTTCAGTCATCATAATCCTTTCCACCTTATCATTATCACTGTCTTATCTATCATTATCATCACCTTCTACCTCACTTTCACCATCAAGATCTTCATGAATATCATCACCACCATATCGTCACCCTCATAAAGAAATTGCCTATGTCATTTTTCGGCGATTTCTGGATTTTTGCCTAAATCAATGCTTCATCACGTGGCGCACCTATTGGTATAGCTGCCTTTGCCAGGTCTAGGGTGTGAGTGGTCTAAAATGCACCTCAAGTTTCTGCCTAAGTCATTTAAAAGTTAAGAAAATGAGACAGGTTTTTCTCGATTTCCCGAAAAGTAGAAAAAATGACTTAGGCAGTTTCTTTATGAGGGTGACGATATCATTATAACTAACATTACCACTGCGCCATCATCATCATCATTATCATTATCAACACCCTTTCATCATCATTAGCATCCTCTTCCTCCTCCTCCTCCTCATCATCATCATCATCATCATCATCATCATCATCATCATCATCATCATCATCATCATCATAACCCTCTTAATCATTACCATCACATCACCATCCCCACCAGTATCACGTCTTCACTATGCACATTATAACCACCAACAGCACCTTCATTGTCTTCACCACAGTAGTCGTTATTGCCTCACCGTCACCATCATCAATACTATTGCCATGACAATAATAACCCTCTTCATAGCTGAAATCATCGCCATTATCATGACCTCTTTCATTGCCTTCCTTCTAGCCACCATCAGGGTGCTGGAGCGGGAAGCCTTCATGTGGTGGCATGGATTAGAGACTTCCCTCAGCTTCCTCCCTGATTCCGGAAATTTAGATGGTGGATTGCCGGAGAAAGTCAGTTTTAGCCTGTTGTCCACCGGGTCCACGTTTCAGATGAACTTGTAGCTATAACTATTAATACTGCTAACCACCAACATAGCCATCATCACGATCAGAACCACTCTCATCACAACCATCATCTGCAACATCATCCTTTTCAGTACCACGATCTTCGCCATTATCATCATCATCACCATCACCCTTTCTGTTACCACCAACACCCTCTTCAACACCACCATCATCATCATCACCCTCTTCGTCACCACCATCATTACCACCTCTTCATCATTACCACCCTGTTCATCACCATTATCATTATCCAGTTCTTCGTTAGCATAAACTTTCTCTTTTTATCTTAATAATTTTCTTGAAAGCTGCCTTCGTCTATCATCACCCTCTTCTGCCATCCTCACCATTATTAGTATACTCAATACGCCCTTCACCCCTATCATCTAAATCACAGCCAGCATCACCATCATCAATATCTACGTCACCACACTCATCACCTCCCCTCATCACCGCTTTCATCAACTTTTTTTTTTTTTTTTTTATCCCAGGCATCATCTCCCTTTTCATCCTCACCATTTCTCTCGCTTTACCATTATCCACTTACCATTAATTCTCATTCGCGACCCCACCACTCACTTCTACCCTCTCACCTCCCCTCCCCCTTCTTCCACTACACCAAATCTTCCACCTTTAACTGTCATTCTTTTAGCCACCATCATATAATTTTCCTTTATTGTGAATGACTTTTTCTGCTCAATCATCCACACCATATATTCTTTTAATAACCACTATCATCTCCAGTACCACCTTCCTCCCTCCATACCATCATTACTCCACTACCAATACACCTCTTTTCAGTTTCATGCCCCGTTTCTTCACACATCATCACACTCTTTACCATCACTACGCTGATCATCTTATTTTCTTTCCCATCTCCCCTGCCAATGTGTCTCTCTTTTCTTTCTCCACCGCTTTCTACCTATCTTTACCCTGTATCATCACACCTCACTCATTTTTCACTCATATCACCAATATTAATCTGTCCCAGATACCCCACCACAGCCTCATCCAGTTCCATCCCCAGTTCACCACCATCACCACCATAAATCCTAACTTTCTCAACTGTGCTTGTCACAGCCACTCCTTTGCCAGACTTCCTTACACAACTCCACTACCTTGTCCCCATAACTTGATCGAGCTGTAACACAGCAACGTCTTTTGAACTATTCTTTAACTTCATTTATTCACATAATTAGTTGTTCCTCCTTTGCTAATAGCAGCTACTAAAAATTTATAGTCTAAACTCGACGCTCTCTGTATCTCTTCCCACACATCGCAAAGCCCGTGTTGTATCTTACTATTATATTCAGGTCCTCATTCACCTTGTCAGCTCCAACGCACACCACCCAGTCCATCTCTCCTTGTATCCATTCCGAATGTTACATACACCTCTCTCACAAACCATAGCTCATAGCTTTTACACCTCCTACCTACCTCACATCCATATTCCCGGCACGGGAAACTTGTCTTTTTTTTGGGGGGGGGGGGTGAGGGGGGCTGCTTTTCCAACGTGAGCTTTTTCATTTACCTTACACCTTTCTGCCCCCATCGTCGACTCCAGCTTTAATTTGTTCTCTAATTCACCTTCTCCATACGCCTCATATTCAACTGCTACACTTGCCATAGCTTGAACAAAACATAAGCTAACCTTAGTCTTTCCGTTACATCCCATTCATCCTTCCCACAAGTTTTTCGTCCCAAACATCCATTTTTTTTCCCAGTCTTTCTCTCCTGTTTTCCTTATCGTAGTACTTCTTCGCTGCATCTTCCACATGACGTGTCACCCACCTTGCATCCTCCATACGACATGTCACCCACCTTGCATCTTCCACACGTCACCTACCTTGCAATTTCCACACATGTCACCCACCTTGCATCTTCCACACATGTCACCCACCTTGCATCTTCCACACGTCACCTACCTTGCAATTTCCACACATGTCACCCACCTTGCATCTTCCACACATGTCACCCACCTTGCATCTTCCACACATGTCACCCACCTTGCATCTTCCACACATGTCACCCACCTTGCATCTTCCACACATGTCACCCACCTTGCATCTTCCACACGTCACCCACCTTGCATCTTCCACACATGTCACCCACCTTGCATCTTCCACACTGCATGTCAATCACTTTGCATTATCCACATTACAACCCTCCTCCACCCCCTCACTCCACACCAGTCCCTCTAATCCACAGGCTCCACATCAAGCCCACCCACTCTTCCATCCGCCCGCCTCCTGTTCCCGGTTTCCCTTGCGCACTAGGTGTACCCGAACCAAATTTTAGCATGAAACAGTGAACAATTCCGCGACTCTATATATTTACGGCGCCCGGAGCCCCTAACTCGCCCCCGACTGCTTGAGAATTCACATTTACACGACCGAATCTCCGCCGGGCCGTAAGTTGCTCCCGCCCGCCCTTAAATTGGGAGCACCTCCCGCGTATTAAAAGGCCGATCCGGGGTCAGGTGGCCGTGTGGAGGGGGAGGGGAGGTGTGTGTATTTATTGTGGTTGTTGGAGAGAGAGAGAGAGAGAGAGAGAGAGAGAGCGCGAGGTGGAAGGAGAGGAAAGGGGACGAGAGAAGGAAAAGTGCGGGAGGACGAGAGAGTCAAAGGAACTGGAAAAGTTATCTTGTATGGGGCAGAAGCTAAGGTAAATCACCGGAGGTGATTCTATTTTAAGCACTACTGAGACTGGAGATGTATTGCTATTTGCTGTGTAAGGTGAAAGTAACTCAGTGTGTCCGTAGGCCTTAATTATTTGAGTATATGAGAGATAGGAGCAGTGCAGATAAAGAGCATAAACATCTTTCTGGTTGCAGAAATATAGCTTATTCATCAGTCTTAATAAAGTGTTTATCCTGTTGACATAATTTTCAATTGATAATCTTATCTAAGCAGCGAGAATCACGATACTGGATCATTCATCCGACCTCTGCAGAAAGGTAAACGTTCTGAAGAAGCTCATCCCATCAGAGGAATGTGGGCTGACCTCAGCCCAGAACTAGTTATAGGCGAGCATTTGCGGAAGTGGAAAGAAAATATTAAAATGTGTTTGAAAAGAGGTGGTTTGATACAGGCAGCGAGATGAACAGACATAAGGATAAGTAATGTAGATATTTGGCTGAGTATAACATGACAGGCAGCTAAGAAACGAAACACTGGGAAGGGACTACGTCATATTACATAGGCGGTATTAGCACTCGCTTAGGAGATTTTATAGCATCTCTTTCTTGGAGATTTATTTAACATATTGCTCCTTATTATTCCCTTGTAAGTTTTACATTTATTTTCAGTACTGACGGACTGTGACACAGCAAACACGCTGCATTCATATGCCGTACGCAGAAATGTGCTGGAAGCAGACTATACACGATGAGAATACGGAGCTAAAAACACAACCTCACCCAAGATTCCTTTTATCGAAGTTATTTCATGTTACAGTGGGTGGTAGAATGAGGTCGTCTACACATTCCTTTTTCCCATAGACGATTAAATGCACACTCAAACACCCACAGTGCACCTTCATCCACAGCAACATCTAAACTCATACTCACAACCATGAACTAAATACGCATCCACCTGCACCCACACGAACATCACTCACATCCACACTCACACACATGTTCACGTCCATACTTGGGCAAGCATCCACACTCATACCCACACTCAGTTTGCACTCACATTCACTTCCACATTCCACCTGCTGCCACACTCACATCCAAACCTTCACCCACACTCACAAGAGCCTCCATATTCTGTCTGCTCCCAAATTCAAGTCTAAGCCTTCTCCTATATCCAAATTCACATCAGTATCAGACTTGCACCTACATTCGCATTCAGCCTTCACCCTCATTCACATCCACACTTCATCTACATCCACATTTGCATCCAGACCTCTCTCACCCATACCACATGTACAGTACATTCCTTGTGTACCCGCATTTACATCTAAACCCTCACCCACATCCACACCGACAACCACACCCACATCCACATCCACACTAAACTTGCACCCACATTCACATCTAATCCCTTATCCACACGCGCACACACGCCCTCGTCCACACTCCACTTCCACCCGTGCTCAGATCCAAGCCCTCACGCACACCCACACTCCACCTGCCCCTCTCACACATCCAAACCCCGACCCGCACTCACCCGCGCCCGCATCCACCTGGTACACCTGCAGTTGTGATCAATATGGCAAATTTTAGTGGCGCAGAGGCAACAGATTCTCCTCCTGCCAGTACACACCATTTCCGAGGACAGAAAAAGAGTGCCAGATAATAAAAGAAAGAACGATTTGCTCAAGAAAATAAAATGATAACCTTGTCGAATTGAGAATCTGTTCATAAGGTACAAGGAGTATAGGTAGCTTTTTCTTATTTCGAGGGAAAGATTGGCAAGAAAACTGGAAAAGAAGTAGGCAGCTAGGATGAGAGGAAAGGTAGGTAGGTTAGCAGGGAGGGAAGGTAGGTAGGTGAGCAAGTAGGGAAGGTAGGTAGATAAACAGGGAGAGAAGGTAGGCAGGTGAGCAGAGAGGGAAGGTAAGTAGGTGAGTAGGGAGGGAAGGTAGGTAGATCAACAGGGAGAGAAGATAGGATGGTGAGGCGTGAGGGAAGATAGGTAGATGAGCAGGGGGGGAAGGTAGGTGGGTGAGAAGAGAGGGAAGATAAGCAGATGAGCAGGGAGGGAAGGTAGGTAGGTGAGCATGAAGGGAAGGTAGGCAGGTTACTGGGAGGGAAGGTAGGCAGGTGAGCAGAGGGAGATGATAGGCAGGTAAACTGGGAGGGAAGATAGGTAGGTGAGCAGGGAGGGATGGTAGATAAGTAAGCAGGGACAAGATAGGCAGGTGAGCAGGGAGGGAAAATAGGTAGGTAAGCAGGTAGGGAAGGTACTGTAAACAGGTGAGCAGAGACGGAAGGTAGGTAGGTGAGCAGGGAGGGAAGGTAGGCAGGTGAGCAGGAAGGGAAGGTAGGCAGGTGAGCAGGGAGGGAAGGTAGGCAGGTGAGCAGGAAGGGAAGTTGGACAGGAAGAGAAGACAAAGGGAAAGTAAGAAAACAAACCCAACATAACCCACCATCTTACCTCAAACAAGATTCAGTTAATTCTAAGTTGAACTATGAACTCCCATCGCCAACTTGTGGGTGTGTGTGTGTGTGTGTGTGTGTGTGTGTGTGTGTGTGTGTGTGTGTGTGTGTGTGTGTGTGTGTGTGAAGCAGTGGTGTAGGCGTCATTCTTCTCCTTGTCGTCTTCGGAAGCCAACTTGGTGCATAAATCAGTGTTGAGGGAATAAGTTTTAATATTCCCTCAAGTCCTCCACCAGACGCCACTTATAGGGGTGTGTGTTGTGTGTTGTGTGTTGTGGTAGTGTTTTTGAAGTACTGTGTGTGTTGGTGAGATGTTGTACGTGTGTGTTGCTTCGTTGCATGTGTTATGTGACAATATTTGTTTTGGTGTTAGGCAGAGGTGCGTGTCAATGTAGTGATGTGCTTTGTGTGGTGGTGTGTTGTGTGTGTGTGTGTTTATGGTAGCAAGTGTTGTGTGGTGATGTAATGTTGCAAATGTATATACTGTTTCGTTGGATGTGGTTGAAGTTTGGCAGCGTGTGTGTGTTATGATGGCGTGCTGTGCCTGCTGGTGTTTTGTTTTTAGCGGTGTGGATTGTGTGGTGATGTGTGTTGTGTGGTGATGTGTGTTGTGTGGTGGTGCATGTTGTGTGGTGGTGCGTGTTTTGTAATGGTTGTGCTGTCTAGTGGCGTCCTGTGTTGTGTGTGTTCTGTAGTTGGAGTCTCTCTCTCTCTCTCTCTCTCTCTCTCTCTCTCTCTCTCTCTCTCTCTCTCACACACACACACACAACCTCTGAGGCATATAAAGATACAATATTCAGAGGAGGCGCCTGATACTCCCAGACGCCACCATATCTTCCATCTTTAAACGCTGATCGTGTAGTGTTCGAGAGTTACATTTTTCCTCTTTATTACACCCGCGCTCACGAAGCGAGAGCAGGTGTTAAGCTTTCAGCAGCGCACACGTGCGGGTGCTCATGTTTTAACAAAATAAACAGTATTCTTCCGATTTTAACCAATCATGGTGGAAGGGTTAAGGACGCTCACTGAGTAAATGTTATTTTTAGAACGAGATGAAAGATCAGGGTCATACTACAAGGTCAAGCTTTCACATACCGTACCAAATCAACTTAAATCAGCTTTCATTCATCTTAAGCCAAACTTAGTGGATGGCTCGAAGGTAAGGAAAAAATGGAGTGGCCCATTTCTGAGAATAATAAGTCAAAAGTCAAGGTCACAGGCTAAGTCCAAAGTTCGATCAGTGTGTGATTAATACCATAATAGCTCGAACAGCTTCGATCCAGTTTTAACCCATCGGTGGCCAGCGTCCAATATAATGGACAGAACTGGGCATTTTCAAAATTTAATAAAGATGGGAATCCTGGGTTAGGGACCTAATGAGCTTCGCGACTATAAGCCGATAGGCGGAGGGCGGTACGCTTAGTGCCCGTCCAGCAAAATCCCTCTCACAGGAACTTTGGCCACTAATGGGTTAAGCAAACTTGGTGGATGGATTAAACGTCAGGTTAGAAGTATTTTTTTTTAAAAAGAATTAGTTAAATATGAAGGTCACATGGTAAGGTCATTGTAAACAGCTTTTGGCTAATTTAGACTAGACTTAGTGGAAATGTTGACGATAGGGCAAAGAACAAACGGATTCGGCTTTCAGAAGAATCAGTCAAAGATCAAGATCTAAGGAAAAGGTCAATGACCAAGGCCATAGGGCAGGGTTAAATAAAAGTTTTATTCTGATATGAATTAAAGTTGGTGGAGGAGTTAAAGGTCAGGTGAGAGCGATTGGATCCAATTTTGAAGGCTGATATGATCCGCGTGCCTATATATGAACAAAATAGCTAAACCTATTTCGATATGATCTGAATCAAACTTTGTGGGTGAACTGAGGATCACCCAAGAGAATGACTTTTGTTTATTGCGAACAATAGGTCAAAGGTCATGTTCACATGGCAAGGTCAACTTAGCTTTTATCGGATGTCGGCTGAACATTGTGAGAAGGTTTAGATCAGAACATGGAGATTCGGTTTTGGGAACAGTCAGTCAGAGGTGAAGGTTACAAAGATAGGTCGACAGTCAAGGACAAAGGATAAAATAAACTTTAACAATTTTGATATGATTTAAACAGAAGTTGGTGAAGTGGTAAAGGGTTGGGCAAGAATGAAGTAATTTGATCCTGAGAGTTGCCTTATCTGTCGAAAGTCAGCGTCTCAGGGCAAAGTAAAACATTCGGCCGGCATACCAACTGGTGGGCATAGGTGTTACACTCTTCTTTGTGCTCCCTCTTACTTAAAGCAATGGATTCTCTCTCTCTCTCTCTCTCTCTCTCTCTCTCTCTCTCTCTCTCTCTCTCTCTCTCTCTCTCACACACACACACACACACACACACACACACACACACACACACACACACACAACTATTCCCGTGTGCCCTTGCCACCTGAGGCTGGAACAGGCACCACCTGTCAAGACCACACACACACACACACACACACACACACACACACACACACGTACACCAAGGCAGAATAAGGGTGCAGCCATGAAACCCATTTGTCAACAAGGTCACAGAAACACTGATTCGCTTACAGGAACAAAAAGAACAAGGGCAGTAACAATAACAATGATAGGTGGTAGCATCTTATAGATATGTAGATGTGTTTTTAAGTGTGTGTGTGTGTGTGTGTGTGTGTGTGTGTGTGTGTGTGTGTGTGTGTGTGTGTGTGTGAGAGAGAGAGGAATAGTGCGGAAGTACAATACTGTATATACCTGACCTTTCTGTGTGTATGTTTGTTTGTGTACGTGTTTGTTCTTTTGTGTGCATGTGTGTATATACGTGTGTAGAGGGTAAGTGTTTTATCATTTATGTATTAGAGAGAAAGAATAAGAAGCAAGAATGTTTTCAACTGTGAATACATGTATTTCTTCAATGCAAGCAGTGCAGCAAAAAACAAAACAAAACAATCCCAGGTCATGCCCTGTTAAAGTGACAAACAAAATCATCTAAATGATTATCTGGTTACCTCGAAGTTCTCGGAAACTGCGTTTCAAAGTGTGCAGGTCGTTTTGTGTGTGTGTGTGTGTGTGTGTGTGTGTGTGTGTGTGTGTGTGTGTGTGTGTGTGTGTGTGTATCAGCCTTCAGATATATCTTCCGTCATATATATATTACTTTGTATTTCAGCTGAGTCCATGATTTGTCGACATTTTCCATCTAGGTAGATGTAAAGTATAATTCTGCTCGCAGCATTTGTCTTTCCCGTACGATTTTTCATTCATAATTACCTTACGTTTCATTTAGTTGAGAAGTTATTACAAAATAAAGTTGGCTAATGTTGGCCATTTTTGCTCTTATGTTGTCCCCCCCCCCCATTTGTGTGCAGTATAATGTGTCTGTCATGAATACTACTGAATTTGTCCTTCGTCTGGTCAAAAACAAACCCATTCATTACAATTCGAGTGATATTTCCTGTTCTGGACCTTTTCGTATTTCAGCTTGCAAGGCAAAAAAACTTTTCGACAATTTTATTTTCCTTCTTGCATCTTTTCCAAGTGAATGGCTCCGCACCTATTTTTTTCTTCTGGTGAAGACGAACTCTGGCGACACTAACAGTACTCAGGATCTGGCCGCTTGCACTATTGTTTCTCCACGTCATTCCCATTCTGACAAGTCCTACAACAGACAGCTTTACCTGCGTTGCGCTATGTAATCGTCAAAGGTGGGGGGGGGGGCTTGAAAAATGGGCGTGGTAAGTAACAGAATGAATGGGATGAGATGAAATCTTGGTGGATGATGGGGCTTGGGTAGGAATTTATATCCTGTGGAAGTAGGTGTTATAGGATTAGTGAAGGTATATCTGAAAATAACTTCCGAGAATGAGGTGCTGGGAATGGGCTTCGGGGACAAAGAAATCGGTAGGGAAAGGCCTTGACTGTCCAGGCATCTCGATATGAACGGTTTTTGGATTTGGCTGTCTGTTATCTTGCTTTTGTTTTTTCCTGGATGGAACAATTTGCAGGCTCCTGGCTTTTGGTTCCTTCTTTCTTGCATTAAAGTAAAATACTTGTGGGGGTTTGACTCTGCAGTTGTTCAGTGCACCGACGTGGAAGTGTCCGAAAGGCTAGCCAAATCAAGGGCCAACAAATCCTCCAGTCCCAACGAGATGCTTCCAGGGTTCTTTTTTGATCGTCAAATAAATTACTGAATGACATAAAACATTATTCTAGACGGCATTTTTTGTGCTTAGTCAGTCAATAATTCTTCCGCTGCATGTTCACCGAATATTTCCGTGGCAGCTGTCATTTTTTGAGACTCCCAGAAGCCGTTTGATAAAGCCTCATCAAAAGCTGATGGCAAATTCTCATGCACTGTAAATTCACTGAAACCTGCAGTGTGGACTGAGTGACCAAAGTTTGGTAGTTAATGGGCAAACCTCTGGCTGGACATCAGTTATAAATGGATTGCTCCAGCATTCAGTTCTAGGTCTATTATAATTTATCAATTACATCAGTGATACAGATATGGAAACTGTCAGCTGTATTGCCAGATCTGTGGACAACACACACCTAGGAAGTAATTTTTCGCCACTTGAGAAGATAAAATACCTACATAGGGACTTAAATTACAACGGCGATCTGAACCAGGGCAAATGTCGTTCAGCCGAAGAACAAACTGCCTTTAATTAGAAGGGGCAATCATCAGTAATGACTTGCAGAAGGACCTCGATGTACTAATTAGCAGTGAAGTCGAGAAAAAAAGTACAAACTACTTTGTTTACACAGAGAGAGAGTTTAGATGCAGAAACAAGTAAACAATCGTCCCTTTTCACCGTTCATTCGTATTGCCACATCTGGAATATGCTATGCAGTTCTGGTCCCGAGCCCAGAAGGATATCCTGAGGGCTGAGAGAGTCCAGGTGCCGGCTACTAAGCTGATTCCATCCTTCAGGCACATGGGATACCAAAGAAGGCTGCAGGAAATGGGCCTCCTTTCATTGGAGACTAGGTATCTGTATAGAGAGCTAATTGTTTTCACTGTCTCTCATACATTTCGCTTAAATACAAACTCGACCCGGAATGACGGATAGAACATTGACTTAGACAGTTTTGACCCTGATACATTAGCTTCACATACAGTATTTGTAATACCAAGAATCGGCTATCAGCAGAGGTAATTACAAGTTCCTACGTAGATCATTTCAAAACACTACACGTAATATTGTCAGTTCTAAGTTCGGTATATTTGAGTGTTTTCTCCATTCCTGAAGAAAGTAACTGGTTCACAAGTCAGGTGTTCTTTCTTTTTCGTGTCTATGCAGCAGGTGGGAGTGGTTTGTACGGAGAACCTTCGTCTTATCTATGTTTTTCACTCAGTATTACAGCAACAACATGTTTCCTTGCGTTTCATCCATGGTACCACAACATGTTTCTTTGCGTTTCATCCATGGTACCTCCCTAGTACATTTTATGTTACTGCTTGTCTTTAATAACTCCTTGTAGCTCTAACCCCTTGTAACTCACTCTCTCTCTCTCTCTCTCTCTCTCTCCAATGCTATATCTAAAATACTATAATCCTGTGTGTGTGTGTGTGTGTGTGTGTGTGTGTGTGTGTGTGTGTGTGTGTGTGTGTGTGTGTGTGTGTGTGTGTGCAGCTAAAACTGGAAAAAGAATTTTGATGAAACTTGGCAAGATGGTTGGAATAGCTTCCCAGAAGGGCCAGTTTCAGTTTCATGAATATTAATATTTTCTGAAGGGGTGTTTTGGCCCCTAAAAATTGTCCCCATTGGCGTTACAATACACGCACGTGGAAAATACATAGGAACATTTATATGGAGTTTCTTTCGTCAAGTCTGTTATTTCATTGATGCCACGAAAAGACGATTTTACTCAACAGAAAATGGTTGTAGCTGTGGTGCTTTGGTGGCGGTAGCTGTGTTGGTGGTGTGGTGGTGGTGTCGGCTGTGACAATGATGGTGATGGCGGTGGTGGTGGTGGGGGGGGGTGATGGCCGTTGTTGTGATAGTGACTGTGATGGTGCTGGTAGTAGCTGTGATAATGATGGTGGTGGTGGTTGTGGTGGTAGTAGCTGCGGTGGTAGTGGTGGTGTTTATGGTAGCTGTGATGGTGTTGGTGGTGATGGTAGCTGTGATAATGATGGTGGTGGTGGTAACTGTGATAATTATGATGGCAGTAGTAGCTGTGGTTGCAGTGGGGGCAGCTGTTCAGAAAAGGCTCTGATCTGGGCACTTGCTCCAAAACGAAGAGTGGTTTAGAGACGGCTGTAATTTGGATAAGTGTTGAGAGGCCCAGTAGGTTTGCAAGGATCTTGTCACTCTATTATCACAGTGATGCTGGACTTGGTTGCTGGGAACTCTCTCCCTGCATGACATGTATGGTGTACATGCAGCATCCTTCACCCACAATCTCATTCCATTTCAGTTCACCTCTATAATGAGTCAATTACTTTATAGTTGCAGTGTTTCATAATTATTCACAGTTTATCAACTCAGGAACAGTCTTCCCTAGTCCGACCTTTATCCCTTAATGAGAACTTCAGCATTTCAAACGTAATTTATTCAGGCATTTCGAGATTAACCGAAACTAATATGGTTGTTTATAGTTAGAGTTTACGTAGTGTTTTTTTCTTTTTAACTGATCAACCTTTGTTTCCTACATTTTATATAATTAAAATCTTCATGCCTTTTAGTTGGAAGCAGTAATACCCACATGACTATTTTGACATCTTTTTTTCTTACCACTGTTGTGCATCATAATTTCTGAGTTTCTGGTGCAATGGGTCATCATTTGTTTGATTTCCTGGCCATTAAATGTATTTCCTGACACTAAAGTACCATTCACCTAGTTCGTGCCCAGACCAGTGTTTGACTGCAAATGTACCCTCCCGACTGCTGTTTATCTCTTCACAATTCTTTTAAAGCTTGAAAGATAAAAAGAAAAAAGAAAAGGAAAAATCTTGTATAACTGGTGAGAATGGTTCTTTTCTGCCCTCCAGTGAGAACACCACGGTTCTTATACAGTATCCAGTCCCCTGACTCTAGCTAGTTTGAGAATGAAGGTCTGTCCAAAAAGTAATCGAATTTTCTATATGGCACACCAACTAGCAGGCGTAGCAGGATCGCGACAGAGGCACTGTGTAGCGGTAACTTTGAGCTTTAGTCTAACACTACCCACATCACGCCACGTCATTTGATCATCGCGGTACACGTATTTGAATGAAACTGTGTTAGTGCACTTGGCGATTATTCTTCTAGCTCTTCTGTCGTCTGAAATCGGCGACCTTTCAGGGAGAATGTCAACTTTCAGAGCAAAAATAAACTCCTCAGGGGCCACATCCGGAGAGTAGGGCGGCTGGGGGACGATAGTCGTCTTGTGCTTCGCCAAAAAGTCACGGATAAAGAGCAATGCGTGAGCAGTGAGCAGGTGCATTGTCATGGTACGGCATCCCGGATTCGTCTGTCCAGGCCTCCGGGCCCTTCCTTCTCACTGCCTCCCTCAGACTCTTCAAGGCGTCCGAGTAAAACTTCGTATTGACTGTGGAACAAACTCATGGTGAATGAAACCTTTAAAAAAAAAATAAAAATAACCTTTACATTGGAGCGACTCTGACAAGCCTTTTTTTTTTTTTTTTTTTTTTTTTCCCCACGGCGATGATGCACCAACCCATTGTGACGACCGCTTCTTAGCCATACACCCAGGCTGAAACACGTGTTATGACATTTTTCAGAAGATTTTCATCAGCATTCGAACAGTCAAGCAGCTCTTGACTGACTGTGACACGCATCTCTTTTTGCTTTTCTGTCGGCGGATGCAGGACAGCTTTTGTGGCAACACAATGTTTCTTCAATTTTTCGGTTAAAATCGTGTGATACGAACTTTTTCAGATTGGAAACTTCACAAAGAGATAAGCGACAATTTTCACGGATCACAGCACGCACTTTCTCAACGTAACCATCGTTTCTTGACGTGAAAGGCAGTCCAGATTTAGGATCGTCGTCGAAGTATGTTTTTCTCAATTTGAACGGCTGGAACTACTTGTGACATTGCGTGCGGCTCAAATAATCCTCCCCATAGGCCTGTTGCAACATTTCAAAGCTCTCTTTAAAAATTTTTCCTAATTTGAAACTGAATTTCACTCAAACACGTTGCTCTTCAAGATCCTTCATTGTTCAGCTCACAGCAAATCGCCAGGTGCACTAAACACACGTTCACTCAAACTCGTTTGCCTCGATGACTTGGTGACTTAGTGTGATTGCGGTAAGTGTTAGACTAAAGCTCAAAGTCACCGCTTCACAGCCCTCCCGTCGCGATCACGCTACGCCAGCTAGTTGGTGGGCAATTTACAAAGGTCGGTTTCCTTTTGGACAGACCTCCTATCTTGCAACGAGATAAAAGATACAAATGAAATATTAATGTTACTCCCTGACAGTATTACTTTTAGAGAGTTGAGCATATGTTAGGCAGATGAGCAAAAACACAGCAAACGGTGAAGCACGAGTATACATTGTGGACAGCTTGATGATAAGCACAAACAGCAATTAATGCTGATTTGAAAGCTAGGGATATGAAAAAATAAAATCACACAAAACAAAATTGGTAGGGATATGAGGGGGAGGACGGTGGGGAAGAGAGGGGGCACAAAACCCACCTCGCTGGAGCCGCATCAACGCGTTACAAAAACCCATCTGGATTCACTCGGATTTTGTGAGTATGATCGGTGGGCTGTGTCGATTTTGGGTGCACGTGTATATGATAGAGAGCCCCGGGGATTATACGCCAGCTGCCTCGGTGGTGGGATATTTAGGTGGAGGCCCGGATGATGGACACACACTGACAGACGGACGGATGGATGGATGGATGGACTGGTGATAGGGATGGTGGGCACAGACACTGATATGTAGATAGATGGTGGAATGGAATACTGGATGGATGGATGGACTGATGGTCGAGTTGGTGGATGCAAACACACACACACACACACACACACACACACACACACACACACTGATATATAGATGGACTAGCAGAGGTAGGCGGCGTTGCCTGGGCCAAAAAGGCGAACACTCTAATCCTATTTGTTCTAGTTCAATATTTCTACTCCAGAAAGACCATGTACCTCTTGTGCTGTTGAAGAGGGATTATAAGAGGTCCAGGAACTTTCTACTTCAGCTTTGGCAGACTAACGCACAGTATTTGTGTGCACTTGTTTACTACTACCATTGACCTCAAATGACCTCCGACCGGTGACCTCAAATGACCTCGGAGGTCAACCTCACATAGCGTATGTCCGAACTGGAGGTCATGTGAGTCTCCATGCCAAAGAATTGGGCTGCAGGGGTATCCGACGTTGCCCGGGCCAAAAGGCGAACACTACCTGTGGACTCAAATGTCTCAGATCTTAATTTTGACCGCCTAAAACCATCCATGGACCACCATGATTCAGAATATTTATGAGTCGGGGGGTCTCTGGCCTTTGGTTTGGGTGTGATTGAAGCACAAACAAACAAGTAAAAGAACAAACAAACAACGCCGCTCTTTTATATATATAGATAGATAGATGGATGGATGGGTGGATGTATGGGTGGGTGAATCAGTGGATGGATGGACTGGTGGCCGGGATGATGGACACACACTTTGGTATACAATAAACGAGTATGTGGATGGATGGAAGGTTTAATGGAAAGATGACTTGGTGACCAGGATGTTTAATTTACCTTATTTACTGATATCTAGATGGGTGGCAGTGGCGTATATAGGGAGGGGTGGGGACCACTCAGCCATCCCCCCCCCCCTTTTGTCCCAGTAGGCATACATAATTATCTCCAGATCTAAATACGTAAACAAAACATTTGCCCATATGGCATAGGCCATCATGAATTGGTTGGTATAGAAACTGTAAACTTCCCTTATCGATCGTTATTGAATTATGGTTGTAAGTAATTAGCAGCCTGCATTCTTGAAGAGGAGAAGGGTGTTTTTATTTGTCATACCACTGTGCCGGTCTAATCCCTGCAATGAATCTGTTGATGCAGAAGCATACTCCTGCTACAGATGAGCTGTTTTATTTATTTATTATTATTATTTTTTTTTTTCCCCTTATATTGATACAGTATTACAGCAGCTGAATGAGCGCTTCACCTCGAAGCATTCTTCATGGCAGAAACTTTACTGTCTCTAACCTTCTCTTTGTGTAAATAAAGCATTCTCAGATGTACATGAAGCAGCTGTATTATACAATAAGTTCCTTAAAGGTAGCATAATAGGAGTTGGAAGCAGAATATTACAGATAGCAAAACACATGGAAGAACCGGGAGGAGAAAGATAGACATAAATCTGTTGCTGCATCTCTGAATGCCAGAAAAGAATTTGGCACTTATCCTAACATTGAAACACTGTTGCATATCTTTGCAACACTTCCGGTGATAACTGCTACAAGTAAACGGTCATTCAGCTGCTTAAAGTATTTGAAGTCATATCTGCGCTACACCACGTCGGAGAAAAGACTGCATGGATTAGCCTTACTTTTTGTAAATAAGGATATTGAGTTGAACTGTGATGAAGTAATCAGTTAATTCAGCCGTAAAAATTGGCTGCTTAATTTCAAATGATCAACTCTCACACGACTCTAGTGAGGAAGCTCTCTATCACTCTCTGTCTGTCTGTCTGTCCGTTCGTCCGTCCGTCCGTCTCTCTCTCTCTCTCTCTCTCTCTCTCTCGTAATATACATGAGTCGGGTTATGCGTGTCTAGATTAATACTTTTTGCACCGTTTACTCTCCACCCGGCTAAGCTCCTTGCAGGTTAAGTTGCGTACGGCACACAGCTGAACGGATGAGCTTTGTGTGTGTGTGTGTGTGTGTGTGTGTGTGTGTGTGTGTGTGTGTGTGTGTGTGTGTGTGTGTGTGTGTGTGTGTGTGTGTGTGTTTTTCTTTTCAGTTGTATATGCCGCGCAGTATGTGAGGTTTTGTTTTGATACCACATGATGACTGTGCGCTTATGTATACCCAGCCTATTTTACGGATAGAAGCAGGATTTGGATGATAATTATGACGATGATGATAATCATTATTATTATTATTATTATTATTATTATTATTGCTATTATTATTATTGATCATCATCATTATTATTATGAAGCTTCGCCATGCGTTATTGATTTGGTATTATTTTTCTTTGCGGGAATGTAACCTATACTCCGTTTTTTGTAATCGAGGCGAAGATGAACTTGAGAGATTGGTGATTGATGGCTGAATGCAACATTACTTCATAATCTAGCATTATTAACTGACAACAAATATCTGTGGGGGAAATTTGGGTTCGTAAATATTTTTTTATACATGTTGCATTCAGCCAGTCATCATCAACCTGTGAAGTGCATCTTCGCCTCAATAAAAAAAAATGGAGTATAGGGTAACCTATGTACATGTGCCAAACATAAATGACCTTGACCTGTTTATTGAAGGTCATATACTCATTTTTTTTGTTTTTTTTGCAATAATTGCATATTTGAAATTGAAAATCTCAGAAACTAATTAAGATACAGCTATTTGCTTGAAAATCGTATGATAAGAAAAAGCTTGCTGGGAATTCTGGCTGAAGATTCTGCCATTTAGCCTAGTGGAAAGTACTGAATTCAAATCTGTTCAGTGTTTTCTTTGTAACACGTTTTAGAGATAACCACAAGAGCTGTAAAGCTGTACCTTTACAGAAATATAGGTGTGGTCCCTTTTAATATCTGAATAGAATATGTTTACAGTTAAGCATACTGTTAGCCAGTTATTGAGACAAATGTAGAATGTACCCATGCTTCACTTAATTCTTCCGCACGTTTTTCTTCAGGTCTTGTTGATACTACACAAGAAGCTACCTTAGGTTAACCTAAGTACATGTTCCAAATATGAATGACCTCGAACTACTTTTATAGGTCACAGACTTGTTTATGATGCCAAAATTTCATACTTTATACCATAAATAGTTATGCCGAAGCTTCCGTATTGTAGCAACACTAAGTAAATAGGTAACTAATTATGATTATTATTATTTATTATTATAAATAGGGCGCTCACCATCCACTCACTCGATGTAGTGCTGCTTTGGGTGTCTACCCTTTCCTCTCTTCTATCCTTCCTCTTGTGTCTTTCCTTCACTCTTTCCTCTTTCTTCTGCCTACGGGTGACTTTACACTCCCTCTTGTCTTTCTTTCTTTCACTCTTTCCTCTTTCTTCTGCCTACACTCCCTCTTCTGTCTTTATTTCCTTCATTCTTTCCTCTTCCTTCTGCCTACGGGTAACTCTACACTGATGGACGAGCCAGATGGTTTCCTGTACACCAGGAAACCATTTACTACGCTGGGTGGTAACCATATAACCAACTTATGGCGCCTGGTGATTTAGTGAGTGATTAAGGTGCTCCAATCGGATTGAGCCTGTGTAGGGTTGTATCCAAACGGTGGTTGGGGTTTATTGCCCACTTAAGGCCAGTCAGGGATGAGTGAGGCGGTTACTCATCTTAAATGTAAGGACCAACTTGCCTAGCCCCGAGTTCCTACTCTTCTCATGGAATTGGATGGTGGATGGATTATTATTATTATTATTATTATTATTATTATGGTAGTGATGATATGTTTATACGTGTGTCGGCTATGTTATAACTGTCATGTTGTCGTATTAGCGTTTGCGATATTCATATCCACAGTATGAGAATGTTTTCCATTTTGTACAGTATCAAAGAACTGAGGCAATATTGCAGGAAAAAAGTACATATACAATGTCGTTTAAAGATGCATATGAAAGAACACAGCATTTATTGGTCATATTCCGCCCATTTGGAAGTGCTAGAGTGGGTTACGAAATATCTATTCTTAAGGCAGCGTCCACGCCAAATGTTTGCTGGTGAGGTCGGGAGTTCTGTCACTACAACCCATTGAAGCTCTTGCCTACACCACTAGCGTCAAGTGGGTCCACCGGCCGGAGTGAATGATGCAATGCCCCGCCCGACCTAAGACAAGCATTTAAGATAGTTCTGTATCATGGATAACGAACTTATGCAAGGAAGGAATGGAACAAGAGGGCATTTTGTAAACAGAGCAACATTATGAATAGTAATATGTCTTTATCCGCAAATGCTGCCCTGTCTTCCGCACCGACACCTGGACTCTAGTAAATCCTTTAGAACATTATCGTGAGTGTTCAAAAGGCAAAGAGAACTTCATGAATACCAAAACAGGTAAAAGAGGATAATTATAATGGACACAGTGTATAATAAAACAGTGCCGGACATAGCTAGGTCTACGCCTCACGTAAAATTGACAACAGGTGAAGGGTCAGGCAGTAGGGAGGCAAGTTGGCTCTAGAATGAGAGGACGAAGCCCAGTGAGAAGTAAGGGAGAAAACTGCATATATGTCAAGCTTCACTGAATTGACTAACCACAATTAGGCCAGAGCGGAGGAAAATGGAGTGGCCTTCTTCCTGCTGGGAAAACCCTCAAATAGTTGTTATTGCTTTTGTTGCTGCTATATTTTTTGTTGATGATGATGATTATATTTCTGCCGCTGCTGTTGCTGCTGCGGCTGATGCTCATGATGACGGTGACGGTTTTGATGGTAACTGACATACAGATTCAGCCTGGACATTCCACACTCCTAACTTCATAACCTCACTTCGCACACAGCTGGCCCGTATTCCTCCCATGGCATAATTTAGAGATGTAGTTTATGTTGCTCTATCTCACTGTCCTTATATGCCAACTGTCCATCTGAGTAAACTAATACTTGTACGTTTCGCAGTAGACTGTCATTATTTCTTTAATGGATTCTTTGTCTCATCTTGTCTTTAAAAAATATAAATACAATGACTAGGAACCTCAGATCCTATCAGTTTGAAATCTTCTCTTATATCGCTTGTATGGGCTTCGTAAAGTCACTCTGCTGGCAATGTTCCTGAATATTTCAGATTTGTAGTCGTCGTCCTCTTGGAATCTCAGTGGAAATTTCGTTGAAGACAATAAAACCTTCAGATAGAGTCTGAAACCATTCACTATATTCCACAACGCTCTCCTACGATGTTTATCTCTTTATGTGTATCTTTATCTCTGACTGACAAGCGGGACTATCAATAGCTGCGGAGGTGACTGGTCCTTACTTTTCCTTTACAGTTATCGTTGGCAGTAGTTCTTTCTTTTCAGCTGCATTCTATCGTTCTTGTCTTTCACCCATTTACTACTTTCGCTATCACTTTCACGCTTTCTTGTCCTCATTCTAAAATAGCTTTTCATATTCGCTTTCCCTTACGCCCGGACATCTTCCAAGCTCCTCATCCACCCTTTGCATATTATCGTTCACGAATCTTTTCACCTCTTTCCTGTTCTCAATGTACAGCCCTCTTTCGTCTCTCACCTAACTTTCACTTTCCTGTTCAGTCACTGTATTCTTTATTTTCTCTTCCACAGCTATTGTCATTTTCTCACTCAGCTACACTGCTCCTTTCATTCCCTACCTCTTCTAACCTCACACACCATCCCACATTCGGTACAAATTTCTTTTGTGACTATCTTAGGCCTTCTACTGCCTTAGTCTGCTCCAAGTTAAATCTTCCCAAAATTCTCTCCACTTCCCTCCCGTGTGGACAGTGGAATAGTTGGCACTCTCACGGAAGAGATTCAGGGAAATGGGTGGGTGCGCTGGTAAAGACTGCTGCTTCAGCAGAGAAAAATTATTAAGATGGAAAAAGGAATGGGTAGACGTACGGCATGAGACTGAAAGAAGAAATATGTAGGGAGGGAAAGATGGGTTTTAGAAAATGAAGGAAAACTATGATAATGCGATTTATTTTATTTTATTTCAGGCGTTTGAAACGGTCTGTAAATATTAAAGCTAGTTATTTTTCTGTCATGATGTTTGCTCTTATGTATGCCACTAAATACAGAATACAGATCCCTTTCTAGAGGTTCAGCAGTCCACTGACACATCAAGGAATAACTCGTAACTACTTCCCACACGCCTTCACCCTGATACTAATGAATATTATTTCTCTTGTGATCAGGATATCTCATCAAGGTTTGATAACATGATCCTGTGTTGGCAGGGAGATTTTTATGGCTGGAGTGTAGCCATATGGAGTAGCCACCGAGGTGCAGTGGGTTGAAGGCAGCTTGAAGTGCTGCTGTCACCCGAGGAGTTGAATGTTTGATCCTCCCACTCCCGGTGGCCATTGGCCAAGAAGTGGATCCACTCGCAAAGTGCCACAAGTTCCTGCAGAAGTTCTGTCAATGGAAGCCATGCCTTAGTTCCTCAAAAAGAGGAGTGGAAGGCTTAAAGATGGATATGGAATAAAAGTTAAAGCTGTTACATTGAAGAAAAAATTAAAACAAATTGAAAACCGCGATCTTAGAAACCTCAATTCTCCTTCTCTTCACTGCGCTGTGAGGAAGAAGAGGAAAGACATAGATATCTCAGTGTTTCAGGGTTGAAGTATGAGAAAACTGTAAAGGAGGAGTGCTTGACCGTGAGGGAGATGTGATGGTTGTGAGGGTGGAGGGATAAAAAAATGATGTGTGAAGGAGCTCAGGGGGTACCGTATGTGGGAGGGATGAGGTGTGTGGGAGGGCTGGGGTGTGAGACATGGCTAGGAGCTGTTTGGGAGGGCTGAAGACATTGACGGACAGTAAGGGAGGTGTCTGGGGGAGGGGGACGAGGGCTTGGACTGTGTGGGAAGTCAGGGGTTGTGATGAAGAGATGAGGTTGTGAGGGAGGGCTGGGGCTGTGAGGGAGGAGGGAAGCCGTGGTAGAAGGTTGGGGGCTTTGAGGAAGGGCTGGAACTATGAGGAAAGGGTGGGCTGTAAGGAAGGGCTGGGGGCTGTAAGGAAGGGCTGGGGACTGTGAGGGAGGGCTGGAGCTGTGAGGGACGGCTAGGGGCTGTGAGCGAGGGCTAGGGGCTGAGGGAGGGGTGGAGGCTGTGAGGGCAAAGGGTGGAGCCTCAGTTTCCAGGGGTCGTCGTGCCACCTGGACCCCCTCCCTGATTAGCATAGGTAATGAGCAGTGGACAAGCAGACCTCCCATCACTCCCTCACTCCTTTACTTCCTCACTTCCTCACTCCCTGAATCCTTCACTATCTCACTTCCTGTATTATATCACTCCCTCACTCCCTTTACTCTCACTCTCCTCACTCCCATACTCTTCTTATTTCCTCAAGTCCTTCACTTCCTCACTTCTTAACTCCCCACTTCCTAATTCCTTAGTTCTTTCACTCCATCATTTCCTTACACCTTCAATCCCTTACTGTCTTTTTACGCCCCTATCTCTCCTAGCTCTTTCACTCACCCACTATTCGCTTCCACACTCTCGCCACTATCTTAATATCTCACTTTCTTACTTCTTTACTTATTCCATTACTAACCTTCAGTCTCCTCATTCCTCTACTCCCTCATGCCCATTACTCTCTCTCTCTCTCTCTCTCTCTCTCTCTCTCCATTCATTCATCTCCTTCACTTCATTCTCCTCAGTTTTCTTCCTTCACGTTCTTCCCTTCACTTTCTGCGTCTCTCCACATTTCCTTGCCCACCACATGCGATTTCATTAATTTTGTTCCCTCATTGCACTCATCAGTCATTTTTTTCCTTCTGTTGATTTTATTTTTCGTCTTCCACCACGCCACCTCATCATCGTCGCTTAATCACTTTCCATTGTAATTTTCCCTCCCATATTCATTCTTAGCAGTGTTAAACTAGGCACCTTTCATTTACCTTTCTTAAGTATACCGGTGACCTTGATCTATAACAGGTTGCTCTCAAAATGGAATTCCTCCTTTCTAGCTCAACCCTGAATCTTTCCAGCACCTTTTTAGTTCAGATCAGATCAAATTTGTTTAAGTTGACTTTGCCTAGTAACCTTAACTTTGACCTTTCCCTGTGACCTTGACCTTTGACTGACTGGTCTCAAAATCAAACCTCTTTTTCCTTGTAAACGTGAACTCTTCCACAAAGTTTAGTCTATATCAGGGGGAAAGTATTAAGTTGACCTTATCGTGTGGCCTTGCCCTTTGACTTATTCTTAAAAAAAAAAAAAAATGATCGGCGTCTTTGGAGGTCCATAACCCATCTACGAAACTTGATATAAATAAGATAAAAACTGATTTAGTTCTTGTATTCACCCAGACATAAGGGCAGAAGTTTGATCTTGCCTGTGACCTTGATCTTTCGCTGACTACTCTAGAAAATCAAGTTCTTTGTTCTTGTCTGACGCTTAATGTTTCCACCAAGTTTTGTTCAGCTGAGATCAAAAGTAAGTTGACCTTGCCCTGTGACTTTGACCTTTCACCCTTCTCTGGAACCTTGACCTTTGACTGATTATTCTTTAAAGTGAATCTTAGTATTCTTGCCTTATCTACTACCTTGCCAGAAAGTCTGGTAAAGAAAAAATAAAACCTTAAGCTAACTTCGTCCTGTTTATTTTTTCTACATGTGTCGTGGAAAACGAGAGGTTTATTCCATGGTTGACCCTCAGCCCTTATGACAAGTGTGATTACAGTCGAATTAAAAATGAGTTAAATTACTAAAATCGCTAAAACACACACACACACACACACACACACACACACACACACACACACACACACACACACACACACACACACACACACACACACACACACACACACACACACACACACACACACACACCGATCAAAATATAACATCTTTCACAATGTCAGATCTTTGACCCTTATACCAGCGGGTAGGCTCTGGTGTTGCACTCTCTGATCGCTTTTTCTTGGTATATTTTTTCTTTTTTCTTTTTTTCTGTTACCTCTCTGTTTATCTGTGCAGTAATTTACTCTCTCCCATTTTCTTGTCACCTCCCTTCTCCCTATTTGCACATTGAATTCCCCACTTTTGGCTTCATGTCACCTTTATTTCTTCTTTCTTCGGTTGTATTAACTAGTTTATCCTTGTCATTTTCCCCTTTCGAACCTGTTACCATTCTTCACTGTAAACTTTATATTTCATTCTTATATTCTTTTCCTTAAGGCCTTTTACTCGTACATTAGTAACTCATTTCAGTGTTCCTTACTTCTTTTCCTTCATTTCCTTCCTTTGGCACCTTTCTGTTCTCTTTTCTTATTATCGTTTTACAATCATTTCTTACTGCTTACTCGTCTTTCATTCTCCTTTTTCATGACTCCTCCTTTAACCCAGTTTTATACCCCCATCTTTTCTTGCGTCATCTTTAGCATTAATGTAGTTCTTGCAGCCCCAGACTCATCTGAATGTGAACCCTACAGTATACCACCCTTGTTCGTGGGATGAGGAAGAAGATGGGGGACTTAATGATCGCGAAACGGAGTACCTTGGATATATCTGTACCACCACATGAAGGCGTTCCTCTCCAGCACCCTAGCATTTCTGTACTGGTATAACGCTAGAAGATGTGTTCTCTGTACTTTGAACTGTAAGAAATAATCAACCATACATTGCTCTCGTGTCTTTGCCAAAACTATTTTTTCTAATGGGTAACGATTAATTTATACATGGACAGTCACATTCAGTCTTTTGGAGTTAAGTTCACTGCAACGTATTGTACTTCACCTAATCTATATATACCTAAAGTGTGAGTGTGCATGTGAGAGAGAGAGAGAGAGAGAGAGAGAGAGAGAGAGAGAGAACATGTGTGTATGTGTGTGTGTCCCTCTCTATCATGTGTATTTTTGCTTATCAATTGAACCCTTGTTGATATACGCTCGAATACATTATACCCAAAAGTACACTTGTTTACCAAAGGATGACAGCCCCAAAGACGTGTGGAGCGGGATGATGAGAGAGAGAGAGAGAGAGAGAGAGGATGTATTACGCAAGAGAATTCATGAAGCAACAAAAGAAATAGATGATCATTTATGATTGATCACAGGTTCATGTCAGTCCATGTCGTCCACCCCACCTCACCCTCATACACCACCTCCAGCGCTACTATAGTTTAGCTTTTAGTGAATTTACTCGTAAGTCGTAAAAATAGAGTGCACGAAAGTTATTATGAAACCACAGGTAAATGTTGTTCGTAGCACGTGGTCTCGACCTTGCTGATAACCCTCTCCTATAAAGATGAAAAGTCCTTCCTAAATTGAATAAATTTTTCTGAGGGCACAATGAAGAAAAAAAAAAGTACAGAAATGAAAGAAGAATTTTCTTTGTGGTGAACATGATGAATCCTTTGATGGCGGAATTCATGGCATCCATACCAGATAATCATAATACACATAGACATCTCTTGGTTTATGGGTTGAAACGCACCACACTGACAGTCTTACCTTGTGTTTGAGCACCAAGCTTCCAATGGTGGTTGTTCATCTATCATACAATGCTGTAAAGAGCGTAGGTCGATTTCCTGCCCTTTACTGTTCTTGACTTTTGTTGCTTTTCATCAGGCTTCTTTACCTCGAGGGTTGTAAAATGAAACTGACTTTGGCATTACTGATGATAAGTAGCACTTTTGTTCCTGCTTGTGACACATTCTTCAAGAGCATTTGTTCTAACATGACAGAGGTCCCAAACTCTTTTCAGCCCGGTTAATGCCTAAGTGCAGTCAGACTAGGGGGATGGGGTTGATGTGACTAGTAACCAAGGAGACTCATTCCTACCTTAATACCGAGACTAAGCGATTGTAATGCAACCCAAACAGTAGGAATGACGCAGTTCCATCGATCGTAATATTCCTGAAACACCGAGCACCTTCGTGGTGACCTGTACAAAGAAACAAATCATAGACCAGTATTTCTTGTTGGTTTCGATTTCACAACGCCTCCTCTGTAACTAAAAATTTTGTAAGCCTCACCTGTAATAAAACTTTTCTGTGTCTGCTGTAGACTCTCTGTACATAACATACAAAGCAAGGTGCGATGTGCAGCTAGATGCAAACTAAATAGTTAAGGGAAGGGCAGTCTCCTATGCCACCTAGAAAATACGGCTTATAAATGGCTTCAAGACTTAGATGACGGCTACCGGGCAGGGAGGATGAGTGAGGGATATCAAATATCCTTATCTAACATTCATTCTTTCAGTTTGATAACGTCCTTCATATTGTCCTCTTGTATAGTTTTTTCCCCTGTATTTTTTGCTAAAAATTCCAATTGCAATCCTGTTATTCTGTTTTCCTATACTATTCTCATTACAAAGCTCCTTGTTGCATTCTCTGTTTCTTTTCCTGTTGTATTTTTACTCAGATCTTTCTCTTTTGTAATCTGAACTGATGAGCTTAGGAAAAAAAAATTATCATTATCCCATTTTTCACGATCATACGATGCCGTCTTTCATGTTTTATTGCTGTTAGCTCCATACGATTTCGTTCAGCTGAATACAGGTTTAACGTACACTTAACAAACATGGGAAGGGAAGAGGGAAAGAGAAGAAAGTAGGAGGGGAAGGATATTGAGCCCTTTACTAAGAATTCCACCAGACGATTGGGTACCTTAGAAGTTGTTGTTATTTGTGTTGCATTCCTAAGCTCATCTACGAGCTAACCCGATGGACCGCAGGCTAAAGCTGCCCTTCTCCTGCAGTCCTCCATCCTCTTTTCGGGAATAGGTATAGTTCCAGAATGATTGTACGATCAGCCAGCAAAATTTATTCATTTTAATGCAACGAAAACTCTGTTCCTACACCTTTCGTCCCGCCAAAATCTTCCACAACAGTTTCATCTAATGTCTTCAGAATACTGCTTAGACCTTTATCATCTTTTAATAACCTAGGGGCTTCACTTTCTCAGGGTCTATCATGGAAAGATCGCATCACCTTTCTTGCAAAATCTGCTTCCAAGAGGTCAGGGGTGCTTAGCCGACTCAGTGCGTCCTTCTCATGCACCATTGAGGAGGTTGATGGAAGGATATATTTAGCTCTTCCAGCTCGATAAGTAGATATAGCAGAATAAAACTGTTCGGTGGTGGTTAAGAATAAGGTGAAGCAAAAAAGACGTGTACTGGTTGAACGGGATGTTACCGAGAAAATAATGCAGAAAGATAAATGTTACAGAAGAAGCACTGGTAAGTAGAACAACCATGACGTGTCAAGGGAGAAGGATTTATTACTCAGTAAAATAATTGGCGAGTTTGTGTGTGAGATCCGAACAGAGAGAGAGAGAGAGAGAGAGAGAGAGAATTAAAGTGACTGATGGAGAGAGAGGGGTGGAGGGAAGGGAATGAGTGATAGTAAGAGATATTTCATCAGAAAAATAAACATAGATGGAAAAAGAGAAATAAACTGATTGATGGATTGAAAGAAGAGGGTGAGAGGCGGGTGGGTCTGGAGGGTGGGAGTTGGAGGGAAGCGAATGAGTGAGAGTAAGAGATACTTCATCAGCAAAATATGAACTGTTTGCAGGGCGTTGCATATTCATGAAATGATAAGAGTTGTGCCCCCGCCCCCCTCCTACCCCGCGTCCCCATCCGGCCGCCGCCGCTGTCCCTGATACCGACACTGTTATTGACGAGGCCTGACCCCCGCCAGGCCCGACTGGTGCCACGCTGACCCGCACTGTCTTCGTCGGGGTACTGTCTGTGTCCGTGTCTGCATCAGTCTATATTAGGTCCACTGCAGGACCGGACATCTCAGAAATAATATGACATCCAGAATTAACCCTACTTCATGCTGGTGAATTAGGAATGGGGAGGCGGTGTCCGTTGGGTAAGTGATGCATATGCAAGTGGAAGTGTTGTATTGGCCATGTTTATTTGT
This sequence comes from Coenobita brevimanus, assembly GCF_032717465.1. Lineage (NCBI taxonomy): Eukaryota > Metazoa > Arthropoda > Malacostraca > Decapoda > Coenobitidae > Coenobita > Coenobita brevimanus. The sequence continues at coordinate 12,326,384 of NC_137028.1, read as the reverse complement.
GCAACAGTGCCATCATAAGGAGTTATATGAAAGGACAAACGTAACACTCACTTTAAAGGTCCGCCACTGATTGGACTCTAACCCTCGACTTTAAGCAAATATATCATGAGATGAGTACGCTAACCACCGAGCCGTCGTAGATCTGCCGTGATACAGCAGACTAAAAATTTACGACCTCCTTCCACATCACCTAACATTCTTCATAATTCATTGTTTCCACCATCTTACCATTTATTGTTACATATCGTATGCCTGTTCAGTTCGATGGGTCACATTTAAGCTGAATAAAATCTTCTGTCGGAAACAAGAGTTGTTGCATAACCTCGGTCTGTCTGACCAAACAGACCCTTTGACCACAGGAAAGCAGCTGCCTCTGAATTTGGCTCTCTCTTGTATTTTGTTTTTCTCTTAGAGGGAACAGTTATTGCGGGCTTGTGTCCTTTGGTTTCTTCCTCGCATAAGAATATATATATATATATATATATATATATATATATATATATATATATATATATATATACACACACACACACACACACACACACACACACACACACACACACGTGTAGGGAACCGGCGCTACCTTCTGGTAGACAGCGCCTCACCAAGGTCGACCAAAGATCCTTTCCCACGGCAATATGCATGAAAATATAGGGAGGTTTGGCTCCTGGGTGGACACCGAAGCTGATTCGCTCCATCTAGAGTGCACTAGAGACCCTTGTTTGTAAGAGACGCGACAGTGGTGCTGGTGTCTGATTGGCTGATGAACGCCAAGGTGTGTCTGTCATCCTCAATCCACTTGTTACCATGTTTGTAATAGTCATGGATTATTTTTACTCCCGTGTCGGACTGCGAGATACAGTAATGCCATATATTACTGAAATTACTAAAATATTACTTAGAAAAATCATAACGAATGGAAATGATCTTATTAATTTTTATATTTTTATGATTAACGATCCTTGATTCGCTACTCGTTCGATTGTCCTTCGCGTCTCCTCACTGAATTACTTTTATCTGATTTGCTGAATACTGTAGCTGGTCACTTGTATATATTAATGTCTGACTGTTGTTTAATATTATCATCATTCTTTGTACTGTATGTTCACGGATCATCTAGTTTAATATTTTGTTAGGTAAAATCTTAAACATATTGGAAGAAGAATGGCGTATGCTCATTAAAGGAGCAGTCATAATTATACATTCATATATGTGACAGTTGTCATTGACGAGTATTTTTGCGACCTGGGTGGTCTGTGGTCTAAACAAATATGATAAGTTTACCCGGATATGTATAATATTCATGTTAATTAAGTTACTGTTTCGAACCCAAGACCAAGTTTGTCTCCCCAGCCTAATAGCAGAGGACATTTAGCAAGTGTCCCAGGAAGCGCCCAGCATAGTGGAACTTGGTTACTATATCGCAATTATGACTTAGTTATTGACTTTTGTACGAATTTTACTCTGCCTCGACTTCACCAAATGTTTGTGTTTAATGATCTGCAGCCGGGTATAATTAGAAAAAAAAAAATTGAAAACAGGAAAAGGAAAATTCGTTCTTCACATCATGAATTTTTTTTTTTTTTTTTTTTTTTTTTTTTTTTTTTTTCATAATAATCATGGCGGCGCAACTGCCAGGGTTATATGCCGCCGTACATCATGAAATGGCGAAAGTAAGAATAATAGTAATTACACATTCCATTTCAATAGATTATATTATCAACATACTTTATAACCTGTATAGATGTTTTTATGATCAGTATGGACAGATTTAAGAGGGTAAGTATACCCATGAAATGTAAAAGATTAAATGTCCAGCTGTTATATAATTCTACCGACGTTTGGCCTTTGTGAAAGTGATGCCACACCACTAAAAGACCCAAAATAGTGTCTTGCCTCTTTATATGTACAGTATATAGAGCGTCATGTCTCTTAATAGGAATAGGATTTCTGAGGTACACAACGCCACTACAAGTAGGATCCTCATTAGCACCGGAAATAGGAGTAAAGGTAATTTTTAAAAATATATCACTAATCTATCATTTCCCTCTGCTTACTATAGAAACCTTGAGTTCGATGGGTGACACAAACAAATTTTAATCATCTATCAGGGGCAAAAATTAAACTTAAAATACGCCTTTGTATTAAAGAGGTTGAGGTAATGCTTCTAATCCCTTCACTACGAGATATTTACCTCAAACTGATTACATTTGTCCAACTGTGAGTCTGATTAGATAAAGAAAATGTCATCTTACCGAAGGATGTCGAGGCTCGGAAATATCCAACGAGTTAAGGATATATATATCCATCCGTCCGTCCATCATCCAATCCTACATTGCCCCATGAGGAGCGTAGGAGCCCGGGGGTAGGCAGTTGGTCTCGACATTTAAGATGAGAGTGACCAGCCTCACTCATCCCTGGGTGGCATTACATGAGCAATCAACCCCAACCGCCCCTTGGATATAAACCTTCACCGGCTCAATCCGACTGGAGCACAATTAATACCCACTAAACCACCAGGTGCCAGAATTTGGCTAAATGGTTACCACCCAGCGTAGTAAATGGTTTCCTGGTGTACAGGAAACCATTTAGCTTGTCACTCTGTGTAGAGTCACCCACAGGCAGAAGGAAAAGGAAAGAATGAAGGAAATAAAGACAGAAGAGGGAGTGTAAAGTCACCCGTAGGCAGAGGGACAAGGAAAGAAAGAAGGAAAGAAAGAAAGAAGAGGATGGAAGGAAAGAAGGATGGAAGAGAGGAAAGGGTAGACACCCGAGAGCAGCACTACATCGAGTGAGTGGATGGTGAGCACCCCCACCTACCACAAATATATATATATATATATATATATATATATATATATATATATTATATATATATATATATATATATATATATATATATATATATTATATAGATAGATATTTAGCATCAAACATACCAAAATATTAAAATTTCCACAAAGTTATCTTATAATTATTTCCTACCAAATCTGTATTCGCTTATTAATCACACAGCCTTTAGTAACACGCGCATTAGTCGACCTCGTGACCTGCGTCGCGTCATAAAAATGTCAAAGTTGAAGTAAGGAAACAGACATGGTGATCAAAGGACTTGGTTGGATAGGCTGGGCTTCTGTTGGTCGGTGGGGCTGGAGCAGGGAAGTCCATCCTGAGAAAATGGGTGTTTTAGAACTAGTGGTTTAGGTGCAGTGAAGGTGTATTTCAAAATATTCCCCACGAATGGAAGTATCTGGGGGAGGGGGGTAAAGAAATGGGTGTATAAGACCAAAAAACTGCAATTGTTTTGAGGGTGGAGAGGGACCATGAGAGTATACCCTGTGAAAATGAATGCTGTAGGAACAATGGTTTGAGTACAGCAAAGGTTTATTTCATAGTTTCTTGAACAACAAACAGCCACAATATAAGTTCACGTTGTTCTCATATACGAATACCTAACGTCTTTCGTGTTACATCTTATGCCCATTTGTAGATTGTGTGTGTGTGTGTGTGTGTGTGTGTGTGTGTGTGTGTGTGTGTGTGTGTGTGTGTGTGTGTGTGTGTGTGTGTCGGGGTCATCCTGGTTCCCCCATAAAGCGCTGGACCAGCCCGACAGATAACGTTTATTAGACTCTGCCAGGAATAATAAGGTCACATCTCTTTCCTGATATCGTATCTCCAATACAGTATTAACTATTTATGGTCAGCCAGTTATTTCTAAAGATGAAATACCACCTTACAATAATTACCAACACCACATTAATGAAATGATCGATAAAGGTCAAATAATCGCCCATATAATTATTAAGAATCAGCTTCTGCCTGAGAATGCAGCAAGCCAGTCAGTAATACAGAATTTTCCCTTTACGCTTTCAGACCTCCCGTTATTATGTTCTGTGGAAAGGTAAACATTCCCTGGGTATGCTGCTTATTTTATTGTTAATTAAGAGCAATGAATTGTGGAAGCAGTGAAGGAAGTTAAATTGGGGAAAGCCCCAGGATTTGATGGAGTGTGTGGTGAAATGCTGAAGCACGGGGGAGAGATAGTAGTAGAATGGATGTGGAAGATGTGCAGATTGGCCTGGGAGGAAGGTAGAGTCTCGAAGGATTTGAAGTCAGGTATAATTATTCCCTTGTACAAAGGAAAAGGGGGAAAAGAAGTGTGTGGTAATCATAGGGGCATTTGTCTTCTTAGTATAATAGGAAAAGTGTATGGTAGGATACTTATTGACAGAGTTAGAGAAAGAACAGAGGAATTAGTTGGAGAAGAACAGGGAGGCTTTAGGAAGGGAATAGGTTGTGTAGATCAGATATTCATTCTTAGATCTTTAGTGGAAAAGTTTCTAGAGAAGGGAAAGAAGTTGTATGCGGCTTTCATGGATTTGGAGAAAGCATATGACAGGGTGCATAGACAAGGATTGTGGAAAGTATTAAGAATATATGGAGTAGATGGGAAGTTGTTGAATGCTGTGAAGAGTATGTATGATGGTGCTAAGGCTGCAGTGCGTCTGGATGGTGAACTAAGTGAATTTTTCTCTGAAGGTTGGGTTGAAACAGGGATGTGTCATGTCTCCATGGTTGTTCAATCTGTACATGGATGGGGTAATAAAAGAGGTACAAGGTAGGGTAGTGGATGTTGGAGTGGCCCTGGTGAGAGAGGATAGTGTTTGGAAACTCCCGTACTGTTGTTTGCAGATGATACTGTGTTGTTGAGTGAAGACGAAGGGGAGCTGCAAGGCTTGGTGGATGAGTTTGAGAGAGTGTGTAAAAAACGGAATCTAAAGGTGAATGTAAGGAAGAGTAAAGTGATGGTCTTTGAGAGAGGTGAAGTCAGTGAATGTACAGCGAGGTTGGATGGTGAGGAATTGGAAAATGTGAGTACGTTTAAGTACTTGGGTAGTGTGATGAGTAAGGATGGAGGTTTGGAGGGTGAAGTGCTTGAAAGGGTACAGCAGGGAAGAAAGGTTGCTGGTTCTTTGAAAGCAGTGATGAGAAACAGGGAAGTGAGCATGGAAGTGAAAAAGTTACTACTTGAAAGTATTGTGATACCAACTCTAACGTACGGAAGTGAAGCTTGGACGTTGTTGGAAGGACACAAGTCAAGAGTGAGAGCAGTGGAAATGAGTTATTTAAGAGGAGCCTGTGGAGTCACATGGAGAGACAGGCTGACGAATGAGGATATAAAGGAGTGTTGTGGTGTTGATGTGGATGTGATAGGAAGTGTTATGAGGAACACACTGAGGTGGTTTGGCTATGTGGAGAGGATGGAGGGTGAGAGACTGACGAAGAGAGTGTATGTGAGGTGGAGTGGGGAAGAGGGAGGGGGAGGCCGAGGATGAGATGGAGGGATGGGGTGGAGAGGTATATGAGAGAGGGGGGTGTGAGTTGGGAGCAGGGCAGTGAAATGGCGGGGGACATGGCGACGTGGAGGCGATTTGTTTGTAGCTACCCCAAACGGGATTTAGGCGTCTGGCAATAGATAGATCGATAGATAGAAGAGCAACATTCCGAATAATTTACCTGAAATCCATGAAGGAAGCTGAGATAGGATATGAGAGGAGTTGAGGAACTGAGGGTTTTGTAAATGACAAAAGATTAACAGGTCTTTCAATCAGCATAGTGAAATTGTGTGGGGTAAACAAGAAAACACTTTCCTACGTGAGTCAGTAAAATCCTAAGATTTTATAGTAAGTGAGCATGTGCCAAATGAGACAGTATTTACCACTTTTCCTGCCTGGGGTGTCCTTCAGCCAAACAGAATTGTATGGCAATAACAGAAAAATCGCAAGTGAGGTTGAAATGAGATATGGGAGGGGCTGTGTACAATGAAGGGCTGAGGCTGGCAACTGGCAAAGAAGAGAGGTGTCAAGAACAAGACGAGCCGTGGAATCTGGGATATCAATAGTAACAAGAAGCGGTGCCAAGGCACAGCAAACCCGTCCCCGGCAGTCATTCTAGTGCTGACGTATAAACACAACAGGATATCTAGTTGAAGATGTCACATATCAAATTTGGAGTAAATCGGGTGAAAATTGACGATTTTATATCCATTTGAAATCTTAGGCTTGATCCATCTGACACTGACCCCCCTACCGCTAACTGGGGGGTGACCCCCCTGATTTAATGAGGCATGTTATAGGATGCAGATTTGAAAGATGCACGTTTAGGTTTTGGCCTCATGTCGATATGACGAATTTGAAAGGTGTTATGGCGAAAAAACTATTTTTACCAGTCCGCGTATGTGTTGTCTTCATTTGTTGCCATCACACACGACCACAACAATGAGGCATGGTGCAGTTTGTGAGGTATGGTGCACTTGATGTGGTATGGTGCACTTAATGTGGTATGGTGCGGCTAGTTTGATCTGGTGTAGTTAGTCAGGTATAGTGTAGTTAGTGTGATATTCTGAGGTTATTAAGGTATGATAAAGCTATTGTGGTATGGTGTAGTTAGTGTGGTATGGTGCAGTTAGTGTAGTATGGTGCAGTTAGTGTGGTTTTATGCAATTAGTGTGGTACGGTGTAATTAGTGTAATATGGTGCAGTTAGTGTGGTACGGTGTAATTAGTGTAATATGGTGCAGTTAGTGTGGTATGGTGCAGTTAGTGTGGTATGATCCAGTTAATATGGTATGGTGCAGTTAGTGTGGTATGGTGCAGTTAATGTGGTATGGTGCAGTTAGTGTGGTATGATGCAGTTAGTGTGGTATGGTGCAGTTAATGTGGTATGGTGCAGTTAGTGTGGTATGGTTCAGTTAATGTGGTATGGTGCAGTTAATGTGGTGTGGTGCAGTTAGTGTGGTATGGTGCAGTTAGTGTGGTATGGTGCAATTAGTGTGGTGCGGTACAGTTAGTAAGGTATGTTGAAGTTATTGTGGTACGGTGTATTTAGTAAGGTATGGTGCAGTTAGTGTGGTTTTGTGCAATTAGTGTGGTTAGGTGCAATTTGTGAGGTATGGTCAATTTAGTGTGGTATGGTGTAGTTAATGTGGTATGGTGCAGTTAGTGTGGTATGGTGCAGTTAATGTGGTATGGTGCAGTTAGTGTGGTGTGGTGCAGTAGTGTGGTACGGTACAGTTAGTAAGGTATGGTGCAGTTAGTGTGGTACGGTATTTTTAGTAAGGTATGGTGCAGTTAGTGTGGTTTTGTGCAATTAGTGTGGTAAGGTGCAGTTAGTGTGGTATGATGCAGCTAGTGTAATGTGGTGTAGTTATTGATGTGTGACGCAGTTAATGTGGTATGGTGCAGGTAATGAGGTATGGTGCAGTTAGTGAGGTATGGTGCAGTTAGTGAGCTATGGTACAGTTTATGGGCTCTGGTGCAGTTAAATGTAGAAGTTAGTGAGGTATGGTGGAATTAGTAAGGTATGGTGCAACTTAGTGTAGTATGGTGCAGGTAATGAGACATGGTGTAATTTGCAAGATGTGGTGCCGTTAATGATTAATGGTGCAGTCAGTGAGATGTGGAGTATGAGAGTACATTACAGTGAGTGTTGGAATGTTAGTGAGATTTAACTCCTTCAACCAGGGACGTCTTTTTCATTATATTTCAGCTAACACCTAGCAATCTTATTTTGCTTATGAAGGACCCCAAGCAGTGAAGGAGTAAATGAAGGCCATATCTATCCCCTTAGATGCAAAAACCTTACCCTAGGCTGGGTAAACTCCTCTTGGAAGACCTACAATAAAACGCAGATGGGGTTCTGGTAGCAAAGGCGTCATATCTGGCTGGTGTGCGGATATCTTGTGAGGCACAGTCCTTTCATCTCGAAGACATTTTGTTTTTTGTATTCTTGCTGCCTTCGGACAGTCTTACTCACACTAGGAGAGGATTTCCGACTTATTGGAGTTATTGGCTTAGCGTTAAGTTGGATCAAATTGCCTGTTCGGTAGCTACAAGAGTAGAAATGAACATCCTCCTAGGGAAATAGTTAAGACTGCCTATTTATTCCTGGCATTATCAGATTTACATTTTAGGTCTGAAGCCTATGTATCTAACCTCGTTCGCTTTGAAGATTCCATTTCCAGCTGCAGAAAATCGTCTAGATACTAAGATAATAAAGGAAATACACATAATTTTACTAAATGCATAAACCTGACGATATTCCACTTCTGGGAGAAACCTGATCTAGACTCAAGTTTTTTTTTGTTCCTGTAAATATGGTTATGAGTGGTCAGGTACAGCCGCGGGCGTGGGTGCGGGTGTGTGAGTTCACTGAGAATCATGTGTAGCACTAGGTAAAATAATTCTCGTTGAAGTCTGACTTTATATAGGTGTGCTACAATTTTGGTCATTCGCTTGTATTATCGGATACGTTTATGTGAAGCTTCAGAATGTGGTGAGAGTTTTTTGACATATCATATAAAATCAGGATTCCAGGGGCTTGAATGATGAGTGAATGGAAGCGTGGCTCACTGGACTGGGCAAACTTAGGCTGTATGGACGTTGCTACTCCTTACCCTGCCCTAGGGTGGGAAAGGAGGTCCGGATGATGATGATAATTATTAACCCTCCCTTTCTCTCTCTCTCTCTCTCTCTCTCTCTCTCTTTCTGTGTGTGTGTGTGTGTGTGTGTGTGTGTGTGATGTTTTCCTCGTCTCACAACTACTGAGGGAAATCTCATATACTTACATTTTCCTTCATTTTTTTCCTCCTTCTGCTGCCCCACCAGCACATTCTGACGCCTAGAAAAAGAAAGTCAAACCAAAATACATGTAAAAGGCAATCGAAAAAAAAGTCTACAACAGTTATTAATACCTTCACTGCGCTGGCTCTACCCTAATGACAAATAAACCGACTGTCAGAAATAAAAGAATATAACGAGACGCTGTCAAACTGTAGAGGTTCGATTCTAATCTCTCTCCACTGAGGATCGCTGTATAAAATTGTCTGGTAGAAGCAATATTAAGATTAGTAAGAACAGGAACTTACTGGAGGAATTAAGCAGTTTAGCCCAAGGACGTCATTTGTTACATTATTCTTGCAACATTCAGACGAATTTATTCAGTTCAGGAGGGGAGAGACTTTCTGAATTGGTGGAGTTATGCAGTTTTCATTAGCTCTTTCATTACCAGGGTCCAAACGTGAGTGAATAAAATCATGTCACAGCAGTAAGGGTAAGATACGTCCCTGGCTGGAGTGTCCGAGCATCAGATATCTCCTCTTCAGTGTGTTTTATGGCGCCGGGATCGTTGTGACCCGGAATGTCTAAAATGCTATTGTCTGTGATCCTCTCGCGTAACTCAAAGGGCCGTATTCTCACGGACTTAAACCTTCTTCGTCACAATGTCATTCTATATTTCATACTTATTACCTACAAATTATATTTTTATTTTAAAATTAGAGAAGACCTCTTATAGGACATGGGAGCATCACGTCCGTCAGTTCGAAAAGTTGAGCCGATGGAAACCATCTAGAGGTACCCAACTTTTCAAGTTATTGTACAGGGAGTTCACACCCGACGAGTGGAACATGTTCAAGTGAACAAACTTGCTAATAATGCTGCATCTAAAAGATGAAGCACACCATCCCATTTGCCTGATAACACTGTACACTTTGAAATGATTCACCTAATACCAGAATATGCATATTATCATGTTAGATCCAGAGATCAACATATTAAAGCATGACGGGTTATACAGTAACACACTTGACCTTTCTGCCTATCACTTTCTCAGCTGATTCAGATTTTCATTGTCAAATGATTGTTGTATAAATTTCATCTGGAATTATTACTTGTATCTGTAAGTTTATGCCTTTACCTTTGTTTTCGTTGCTTACAACCTCAAGGAAATATCATTTTAAAATCTGCTGGATACATATACCATTACTTTTACCATATATATTTTCTCGTTACCGTTACCAAAAAAAAAAAAATCTTTTCTACATTTGCAGTATACCTTTGACACTTTTTGACTATTTTCAGCAGTATATTGGCAAATCTTGAGAGAAACCACTTAATTAACACCTATCACATTTCATAGTTTTTTCCAACGTTGTACAGTCGGCGACCGGAAGTAATATACTGTATATTCGCAAGAAAACATACTCGCGTTAAATGTTTTCATAACGTAAATGAAGGGAAACAACTCAGGCTATATATTATTCTTTCATTTCTTTTTGGTGCTCAAGGCTGTGATATTAATTAAAATCTCCCAGGCAAGGACTACAGATGTATACTTTTTCCTGTGACTTACTGTACGTAGGTCTGGTGTAGCTTAATTTTTTTCGAGGTAACCCGGTCCTAATGCTTAGTTTGGCGCTCGTGGCTTTTAATCTGTTTATCTGTTTATTTATTGGTTTATTTTTACCAGTATAAAGGAGATATTTGAGAAGTCACCAAGGCAGCACCTAATGCTTTTTCCTAAGCCATGAAATGATGTGTGAAGATCTGTGTAGCTTTAGTAGTCTACGAAATATTTTAGTGTTCTGTTTTTGTACCTACTAAACAGAAGGTACCTTTCATTATAATCAGGCCGCTACTACCTGTTACTAATCACCAACCACCCAACTAAGTGTAGGATTGTGTTCTTACTTGTTCGCTTCACTCACTCACTCAGATGATAATGAAACAGTCATTAGATTGACGCGATTAGGAAGTTTCATAACGTTCTTTTATCAGGGACCTATTGTATCTGCTGCAACATAACATTATCTTCCATATTGCCGGTGCTAACTATGTCGTTATTAGAAAGCCATAAAAAGCATAATGGAGAATGTTGAGGTGTAATGTGTATAATATATCGCTAAGGAAGAAGTGCTACCAGAATTCCTTTGCTATACAGAATATTCTCCAAGTCCGATACTTTTGTTACTGTTGGAAGGGGAAAAAGTCAAGGAAAGAAAAAAAGTGCCAGTAAGGGTCAAGCTTGCTGGTCTGGTTGCAATCGGGAGCCGAGGAAGGAGATAGACCGAAGTTGATGGGGCCCAGCGATCCTTATCTACGGCTGGTTTTATGGCTCGCCGAAACATCCCGCCCCGACCTCTTTTTTCTCAGTGGCGTTCGTCTTTTGTTTATCCCGCTGCGTCTATTGTTGGCGGGAAGTCATTGTTGTCCCAGGTTTATCCGCTTTGGGGCAAGTATTCGTCGGAAACATCATACAGATTTTTAGTTTTCTCTGCGCATAATACAATATTCCAGTATTAATAGTAAATACAAGCATATTTAAAGGATAATTCTCACAGCAAATGGCGTGCTCTCATCCCGTTTTCTGTGGCAAGAAACGTCCTGAGGGTATAAAAGCCAATAATGAAGACAATACTTTTTTTTCCTTCCCTCTCTCACTCGCTCTGTATTATTCCTCTTCTCTGCCGCCGTATTTTTTCCCAGCCTCGGGTTTATCTGGCTCACTTAGCAGGGGCGGCAAATACGATGGCAAGATATCCGGCCGTGATAGCCTGGGTAATTAAGGTGCAGTGATATGAAACATTCTTAGGGTCGCCGCCGCAACATGACTCGTACATACTCCACCGGGGCACTAGGAGGGAGGGAGAAGGTGTTAAGATGGTTTTCGATTATCTAAATTCTGCTCAGACTATCTGCTGTTTATCCTTGATACCGCTAGACAATTTTCTCTAAGGAAAGAATTAATTGATTGAAAGAATTAAAACACTTGCCATTAACCTTTAGACAGCCAGAGAGGAGGTGGTGGGTGACCTCAGTCCAGCTGTTAGTCTTCCTTTAAACCCCTTCAGTACAATGACATCTTCATTTCTGCTACCCCAACAAACACGCACATTCCGCGTGGGACAGAACCTGTGACTGATGGTGTTAAAAATAACCTGTCTTAAGTCTTTATTTTTTATTTTTTTTTTTTTTGGCATCCCCACCATTCCAGTAAGCTTAAGAAAGAATGCTCCGACTGAAGAAGTTAAGGAATATTATGAGCTAGTAATTCTTTTGACGGTCTTAGATTATCTTATCTTTGTCACACGTTATGTGCTATATTATGTGCAGGAATGTTATGCGCAATCATTTTAATAGTCTTGAAATTTCTTTTTCTGTCAGTCATGCCATTGGTTACTATATTTACAACCCGGCTTCTGCCACAACCATTATTATTCTTTCTTTGGCATTTTATTTTTATTTTTTTTAACTTCGACGTATTTTGCATCATTAACATATAAGGGGATATTAAGTGTAAGATGCAAAATAAATCGCTTAGGTGCAGGTGTTAATAAGTATCTTTAATCCGTTAAACAGATGACACATTTTCCTTTTCGTCATTCCTATCCCCAGACGGCTTTATTCGGCTCATGAGAAACTTTCTGACCGGTGAGAGTTAAATGAGCCGTCATTAACCTCTTCGGTAGTAGGATGCTGTCTGGTAGAAATAAGAATAAAGTTAATACAACGTTCTCGGGCTGAAAAGCTTAGCTAATGGAAATACGGTCTTTTATCAACGCCTTCACTTTGATCACGCATTGCATATTTTGTACTTGTTGCCTCCAGACGGTTTCATTTATCTTATGGATAACATTTCGAAATGGAAGAGTTGGATATACCTTCGCAATTGCAGATCTATCCAAAATTAAATGAAGCTGTCTGATGGTGGCAAGAAATAAGTAGAAATATACGTCACCGGACTGAACGGGTTAAGGCAGCGTGGTTTTGGGTCTGTTACGAGCGAGCGAGCAAGCATAGCGAAGCGGTTTACTTTCAGCTGAGAAATAAAAGGCCTGACACGACCCGGCCCGGCCTGACCGCGATGGTTTTCGGAGGCTAGTAACTTTTCTACCATGTGAGGGGAAATTCTTTCAGCAGGTGATAGATACATTCAATAAATTTTGTTTTTAGCTATATATTTACTCGTGAGACCAGAGAAACCCCTTGGAATCCCAGCTTTCCAAGGGAGTGTACTGAGGGCTTCAACTGACATGCTCCGCTATGAAATCATTTTAAAGCACTGTGAAAGTGACACATGCGAGATGAGTTTTTCACTTTCACATGTTGATTGCGCGTGCGTGTGTGTGTGTGTGTGTGTGTGTGTGTGTGTGTGTGTGTGTGTGTGTTTGTTTGTTTGTGTGTGTGTGTGAGAGAGAGAGAGAGAGAGAGAGAGAGAGAGAGAGAGAGAAACGTGAGAAAGTAAATATTTTGGCTCGGTTATTCTTGTGTTATTATTCAACTACTTCACCAGAAATGTTGAAAGTTTACACGAAGATGAAGTTATATGATAAGCGTATGTACAAGAGCTCATTTGCTCGTCACGCGATCACAAAGAGCACTTTACCGGTATTAATACACAATTGTCGATTTCCCAACCACCGTCACTCGCTCTGCCTCCGTCAGTATCGAATAGACAGTCCGTTTCCTGATGCCCATCAGTCGTCCTGTGTATCACGCACATCTTCAAGTGTTACCACTTCGGCACAAATAACATCTGTGTATAATAAGTACATGCTGTGACTGTCTCTTTCATGACAGTGTGGTGGTGTCGATGGTATCAGAGGAGTGAGACATGTCAGTGAATCTTTGGGAAGATTACTAAAAAATCTCATGTGTTCCCTAACCCAGTTTCTGACCAACCAAGTATTCTCTTGAATAGCAACCCATTGCTCTGTCCACGCCACTGTGACTTAACTATAATCTATCATTATCACGCTAAAACTCATCACCATCGTCATCAATACCATATCTTCTCCAACTGGTATCACGTCCATCATATCTTTTCTCAGTCATTATTTCGACTGTTACGAACACCACCACAACCGACTTAGCTGCAATTAGAACGTTATAAACAGTCCTGTGATTATTGTCTTGTTGTCTCTAAAGATACGTTTTTTGTAAGAACGAAAAGGAGGGGAAGCACAAAAAGATTCCCATGCCTCTTGTTCTTCCTGTAAAAACAAGTCTTAGTTACGGACAGAATCGTATTTTATAGCAGTTTAATCACTGATACGTCTTTGCTTAACCTCTTCAACCAAGTGAAGTGTTTCTCGCTATAACCAGACACTTGAATCACCTTGAGACAAACATTTCAAACTGGAGAGATTAAACTTTGCCTCCATGAACCCCCCCCACTCATAAGACATGTTATACAAACTGGAAAAAAAAGAAAAGTCTAATTATGGCAAAAACAATTGAAAAATACGGGAAAGGAAGCCTCTAACTTTTGACGGTAATTTAAGGAATCTTACGGTTGTTTGATATGAATAGCCTGCATCGCACAATACGCAGTGCCATCAGTAGCAGACAGTGAAACCAGAAATTAATGTCAACTACCGGAGGATTTTCTCCTCCGCTGCGATTACATAAAAGTTTTAAGCATACCACCTTAACTGTTTGAATATGGCGACGTATTTTTTAGTTATTCTTGTCATCACCAAAAGATTCTCACACCTTAGGATAGGTTTTTAGCTACAGCCTTCATTAATACCTTCACAGTTAACTTCCTCTTGAATAAAACCGTCAAATTATATGGTAAAAGTTAGAATATGAAACATGTCATCGAATTTTAAGGGTGAGCCCTATAATGTCACTCACACCAATTTTCTTAACCCTCCACCCGCACAGCAGCAGCAGCGTCAAGATATGCAGTGCCTGAGACAGTGAATTATGACGGCGACAACAACTTGGTTTAGTGCAGAGGGGCAGCCGAGGCGAGGGCAGGACTGGTCAGACGGGACTGAGTCACAAAAAAGGTTGGTAATTTTCTTCTCGTAGCTTAACTTTGATTCTGCTGGAAGATTAAGAACCAGGCTAAGATTTTGCACTTACCTCTCTTTGTCGTCCCTACAAAACTATAACTTTTGCACCTCGAGGAACTGATCGTAAGTTTATTTGTGAATAAACGTCCAAGACTTCAAGGTTTAACAAATGCTAGTGATACGAAACTTAATGGCGGTAGACAAGGGCAAGAACACGTTGCAGCTGAAGTAGAAGGAACAATAAAACAGCAGAAGACTGAAGGGTAGGGAGAATAGGATGGGGGGTAATACCCGCTGAAGTGATTGGGTGCCAGGAGCACTTAGGGAACACAAGGAAAAGCAGGACAGACGAAGGAGCAGGAGTAGGAGTAGGAAGGGGAGGTGGAGGAGGAGTAGGAGGGCGTTATATAGCTAACCCCGAGGGACATATCGCGCCATATTGGTGCACTGAAGCCACCAGGGACGCCGCCACTGGGCCTTCATCATGGCACTCTCGTCTTTACTTCCCCCTGCTGCAAGGCTGACACTCCCTCGCCGCCCCTGCAAGGCTTAAATTAAAGGTGGCATGGGTAGGGGAGGAGGAGGAGGGAAGTAACTGAGGAGGGAGGGGAGATGAGGGAAGAGGGGGAGCGGAGGGATAGAAGTGGACGAAAGAGGAAAAAGAAGAGAATGAGAGGATAGAGTGAGTCTATCAGGAGAAAAGAGTACGGAAGATGAAGGAGCCAATGGAGAGCAGAGAGAGGCAGGAAGAGCGTGGACCAGGGAGAGATTAGATTTGGGACGCGGGTAGAGAGAGAGAGAGAGAGAGAGCACATGGAGGCAGATGCATGGGTAAGAGGGAAGGAGAAAGATGAGACAGGAAGGAAGACGAATGTGGGGAAAGGAAATATATTGGGAAATGGGAGAAATGGGAGGAAAGAAGACCAGACCAGTAGTAAAGAATAAATAAATAGGAAGAATGGTGGAAGAGGCGAGGAATATAAATAGAGGAGTGGAGATATACAGAAGGTTTGAAAAAAGAAATAGATGGAGGTGAAACGGAGGAGAGAGTAAGGATGGAGATAGGGGTTTACAGTGAGAGAGAGAGAGAGAGAGAGAGAGAGAGGTTAATGAAGTCATAGTACTGTATATACGTAAAAAAATGTGACACTTAGATGGACAAGAGACAAGACTGAGGACGACAGAAACCTAAGAACATAGAAACGGGAAAAGCAATTGGAAGGAAAGCGGAAAAAATATATAAGGCAAACAAAGGGTTAACATCTATGAAAGAGAGGGAGAAGTAAAGGCATAAGAAAGAAGGAAGGAAAGAGGGAAGGGAGAAGAAGAGGGGGGGAAGAAGTCAGGAAAAGAATAAAGGGAAGCAAGGAATTAAGATGTACATAATAGAAAGAATGAGAGAAGATGGCGGGGGAGGAAACATGGGAGAAGGGAGGTATGGAAGTAATGGAATACGAAAAAGGAAAGGGCAGATGATCAGGGCATAGGAAATAGAAGGAAGAGAAGTATTCAGGGAGAGGGTTAGAAGGGAGGGGTGACATGAGAAGGGAGAAAACAGGATGGAAAATGTTACTGAGGAGGAGCAAAAACTTGAGAACAAAAAGAGACAGCATACAGAAGAGAATGAGAAGGGAGAAAGAAAAAAATATAAAAGAAAGCGAAATAGGGTAGTAAGGAAGTCAGATGAGAGGGATTTGAAAAAAGAAAAAGGGAGTGTGAGAAAAATGGAGGGGGGGAAAACAAGCTATGATGGAAGGGAGGAAAAAAGGGGAAAATGCAGAATGGAAAGTGGAAAAATAGAAGATGGATGGAGGAGAGTAAACAGAGGAGAGTGATGGAGAGATGTTATGAAAGGGAAGAAAAATAGGATGGGAAGGTAGAAGATGTGGAGGACAGTGAGAGGAGAAGGGGAAGACAATAATAAAGGGAAAATAATGAAACAGGAAGGAAAGGTTGGGGAGGAAAGGATAAAACCATGTAGGAGTGAAGGAAACCAATAGGGATGAGTGAGGAAGCGAGAGGGAATAACGCTGAAGGGAGGAGAAGGGGAGATAAAATAAAACCGAAGGAGGAAGAAAATATGGAGGAGGGGCTGGGGATGAACAAGAGAAATGGGGAGGGCGGAGGGAAGAGGCGGGAGTTTAGCAGGAAGGAACAGGAAAGGAGAGGGTGAAGGATAGTAAAATGGGAGACATAAGAAAGGAGAGGAGAGGGGAGGAATGGATAAATAGCAGGGAGGATGGAAGGGATAGAAAAGGAAAGGAGTGTGTGAGAGATAAGAAGAGGGAGGAAAGGATAAATGGAGGAGGAAAAGACGAAATAAGGGAAACTAAGGAGAAAAGGAGGAACGGAACAAGAAAAGAGGGAGACGATGAGAAATAATAAGGAGGAGGGAAGAAGGGAAACAGAAAAATTATGAAAAATAGGGAGAAAGAGAGGAGTAAAGCAGGAAAGGAAGGAGGAAGGGACAAGAATATGGAGGAAAGGATGAATGGGACAGAAATGGAGGGGGAGAAGGAGGAAAGAACTGGGAGGACGGCAAAGGCACGAGTGAGGGAGGGAGAGAGAGGAATAGAGCAGAAAGGAGGAAAGAAACAGGTAAGGATAGAGAAAGGGAGGTAATGTAGGGAGAAAGAAAACAGGGAGAGAGGGAGTGAGAGCAGTATGAAGATGCGAGGGAGCAGGTGAAAGGAAACTGTAAAGGAAGGGAGGAATAAATTATGGGGAGAAGGGGGAGGAATAAAAACAATGAGGCAGGTGGAAGAATGAAAAATACGGGAAAAGGAAGGAGGTAACGTAGAGAGAAGGAGGGATGGATGGAGAGAATTATGAAGGAGTGAGGAAAAAAAGTGGAAGAAAATAAGAAGAGGGAGGGACGTGGGGGATTGAAATGAGAAAGAATAGGTGGAAGACGAAAGGAGAGGAGGGAGAGAATTATTAAGATAGGGAGGAGAGAAGGACAGAAGTGGGAAACGAAGGATGGAAAGTGGGAAGAGAGGGATGGAGGGAAGTGTGAAGGAGTAAGGGAGGGGTGGAGGGAAGTATGGAGGAGTGAGGGATGGATGGAGGGGAATATGGAGTGAGAGAGGAATAGAGGGAAGTATGGAAGTATGGAGGAGTGAGGGAGAGATGAAGAAAAATATGGAGGAATGAGAGGGGGATAGAGGGAAGTATGAAGGAGTGAGGGTGGGATGGAGGGAAGTATGTAGGAGTTAGGGAGGGATGGGGTGAAGTATGGAAGAGTGAGGGTGGGATGGAGTGAAGTATGGAAGAGTGAGGGTGGGATGGAGGAAGTTTGAAGGAGTGAGGGGAGGGAAGTATGGAGGGGTGAAGGTGGGATGGAGGGAAGTATGGAGGAGAGAGGGTAGGATGGAGGGAAGTATGGAGGAGTGAGGGAGGGTGGAGCAAGCCGTGGCAGTGTTTATATTTGTCCCGGGGGAAACAGTTAATATAATGATGCTGAGACCCACCACCTTCTACCCCATCCCTCCCTCTCCTTCCCTCCCTCCCTCCCTCCTTCACTCCGTCCCTTCTACACCCCTCCCTCTTTTTCTTTCCTTTACCCACAAGCCACCCATTTTACTCTCTTTCCCCATTTCTTTCACTTCTAAAAAACTCATTTTATTTATGCTCCTTTCTTTTCCATTGCACTCCTTCTTCGTCCTCCCACCCCCCCACTTTCATGTTTATTCTTCCAGGTCACACATTTTCCCTTCCTCCCTCCCTCCCTCCTTCTTTGCCACTCTTCCCTTCCTTTGCCTGTCCTGTTTTCTTCTCCCTCCCTCCCTTCTTTTCTTTTCATTTTTTCCTTCCCCTCTCTCCATTCCCTTTTTTTTTTTATCTTTCTTGTTTCCCCGCCTTCCCTTCTTTTCTTTTACTTTCCTTTCTTTCCTATCTCACCTTCTCTCTCTTGTTTTAACCACCATGTCTATTTTCCCTTTCTTCTCCCCCCCCCCCCTGTTTTTCTTTTCTCTTCCTGTCTCCTTTCTTTTTTCTCCACTTCCAATTTCCTCTTCTTCCCTCCCATTCCTTTCTTTCCATCTCCCTCTCCTTTCTTTTTTCCTGTCTGTTTTTCTTTTCTCGTGTCCTCATCTTTCCCACCCCTTATCTACCTTTGTCCTCTTCTCCTGATATTCTCTTATCTACCGCAAGCCCTTACTCTGAGAGAGAGAGAGAGAGAGAGAGAGAGAGAGAGAGAGGGAGGGAGGGGGGGGGAAAGAGGGAGAAAGGCGGAATAAAGGAAAAGAGAAAAATAGGTTAGTGGAAAGGAGACGAGAGAGAGAGAGAAGAGAAATGAAAGGAGGAGAGCGTCGGGAGAGAAGGAGAGTATAAAACAGAAGATAAGAAAGAACAACAATAAGATAGAGGCAGTTTACGAAATAATGGAAGATAAATGACGAAAAGATATTAGAGAAACTTATAATTAAGAGATGGTGAAAGAAAAAGGAATGGGGTAGCGATGATAAATGCAGACAAGAGAATACAGATCTAAGAGAGAAAAGATGGCATTACGAATAAAGAAGAAAAACCGTAAACAAAAAGAAAGGACAATGAGCCAGAGAAAAACCGAGGAAAGAGAGCAAAAAGGAAGGAAAAAGAAAACAAGAGAAATGCAACAGAAAATGTGGGGAAAGGGAAAGAAAAAACAAGGGCAAAAAGAGCAGGAACGTAAAAGAAAACATTAAAGGAAAAGAAGTTGGAAGGGAGAATAAATATAGAAGAAAAGTACAAAAAGAAGAAAGAAAGAAACAGACGGAAGACATAAAAACAAGACGCGAGAAAACGACAGGGAGAGGTAAAGTGACAAGAAACAGCAAAGAAAAAAACAAGGGAAAAGAAGGTAGTCGTGTCAAGGAAAAACGTAACATCCCAGAGCGCTCTGTACGCCTGTTTCCCTATTTATGCCCATCGGTCCGGAGGGGAAGGAAAAAGGTCACAGAAAATGGGAAGTAGGGCTGGAATGTGTGTGCGTTGGAGAGGTGGCGGTGGAGGGTCTGGCTGCTGGAATATACGCAGGTGGTGAGTGACAGTAAACGACTACCCCCCCCACCCCATCCCAGCTGTCTGGATACTATGTAAATATTTCATTTTTGTGGCTACCTCGTACTGTCTTGTTGTTCGTACTCTCCTCGTTCTTATGTCTTTCTTTTCTTACTTTCTTTTGGTGGACAGTATATATATTCCTTTTATAAATATTCCTTA
This sequence comes from Coenobita brevimanus, assembly GCF_032717465.1. NCBI lineage: Eukaryota > Metazoa > Arthropoda > Malacostraca > Decapoda > Coenobitidae > Coenobita > Coenobita brevimanus. The sequence continues at coordinate 12,306,542 of NC_137028.1, read as the reverse complement.
TATATATATATATATATATATATATATATATATATATATATATATATATATATATATATATAAACTTTCTTGTCCCATCAAGAACTTAGGGTACCGGGGATGGGCTACTCAGTCCCATTATTTCAAGCGAAAGAGTGACCAGACCCAGTGTCCTGAGACTCATGTGGTTGGAGTGCCTGAATTTAACCGTTAAGTTGTCAAGGTATCCCGCAGCATACAGTAAAATATATATCTGACATGTAGCCATCGTACATAACCGGTTAACTAATCAGTTTCTCCCAAGTGTAATCTTAGCACATTTAGAATTAGGAGTGTGCTCAAACTGCTCAACAAAATGAGCAGCTCCACTGCACTGGACTACGAGGATGTTCTTGTCTTCTTTCTTTTATCGCCGCAGCCTTGAGTAAAGGACATATACCTGCATATTTTTGTCATATTCTTGCCATTTATATTTCCTCATAATAATATTGGACAGATAGCGATATGGACAGGCAAGGGTGAAAACATTGCTGTCCACCTCCTGTGCCAGACGTAATTATTGGTTTTAAATATTTGTCACCTGCATCATTAGTAATCTGATTTTGATTACAATAAACCGCCATATTCTACAGTAGGCCCAATCGTCTCACTGCGATGACACATTTTTGATAATATTCATGCCTTTTCCAAACAGCTTTACTGGTGCTTTCCAAAGTTGAGTAGTATCGTCTGAAAGTAGTAATAATTCATTAAAATAAGGCATCACCCTACTTAAGGGATTAACACACCTTATGCAATATGGAATCTAATCTTGAACTATTATTTAACGTTAGTTAAATTTTAGTTCAAATGACTATGTCCTTTGGAAATGCACGCACTTATTCCTACCCAGTCCATAGTCACTTACATTACATACCCTCGCACTGTACTAATCAATTAACCTTATGTCAAAAATATTAGAGAACTTCTCACAAAACAGTATATGACCGTAATGCCAGGCAGTTAGTGGCAGTTGGTTAAGGCCACTTCCTGCAGCCATACCTTAGTGTTAGTCAGCGGGGTACAATGACACATATACTTTATATTCTACATTATACGAGATCTGTTCAGAGAGTAACCGATCATAGGCTTTTAATAAATAGATAAATAAACAGCTAACCTCTTCAGCTAGGACATTAATCCCCCCTCAAAGTATGCCCCTTCTGACTTGACACACGTATCCCAGCGTTCTTTCCATTGCCTGAAACATTTTTCAAAGTCGGTTTTTGGACTCTCCTGCAGATGCTTCGTCGCATTCGCCATGATCTCTTCTCTCGTCTCAATTCGGGATCCCTTCAGCGGAATTTTGGGCTTGAGGAATAAGCAAAAGTCACACTGAGCCATGTCTGGTGAGTAGAGAGCCTGCCGAACCTGCGGGATGTTGTGCTTAGCCTAAATTTCCTGAATCAATTGAGAAGAATGAGCAGGGACATAGTCCTAGTGCAGCTTCCAACTTGCCGCTTTCGAAAGGTCTGGTCTCTTCCGCCGAACTGCGTCAAGAAGATGACGAAAAATGTCAAAATAGTAATGTCTGTAGAAAGTCTGACCTTCCGGTGCATATTCATGATGCACAACACAAAGGTAGTCGGAAAAAAAAAAAAACTCATCATGTGAGGGCATTTCACCTTCCTGCGGACCTTTCGCGCTTTTTTGGGCCGAGACGACCCTGCATGCTACCACTCAAAGTCCAGAGACTGAGACGACTGTGCTTTGATTTCTGGGGGTCATACCCGTACACCCAAGTCTCTTCTCCGGTGATAGCAATCTTCCGATGGTCTGGATCGCGATTTGCACACTCCAACATGTCTTGAGCAACATTCATCTGAGAGAAGAGGTCGTGGCGAATGCAACGAAACACCAGCAGAAGATACGAAAAACCAACTTTGAAAAACTTTTCAGGCAGTGGACAGATTGTTGGACTACGTGTGTCAAGCCAGAAGGGACATAGTTTGAGGGGAATTAGTGTCCTAGCTTAACAGGTTAGCTATTTATTTCTTTAAGAGCCTAAGGATGGATACTTTCTGAACAGACCTCGTACTTTATCACATCCCTAATCTCAAAACTGATTCATCTGATTCAGTGGCACCATGTGTATTAAGAGAACTACAGAATGAAGTATCAAAGCCACTAATTGAGATTTTTAACTTATCCCTAAAGAGCAGTATGGTGCCACACGAGTGGAAGCTCGCAAACGTAACACCTATCATTCTATTTGTATATATATTGCCAGACGCCTTAATCCCCTAAGGGGTGGTCACAAACAAATCACCTACATGTCATCCGGTCCTCTGCCATTCCACTGCCCTGCTGTCAGCTCACATGTAACGCCAATATTTGGAAAAGAAAAAAAAAAGAAAAAAAAAACGCCCAATAAATTTAAAATCAGTAGTCTGTAAGTTGCTAGAAACTATTATCAGAGACAAGTTTGTGAAAAGACTCAGAAACACTTATTTTAAGTATAAGAACTCTTGTCTCATGAATCTGTTGGATTATTATTTTTTTTTCAATGACATACTGAACACGTATGAAGAGGCTAAATCCACTGATGTCTAATTCGATTTTCAAAAGTCTTTGGACAAATTAGAAACAAAGACTCCCTCAGAAGTTAAAGGCACATGGTTTCAGTGCCATTGCTCGGGTGGATCAAAAACTGGCTTACCGGACAAAAACAGAGTTGTAATAAATGGAAAAGACTCGGACTGAATAGACGCTACAAGTTGAGTGTCACAAGGTTCGGTGTTAGGTCCTATTCTCTTTTTAATATGTATAAACGACACTGATGAAGGATTATTTTATAAGATTTCAAAATCTGACAATGACACTAAAAAAGGTAATGGAGCAGACACAGCACTAAGAGGCAGGCAGTGCTGAGATATTGATCTTCTGTTAAATTGGGTACAAACATGGCACGAATATCAATATCAGTAAGTGTAAGTTGCTAAGCATTATCAGCAAAAATACAAGGGTAAACCATGAAAAAGACTTAGAAATTATAATAACAAGTGACTAATAACTCAGCCACTGATATTCAGATGCTGTTAAAAAGCAAATAAATTGACTGAATTCATAGGCAGAGCATTCAAATATAAATCGGGAAATATTTTCTCCACCCTGTACAATTCCTTAGCAAGCCCACACTTAGAGCACTGTGTCCAGTTCTGGTCAACTAATTACAATAAAAGATATTGAGAAGCTTGCGAGGGTACAACGAAGGGTGACCAAAATGACACCAATATCGAGAAATAAACCATATGAGGAACAGTTAGAAGAAGTGAAGCTGTTTTCCGTATCCAAACACAGACTACTGGGAGATTTAATTAAATTATACAAAATCTTCAAAAGACATGATAACATGACTGTCAAAAAGTTCCACGTGGTACTTCATTCGACTTATGCTCGAAGCAGTGGACAGAAAATCGTTGGCAAGGGTTTATACCTACATGAAGCTAAGCACATCTTCTTCAGTAGAGTTATGATAATATGGAACAAGTTGCATCCTTATAAAGTTAACTGTGGTATAGTACTAACATTTGAAAACTGCCAGAATATATATTTGTCTTCTCATCCTCAGCTAGGCATGTGCACTTCTGAATAATACATTTGTGAATTAAGATATCTTGCAGTTCAAAGCATGGAGGTTATATTATTAACCATGGAACAACAAACCGTTCATTAAATTGGCTTGTTCGTTAGACAGGATAGAAAATTATTTCCTTCCATGCATTCTTAAGAAACTGCCATGACAGCTTTTCTGTGCTGTATGGCGTTCCATATCACTATTTCCTGTTGGCTTCGACTGGAGAGTTTGGTGGGTGTGGGAGGTCTTTCTTGCTTTATTATCCTTGTCTTTGACACACAGAATAGCTACGTTAGTTATAAGTTATCTTGCAGCAAACAGCCTTGAAAGGACCAGTTGGTCTGTTGTTGTTTGCCTTCCCGTGCACTCCTTTGTACAATTTTGTACTAATCATGGAATAACCTCTTTACCTACTCACGAAACTGATTCAGAGGTACTAATCATGGAAATAACTGTTTCCCTGATTTATGGGCAGAAAAGATAAATCACGTACAATAAAGTTGTACAGTCACACAGACGCGATTCACTACAGGTAGTTGGTACATGCAAAATGAATTTAGCAAAAATCTTCGGTCACCGAGACTAAGGCCCGGGAACTGCATGTAAATACTCTACAATGCCGTATTCAAGAACAAAGTATTAGACTCCCGGCAACACAAAGTGTACAGATTTCAGATACTCTGGGAGAGGATTTAATCATAATCCTGCAAACAACAGATATAGGCTGGCTCCAGGATGTTAGTTAACAACATTGAAGAGTTTAACATCTTGATCATTGATTTCTAGGGGTTAGCTGTCATTGTAACAGTCCATACCTGTATAAGGCTAACTGCCGGGCCAGAGCTTTTCTTCACAGGAAGGGTGATAACCAGGATGAAACCTGCCCCATCATGGTGAAGTACGAAGGAAGAACGAGTATTTGCAGAGAGTGATGTATTGATGCATTTTAAAGTCGCTGTGTTAAAGTTAATAACTATGTTTGTGTGTCAGAGTTTGTATATGTTAGTGGAATGCGAAAATTTGCAAGTCTATTGAACGACATACTACCAGCATGGCTTTCGTATTGAACTCTAGACTATTAGGACGTGCATATCGAAGGACATATACACTACAATATTACAAAACCACTGTGACTTCTTTCAGGGCTTACTTCCCTATTATATATATATATATATATATATATATATATATATATATATATATATATATATATATATATATATATAAAGAAAACTTACAAGTGTTGGCAAGTCAGTGTTAGGGCGAGTCTACACGTGTGCTGGAACAAGTGCTGGCAACATGTAGGCAACAGAGTAACGAACACGCTGCAAACATGTTGGGAACAGCAGAGTCAAGATCATGTTGGCAACATCATGTTGAAGTTTCAGCTGCCTGGTATAGACACACTTATCCCATCACCTCTGCTGCCAGTATACGAAGCTGCACAGAAACATGTTTGCATACATCTGTCCAAATACTGCTGCAAACATGTCCCCGAACATGTTGCCTGCCGTGCTGCCAACATAATAATGTTCGAGAGCACGTGTGGACGCGCCCTTAAGTTTTTTAATTTTTTTTCTCTCTCTCTCTCTCTCTCTCTCTCTCTCTCTCTCTCTCTCTCTCTCTCTCTCTCTCTCTCTCTGTCTCAGCCTGCAAGCGTTATTTTCCATTCTCGATGATAAAGGCTGCGGGTACATCTCCCTGATATCCCGGAATTACTGAGCTGATGAGGCAGTGTGACTAAACAGCGGCCTCGTTACTCTGGATGTTGTGAATTTTCCCGCCGGCAAAATTATGAGCCGAGTCATAAACGCGCGTCACAGGCACCTTTGTTGTTTAGGAGCAGCGGGTGGTGGTGGCGGTAGTGGTGGTGATGGTGACTCTACCGCCACAGTTTAATTGCTCTACTGCCAACCCCCTCCATATAGTGATGCCATTTTCATTGTATTCCTTACCACCAGTCGATTTTATCCAGCTTAAGGAGTGACTTGCTGTGGCTGAGGGAGTAGAAATTTTCCCCAGGCTGAATTTATTCCTTTGGGAGTAGCTAGAATAACATGCAAAATACGTTATCGTATTAAAACAGTTAAATATATGCGTGCTTGAGAAGGTAAATTGAGAGGAATTCGAACTACCAGTGACTAAATGTTTCACGCATTCTCAGGGAATTTCACACACACACACACACACACACACACACACACACACACACACACACACACACACACACACACACACACACAGTGTGCGAGACAACACAGTAATGAACCGAATTATGCATATATCCTTCTTTCGTTCCTTTGTCTCTTTCTGCCTCGATCTTCACCTCTTCATCCTCTATACAATATATCTTAATGTCTCCTTAATCCCCTCTACCCATTGCCCTTTCCTTCCATAACTTGCTTCTCATGCTTCTCCCCCTACTTTTCATTTTCTTTTCTTATTTCCCGTCTTTTCTTTCAGCGACTGTTGTAAGTACGTTTACCGAGGACATTCAGCTGTGAGTGGCACTTGAGGCTCGTTTCCCCTGTTAACTTAATTTTCACACCAGCATATCTTCACCACTGTCCCTATCTGTCTCACCTTTACAACTCCACAACAATGACCACTCTTTTGGTATGCCTCCGCCCACTTATGGTGGAATAGGTACTAAATGATTAGTCTGTCTGTCCGTGTGTGCGTTGGTCCCTGCGTCCGTAACACCCTTACGGGCGCTATATCCCCTGAACCCCTCGACTGATTTCCACCAGACTTTAGTCAGTGATGCAGTATGAGATCATGAAGTGACTAGGTTAGCTAGGTCAAGGGGTCAAAGGTCAAGGATATATGGGATCGACCACTCGACGAATTTCGACCGTACTTTTGTCAGTGGTACAGTATGAAGGGACGATGAATTGATTCGTTCAGCAAGGTCAAGGGGTCAAAGGCTAAGGTCATATGGGCGTGGGCACGATATCTCCTGAACCCCTCGACGGATTTCGACCAAACTTTTGTCAGTGATACAGTATGAAGGGACGACGAGCTGATTTTGTCAGCAACGTTAAGGGGTCAAAGATCATGGTCATATGGGGTCGACTTAGTTTATCTCTCTCTCATTTCAACCCACAGTGAACCCTGTCATGGAGGTTGTATGGCGAGTCCATGTAAAGCTTGGCGGAGGCATACCGAGGGGCATTTTGCTTCGACAGCTCTGGACCTGAGTACTCTGCGATTTATTTTACTCCTGCAGCCTCGAGACGATTTGAGCCTTCAATAATTTCCTTACAATGAGGGGTACTCCTGCGCTGAATAATACCAACTGGAAGTTGAATGAATGATATGAAAACGACATCGAAGTAGCTAAGCTTTCATTTTTACCTTTCCTTTCATTCCCTCTCGTTTCAATTCTTCCTCTCTTCTTCATCTTGTGCGTCTTTCACCATAACTTTCCTCCTTTCACCTCGACCATCTTAGATGTGGGAGAAGGAGGCCTTAATGCGATAACACCGATACAGTCTGCCAGTGGAGCTACCCTGTTATACATACGTCCCTCACTCCCTCCCTGTCCCTATAAAGGAGAATCGTACACCGTAGGCGAGGGGCAGCTTTAGCCTGCGGTCCACCTGGTTTACGTTGAAATGGAGTCAGGAACCACAACAACATCAACAAAAATATTCTCTTTGTCTCCTCACCTCTTCCTGTTTTCCCCACATCCCAAAGTATCCCTTCTCCCTCAATCTCTTCCAGATTTTTTTTTTCTTCTTTTCATTTTAAGTTGCCCCCTTTCGGTTCTGTTTCTTTCCACTTGCTCTTCATCGCCTTTCTTCTGTTCATCTTACATTCACTTGCTTTTTTGTTCCTCATCTTTCTTTCATTTCTTTGCTTTTCTTCTTTTTCTTTCGCCTCTCCTACACATTCTTTACACTTCCTTTCCTATTCTTTGTCTTACCTTTGTCCTTATTCACTTATTTTCGCAAATTCTTACTTTCCTCTTTTTCTCATTTTTTAGTTGCTCCCTCGTTTTCATGTGCTTTTCTCTCATTTTCTTGCTTTATTCCTCTTCCTCTTTTTCAACGTTGTTTTTTTCCATTTTTTTCTTCCATGACCAAACATGCTTTTCTTTCTACCCTTTTCTTCTTCCTAACCTTTCTTTCATCCTCTTCATCCTCTGTGTTTTTCTTTTTTCCCCTCTCCCATCCCTCATCTTTCCCCACATGCTCAAACCGGGATGTATTGTGTGGTGGTATTCATACATGCGCGGATCACTGTAATGCACTTTTGGATTGCAGTTTTACGAGCACCGGACAGCAGCAAGCCGGATAAAGCGTAGGGTGAGCATTAAACATAGGACACGATAAAACACACACACACACACACACACACACACACACACATGGCGTACGTATGTATACTACTCATCTAAATCCGTAGTACACACACACACACACACACACACACACACACACACACACACACACACACACACACACACACACACACACACACACACACACACACAGGGCTTCACATATCCCGTAGCACACAGATCGCCCAAGGGATGGAGGGATTCACATATGGATGACTCTTCACCCCAGTGAATAATTATACAAATCGGCATTAAGCAGAAGTAACGCTAACGGCACCTCCGTGTAATTCGGATAAATGAAAATTCGGCCAGATTGCCATAAAAGCCATGACACCTAAATGTATGAAAAGTCCGGATAATTCAGATGTCTAAAATGGTAGCGTGCGTGCGACCTAGTTTAGAAATGCATTATGACGCTGATCTGACAAACACACGAGTTTTTTTAGTGTTAACGGTTCAAGCGCCGAATAATCTTTTAAATTTATGTATGTTTCCAGCGATGTAACTAACTTGCTTACTTCTCGCACCTCTTTCCAGCTAGTTTCCTCTTTCTTCCCTCTCAGACCTTTCTCACCCTACATGGAGGAAAACTACCGGAGAGTCACATTCACGAAAACCTTCTTTATCAATGTTTTGCGAGAGGACTTGCTTGTGCAGTATGATTACATCGAGGAACTGTTGAGAAATACAACTACGAGTGAGGTGTTTGCTCCACTGATAGATGCATCACAAGAAGGACATTACTGTACTGTACGCAACATGGGCGGTACCCTGGATCACAAGTACAGTTGGTATTAAGTTAGCAATACTGGCATGCTTAGGTAATAAGATGGATCGCCACAAAGACAGAATTCAAAACAAGTCCATGATATTGACAGCCTGCGCTTTCTTTGGGTAAATTTATTATCATGGGGATTGCTCGAACAACTGAACTCCAAGATATAAAAAGGGAACAGGAATGAGATGTCTGAATAGAATAAAGGTCTCGAGTTTCTCGGTGAGGCTGATAAGCTGACAACGCTGACAGTAAGGGGGACAAATGAGTTATAAGAAATGATCAAAAATACAATACATATATGCTCCAGAAACGTTGATACACCAAGATTCTTATCAGCTTTGCTTTCAAAATCTTTCTTAAATTATATGGCAGTAGCAAAATCATGACTGAAAAGGCGTCATTATTCGGAAGGGAAGGAGGGGATCGATTTCTTCAGATCACTCTGCCATCGCAATCTGGCAAAGCTTTTTCACCAATTTGACTAATTACTTTCTTTTATGTAATCGCTATCTCGGCTGTCAGTCAACCTGCAAGTCTCATATTTGCAAGGTACATTTCCCCCGCCGTGGCCCGCCACCCGTCATTATGCAGCCCATCCGTCCCACTCATTTCCACCCACTTCACCCAATTTTAAAAAGCCTGACTTGATATTCTAAATCGACCGAAATGGTCCTAAATTAATCAGTTTAACTCTAAATATGGTTGAGATGAACTCAGATGACAAGACTGGACCTGATTCGACTTGAATGGAAGTGGCTGGACTGAAGTGAACTGGTTGGCTCCGACTGACCGAGAAGGCCCTGAATGAGCTCAGCTGGACCTGAATGACCCTGAGCAGATCTGGTCTTACCTGATTGAACCTGAATGAATATGAAGGACTTAAATTAGTCTAAGTGACATAATAATTTGGGCAGGATATAGTTAGACTTTACTGGACATGAACTGCCTTAGGTTAACCTGACTAGAACGAAATGGACTTGACTGCATCAGAAAATACATTGATCTACTGATAAACTTGTGGATGGACCTAACTGGTCGTGATAGCTTCGAAATAATTCTAGCTTAACTGACTGAGGAAGCTCTGAAATTAAAGGCCAGATTGAGCATCAGACGGCCTGAATGGGTCTAATTGGAACTGAATGGACCTGAGCTGACCATAATGAACGAAACCTTACCTAAGAAAACCTGAATCAACAAAACTTGACCTTAATTACTTTGACTGAGTTAGAGTTGACATGGTCTAAAACAGTGGATGTAGCAGTACCTGGCGCGGCTGGACTTGGCCGTTGAACATACGTGTTCGCAACTATTTCACACACGAAAACCATAAGCCGTTACAAATATTATTCTGATGCTTAAGTGTTGTTGCCTGTGCTGACACAATGCAGGTGTGCTGTCGACAAATGTGCCTTATACAAAGTCACCTGCGACAGAGTGGGAATCTTTTAAAATTAAGACCATCAGCTTTCATCGCTTCTCAGTCAGTATGAGTAATATTCATACAATCTATGTAGTTATTAAGTGTTCTGTTGAGAGAACAACATCGTTACCAATAATAATGTTCATGAAAGACATCGGGTGTGTGTCAGCCAAAAAAATGAAGGAACGATGTCTAACTTCTTTAGTACAATTAACTGAAATGAATGGGCCTTCCGCTTGTACCTTAAGTGGTCATACTGAAGCTAGTTGATTTATTCATTAAAGAAAAATTTTTCTGTAAGTTTCAAGATAAGCCTTTGCCAGTACCTTTCTCATGGTTTTCTGAAATGTGGCTTTCATCACAACTACCAAATGAAAAATTGTACTGGCAGGCTTTTCTACACAACTTCCAAAAGAGAAACTGTACTGGTAGAGCCACGTTTCTCTAGATTTGCTGTAAGACAGATGGCTTCTTGAGCATGGCAGTTGAGAGAGACGTTGGGTCCGCGTAACGGTCACAGAGAGCTGACAGGAAATTTGAAAAAGGCAGGTTTCTGAAAGGTGGAAGCGCACATTTTACGGTCTCTGTTGGCACTCATTAAGGAAGAGCTGAATGTTCAATATGACAGGGGCAGCGGGGTCAGGTTCGAGTTTCGACGCCACTAGGGGGTCAAAAGAGATAATGCAGGACTGACTGCATTACTGTATGTCGCAGGGTCACTAAATCTGCTAAGTATATAGGTATTTTAAATAAGGGTTTCAGGAAGAATGAGTTTAGTCGACAAGAAATATCACTTAGTTGTGTACGGCCGAAGTGGTAAGGCAGGGCTGGCGTCTCGTGGAGGCGTTAGAGAAAGTGCTTGTCGTGCGGGGAGATGTCTCTTGGGTGACCAGGTAGAGTGGCAGGTTACGTTAAACGGAGACAAAAGACCATTTAAGTGGGTTCTTGCTGTACTGGGTGTGGAGACTGAGGATGTGATGTCGGGATCAGCATGAACGAAGCTAGGACAATACATGAGAATTGAGGCTTGCAGAGTTGACTGTTTAAGTACGTATATTAATATTGGTATGTCCCCTTCTTTCTCAGAATAATCCACTGTCCCCATTCTGTATACGATAAAGCAATCTTCTGAGCTCTAGGGATCTTACATAAGCAACACAAATCGTCTGGCCGTAGTTCTAGTACAATGTAGAAAATAGAGACAGGCTTTAACCCTATAGTCTGATCGATCCTTCATAAACTATAAAATCAAGTGACGGTAATAAGGATAAAAAGCACAAGATTCCACCACAGTGAGGTTATTAAAACAATGAAGGCAGAACTGGACTAACGAGAGTAGGGGAGGCGGTAGGTGGGTCATTGGGTCGTATTCTAAGCGACTGTGAATTATTCGTAACATATGTGTCTTAGCCATTAATTCTGCACATTACATCAATATCCTCTCTTATGTTACACATGCAAGCCTTACCGATATAAACTGACAGGAAATAGCATAAAAAAGGATGCTAAAGTGTAACATGGAAAATAAATCAGTACGTAAGAGCCGCGACGAAACCTCCCTTGTCACGTACTATACAGTAATGCCCACTGGCTCACTGACACCACTCACACTGCCATGCCGCTCCTACCACCCTCGCTGTTCCCATTACCAACAAGAACATAGAATATTAAGTTAATTGAGGAACCCTGTTAGCGCTGGTATTAATAATGTTACATTTTATTAGAACATTTTCTGGGTACTGCCAGCGAAAATATGTACTGTGCAACCCAAATTAAGGTAATCCAACTTAGAATATAATGTAACAGTATTTTTTCCACTATTTTGTCCAAAAACAGTAAACAAGCTACTGAAAAAACAACATATATATAAAAAGCAGTAAGAGCATGTAGCCATATACTTTCCACACGCAGCGACTGTAGGTCTATATATAAAAAATAAATTAGGCTCATTCTCTCTCTACCTAGATATTTTTTTTCGGCAGTAGGCCCTGGGAATTATATTAACATAATATTTCAGAGGACGGGCGCGGGGCCTCAGCACTAATTGGCCGCTCTGTATGCACCAACCCGGAGCTGGGGGGAGGGAGGGAGGGTACATGGAAGGACGGGGGAGGGCGAGGGTAGGTGTTAGAGGGACGGGGCAAGAGGGAGGATGGAGGGAAAGGAGAGGGAAGTGATAGAGAGGAGGGAGGTGATAGGCAGAGGGGATCAGAGGCGGGAAGGGAGGGATAGTGAGGGAGATAG
>NC_137028.1:12164160-12289160 GCF_032717465.1 Coenobita brevimanus | reverse complement strand
CTCGTTACTCTCATTCTGCTCGTTCGCTAGTTGTGCTCGTTCGCTCGTTCCGCTCTCTCACTTGCTCTGCTCCTACTTTCATTCTGTTTTTTCGGTTGTTCTGCTCTTTTCCCTCTTTCTGCTCGTTCATTCCTTTTGCTCTTTCGCTTGTTCTGCTCGTTCACTCCTGCTCTTTCGCTTGTTCTGCACGTTCACTCTTGCTTTTTCGTTTGTTCTGCTCATTCGGTCGTTCTGTTCTTTCCCTATTCTGCTCATTCAATCGTTCTGCTCTATCGCTTGTTCTACTCTTTCGCTCGTTCTGCTTGTATACTTACTATGTTCATTTGCTCGTCAGCTAATTTGCTTGTTCCCTTGTTTCATATCGCTCGACTGTCTGCTAAATCTGCTCGTTCGCTCATATTCTTGCGTGATTGTCTGCTCGTTCATTCATCTGCTAATTCTGTTGTTCTGCACATTCAGGCGCTTATCTGCTAGTTCACATATTTACTCTTTCTGCTAGTTTACCCGTTCTGCTATGTAGCTAATTCTTCTCGTTCGGCCGTTCTGCTGGTTCGCTCACTCTGTTTATTCACTCTGCTTGTTCGCTGAGGGAGGGAAGGGTGAATGAGTGACCCCTGCCTGCGTTCCAGCTGTGATAAGATCGGTAATGCACTCTTAGCGATCTCTGGAATCCCTGGTTAGACGGCCATTAGTGGATGCCCTTTAGAGTTATTGATCGACGCCCCTTAGGATTATTACTGGATTATCTTTAGAATTATTAGTTGATGTTCATTCCAATTATTAGTGGTTACTCCTTAGAATTGCTAGTGGATGTCCATTAGAATTATTGATGGATAGTTTTTGGATGAATCGTTGGATGTTTCGTTAAATTTTCATTGGCTGACAATCAGAAATACTCCCTCAGAATTGGCGATGGCTGTCTCTTTGATTTATTAGTGCATAATCCTTAGACTAATTAATGCACAGCTCTCAGAATTATCGGTGGGTGTCCCGTAGAATTATTGATGGATATCCCTCAAAATTATCTGTGGATGGCCCTCAAAATGACTGATTGATATACCTGAGAACTAGTGATGGACGTCCCCTAGGATTACTTACGTACATCTCATAACAGGATTAGCGAATTTCTCTAAGAGTCTTTGATCGATGACCCTTAAGATTATATGTGAATGTCCCTTGCAGTTAGTGGATGTCCCATAGAAATAATGACGGATGGCCCTTAAAATTATCTGTGGGTGTCCCTCAGAAATATTGGGGGATATCACTTAGAATTATTCATGTCCCTCTCAAGTATTGGTGGATGTCGGTTGGAACAATATTGATGGTTGTAATTTATAATTATTGGCCGTCGTCCTTTGAATTATTGATTGATGTCTTTTAATATTATTGATGAATACTTCATAGACTTATCGGTGGATGTCCTTAGAATTTTTAGTGGATGTTCTTTGGAGTTATTGATGGATGTCCCTTTGAGCTTTTCATGGAATTCCATGAAAACTATTAGAGAATGTCCTTTACAATTATAAGTGGATGTTCCTTAGAATTATTGGAAGAAGTCAGAGTTATTGATGGATGACACTTACCGTCATTGGTGAATGTCCCTCAGGGTAATTGATGTATCTACCTTATTGATGCTCCGTGTAGAAATTATTTCTAATAACGCCACCCAGATATGCTTTTGTAGGTAAGTCCACCTCGTTCACTACTATGGTCAAAGCTGAGTGCTTTAAATTATTGTAAGTCTCAGCGATTTTATGCATCTTAGAGATTCCTACACAGCCAAGGAGGTCAGAAATATAATACCATGTCCATTTCAACAACAGAGCGTATGTGTTATATTTTTTTACTTATCCCATCCAGTTTTAAGCTCAGAAGAAGCCCACGCAATAAGCGATGATGGAAGAAGTGGGTCAGTAGAAAATATGTATTGCGAAGGAGGGGGAGGGGGGATGAGTTCGAGATAAGGTATTCGTGTAATTTGTCTCGTACACACACTGCAACATCACGGAGTGGTTTACGATGATGCAGTATGTTGGTCGTACATGGAAACTACTGTAGAACAAGTGGATTATTTTTTCCAAATGGACGAATAACAGAATTAAGAAAAGAAGACATAAACATCACATTAGTGCTGATATAAATAGGCTGGCATCTGCACAACCCTCAGTCTTCTTTTATCACTATTTCCCCACAAGCCTTTCCCCAACTAAGAATGCTTCCATTATGTAGGCCAAGCTAATTTAAAAACTCAGAGAGGATAATGTTTTGTCGGCTAATATATTGTAATTTACACGGCAGAGAATCCAAAGTTTGCCTTGCCCTACTGCCAAAACTCACCCACACACGCTCCTATACAGTTACACAAGAGAGACATTTCCGTCCAGTATTAAGGCATAATACTGAATGTTACAGGCGTTCGAGGATTATACCTAGTCTTGATAATTGTCTAAGGGTTGTATTCTCTTGGGCTTAGGAAACTGTCTAGTACCTATTCTTAAGCGATTTGTTTTGCATTCATCCAGGTGTAAGTGAACGTTAATGACACCTTAATAATCGTATAGATGCAGTCTACTTCCCTCTTTGTGGATAGGTATTATTTTTTTATCTTGTCTGTCTGTACGTCAGTAAAAATGTTGTTCTCTCTGTGTGTGTCTCTGCTGGGGCTTCAAATTTAGAAAGCCTTGACCATGAAACCTCATTTTCTGTAGATTGTTTGTTACCTAGATAAAAGTCATGGGTGAAAAGTCAATGCCATTGCAGTGAAAAGAACTCTGCAGTTAATTCGGGAGCATCATACTATTGTGCCTTTCTAAAATCAACGTGTTATGCATAAACATGATATTAGAAAATGTTAACATGCCATATACGGAATTGAAGTAAAAAAGAAAAGGTGACAGGAAGCATCCAAAGACGACAAAACTATGAACCCATGAACTCAGGCCAATCAGATTAGGAATGTGCAGAGCATTATTATTCTTTATAGAGGAGTGATAGATGTGGAATTCAGAACTGGTTGTAAATGTGAGATCCTGAGTGTGAGTAAGAATTACAGTAGTATGGCTGAATGATGATGGTTTGTCTCTGATTTTGGTGATGGTCAGGGTGTGATGATGATTGTTGTGATGGTACTGATATGGTGGTGGTGGTAACTGTGGCGATAAGGGTAACTGGTGTAGTGGTGATAACTGTTAAGTTGGAGAGGTGTAGTGATGGTTGGAAGTCAAGCTGTGGTGATGGTGATGATTGTTTTAGTGATGGAGGTTGTGATGGTGATGGTGGTGGTATTGGAAGTGGTGGCAGTACTGTTCAGGGATGATGGTGTTGTGATGGTAGTTGGGGTGAAAGTGGTAATGATGATGGTGGACAAGGATGTAATGGTGGCGATTGTGATGGTAGTGGCCAATGATGTTGTTGCTGCTGCTGCTTCTGTAATGAAGTTGACAGTAGAGGTTGTCAGGAATAATGTTGTAACTGTTGGTGTTAGTTTGATGCCGTGGCGTTGCTGGTCAGTGGGGGTGGTCAGGGATGGGATTTTGTTGTTGTTATTGTTGTTGTTGCTGTTTTTATTGTTGGTGATGGTGATAGTGGAGGTGTTTGTCAGAAATGTTTTTGTTCTTGTGTTACAAACGAACTGTTGAAGCAAGAACGGGGTATTGTTTGGTTGTCGTCTCTATCTCTCTCTCTCTCTCTCTCTCTCTCTCTCTTTGTGTGTGTGTGTGTGTGTGTGTGTGTGTGTGTGTGTGTGTGTGTGTGTATGTCAAACAATAATTCAGTTTTCATCCGATTTTAACGATTTTTGGTGAAACGACCGAGGATCCACCAGTGAGTACACCCATTGTTTTCTGAGCAATAGGACAAAGATCAAAGTCACATGGCTGGATCAAATATTGAAATAGCAAGACTAACTTAAAAAGTTTTATCCGATTTAGACCAAGTTTAGTGGAAGGGTTGTGGATCGTGCAGAGTGAGATTTGAGATTAATCAGTCAAAAGTTAAGTTCATAGGGCAAGGTCAAATTTTCACTCATGTATGTTTATGTGAGCAAAATAACTAAAAGATTTGATCTGATTCGCATCAAACCGGGTGGAAGTGTCGAAGGTCATCCAAGAGGTTGCCCTCTGGTTTTTGAGTCACATGGCAAGGACGGTATATATAGCAAATTTTTTTTTACTTTCTATTCCTATTTGAAACAAACTTTGCGTAATTGTTCAGGGTAAAGCAAAAACAGAGGATTTCAATTTTGAAAACAGTCATTTAAATGTTATTTCAGAAGAAAGGTCAAAGGCCAAGATCACAAGGAAAGGTAAACATGAACAGTTTTAAGACTGAACTCTGTTGGATGATGAAGGGTAATGCAGTGATGAAAGGATTCGATTTTGAAAACAATCGATAAAAGGCCAGGGCGAGGTCAAATGTTAGGCCTTATACTAAATGATGTACATGGATGTTGCACTGAGTCGTCTTTGTTGGTGGTGGTGGTAGTGATGGTGTGGTGGTGGTGGTTTAGGAGGAATTGGTGATGTACTCATCACGCTCAAGTCGATTTGTGTGTGTGTGTGTGTGTGTGTGTGTGGATGTTGGTGTGTATATGTATATTTGCAGGCCTATATATCTACATCTATCCACCTATCTTTCTATCTACGTATCTGTCTAATTATCTTTCTATTTGTGTATGGTTGTGCTCGTGTGTGTTTGTCTGTGTGCTTATGTTCGCATGTAGGTATGTATGTATTTATGTATGTATGTAAGTATGTATGTTAACAAAGTATCTTATGAATGCCAAACCTGATGTGACTGAAACTTAACACCTCCCTCGTGAGTTGATATGGGAAAATGAGATTCAGTTTTAGTGTACATCGATTAAAATTTAAAAGTGTGGAATAAAGTCGTGCATTCTTAGTCCATGTGGATCACACTTGGCGTATACTGTGTGGGGGAATGGAAAAAGATTAGTCGCGCTTGGTGGAGATCGGTCAAACGCCAAGGTAACAGGCCATGGACAAAGTTCCGAAACGGTGTCGCTGTGCTCTCTGAATGCCCGTTTTACCAATTTATATCAAAACTGGCTCACACTGTACTCTTTGTGTTGATATGGGAAGAAATGGTTAAGTTTTCGAGCAGGCTGGTCGAAGGTCAGTCATGGATCAGTATCAGAATCAAGTTATGGAAATTTTCATGAATTCCTGATCCGATTTCGATGAAACTTGGTACATACGTTCCTCGTAAAGAAGGGGAGAGATTATTCAGTGTTAGTGCATATTATTCAAAGCCCAAGGTCAAACTTCAGGAAAGATGTGCTCTCTAAGTACCTTTTCCCAGTTAATATCATTATACCGTAATTAGCATCACCATCATGACTGTTACTTGTGATATCATGATATTTCTTTAAATTACAGTAAGAATATGACTTTTACTATGGAGGGAAAATAGAACGCCCATGAATCACAGCTACGACAAACACAAATGTATCCTCCTCAGTGGGTTCAGTCTTACCATCCTCTTCTTGTCAATATTTTCCCCTCTCAGTTTGTATCATCCTTTGCTCATCACTCCGTTGATATTTCTCCGCCTCATGTGTACCAAAAGCTAGCAGTTGAGCGCATGCTCCTCCACAACAACACGGCTGTCCTTGGCACATTTGTACGTGTTGACCAAATATGTATGCTATTCTGCTTTCATTACAACCATGCGCGTAGGCACAAAGGGGTTATGAGGTTTGTTGGGTTCGTGTGTTATTCCGTCTGTGAGCAAGATTATGAGAAAATGAAACCTATTGGCTGGAACAGCAATAGATCTGGTGTAATGACTGAGGAACAGGGAATTAATGTTTGACCGTAAAACATCATAGGCCAAATCATAGGCTAATGGAAAGGTTAATTGAAAGAGTTTTGACCCGATTTTGACCAAACTTGGTGGAAAGGCTTAGGAACAGAAAAGATGCAGAGATACAGTTCTGAGAACAGCCAAAGGTAAATACTCGGAGAAAGGGCCAAGATTCGGATCCTTTTTAACTTAAATAGTTTTGATTCGATTTGGACCGAAATTAGTGGTTTTATATAAAATTAGCAAACGACAAATTTATACTGTTTTGAGAACACTAGATAAAAGGCCAACATCAAAGAGCAAGGTCAGCTTAAACACTTTTGACCCGTTTTTATCCAAATTTGGTTCATTAGTTTGGCCAGAAAACGATGAAGTAATTATATATTGAGAGCAGCCAATCAAATGTGAAGGAAACAAGGCAAGGTCAGTTTGAGCCCCATAAATCCAGTGTAGGACGCTGATGTTGGTATCTTTAAATGCTATTTTTCATTTATTTATTAACTACGGAGTAGCATCTACAGAATGTAAACAACTGCCTTATTTTTTTTCTAAAACAGGAAGTACTCATCCACCATATGTGCCCAAATATGCAGGAAGACCCTAAGTTAATAAATAATTGAACCTCTTTGTGTGTTAGTTACTTTAAACAGCTTTTACTATCAGCGGTATAAATGGGCGTTTCGACTTGTGATAGTAATATATTTGGGGATGGGGATAATGATGTCTAAGCCTAGAGCATTTTATCTCTTCCTGATGCTACTGTATTTTATGATGTAGTAAGTGTGGTCAAAGAATTCGGCTGTATACCACCATCCATACGGTGCTTCTTTTGCATTGTAGTTTTGGTGATCTTTTAATCTTTGGATGTGGTCTCCCTCTTTTGTGTGTTTTTTTTTTTTCCCTAGAAACGTGACTTAAATAACTTCATCTAGGCTACAAGACATTATATATATATAAATATAGATAGATAGATATAGATTTAGATACATAGATAGAGATATTGATATAAATTAATAGACAGATAGCTAGATAAATATAGGTATGGATTTAGATATACATAGATATAGATAGATAGATAGATGGATAGATAGATAATTGAATTCATAGATCTATATAGAGAGAAACTACGTGTGTGTGTGTGTGTGTGTGTGTGTGTGTGTGTGTGTGTGTGTGTGTGTGTATATATATATATATATATATATATATATCACTACTGGAACATGTGCTTCGTATCGGTAACATTGAAGGGTTCATAGCAATTATTCCCTAGCCATTTATTTGTCATACAGAACTTTAACACGTTCTTGTATGCCATTTTTGTTGTTTTAATACAGACACAGTTTGCATCAGCAGTAAGTAAAATAATACTGAGTGTTATGTGCAGAATAAATTGCAAATGAAGACGTGTTTGAAAACCGCTACCCCCACACAGAGTAAAACCCTAAGTCTAATACCGTTGGTCCTATACTTTGTACTTTTCACACTCTATCCTTGCATATTATACATGGGTTTATTCAACTAAGAGCAATTTCTCGAATTGGATGGTTTACGTACTGCCTCCATTACATCATACATTACAGAGGCTCTCTCCCACGCTGAATATAATCGTCTGGAGGTGGTCACAAAAGATTATGAGATATGATATCGATCTGTAGTGATTAAGCATGGGGTAAAATAACCTATTAACTCCTTCATTTCGATACGGATGCGCATTTTCATACTACTCATTCTAACTGCAGAGGATTACGTTCAGCTTAGGAGAGGCTGTCTGAACTGTGAGGTTAATTATAGCTTCCACTGACGGCTTCATTACAAGATATTAATGAAACTGTTTAAGAGGCAGCAGGAATAAAGTACAGCAATGCGTCATGACACAGAATGCTTAAAAATCACCATGATAATACACTACTGCGCCCTTTCACTTCATATGTTTGTAAGTATGCTTGGCAGTTCAAAAATAATTATGGATTTTAGGTGCTAGATTGATTAAATAATTACTGAGTGTTTCTACACACATAATTATTTAATTACGTTCCCCTAACCACAAGTGGGTGCACAGGAAAATACAGGAATGAGGTAAAGTTCGGTGTTCCTCTTAACATTTATCATACTGTATGTGCAGTCCAAAACATTTAAGAAATAATAATCTTAAGCTCTTTTCTTTGTTGTACAGCCACCCATTTCCATAGGCTACAATGTTTAGTGTTTACAGTTTTATTTAATGGGGTAAACTCTCACGTTATATTCGTAAAAAATGATCTGGTATAATTTGGCGGCATATAGTGTAAAAATTAGGTTGAATTTCAATATATTTATTTATTTTCATTTACTGTTTTTGTTGGTGGTGCTCAACGAATATGCCAGTATTTATTTTAAACAAACTTTTTACGGTTATGTTGCAGTTAATAATTGTAGTGTTTTATATGATTTCGTCCTTTTTTGTGTGATTTTTGATAATCCTGTTATTAAGACTGAGGCACCTGTAAGTCAATGATGTTTTGCTATGCCTGTGTGTATATAGCCTTCTTTCTCCGTTCCTTATTAAAGGAAAGTACCAAAAAGGCTGAGTCCATTCCTTCCTGGCTCTGCTAAGCTGCTCTTCCTGACCCTCCGAACACTACGAGGTTTATTTCCAAGTTTTGTTGAACTCATCCAGTCTGGTGACGTATTTTCCATTATTTCCTTGCTCTGTCTGGAGTTATTTTCTACTTAGAAGAGGTTTTAGTGCTGGATTGGTTAGATATAGTTCTCGTTTACCCCTTCAGTGTGAAAGGTTTTTCCTAAGTTAAACAAATTGCCCAATAAGCTCAACAAATATCGTAAATGAAGAAATTAATACCCAGTGTCACACTGACCATTTTCTTGCATACACAAAGTTGTCGTTGCACAGAATGCTCAATACCTAAGTATCTGGATATTGTGTAGGGTACTTTTGAATAGCATCACATGCACTAAGTGCATGCCCATAGTACTTTATGCACTAAGAAATCGACATCACATCCCTGGCTTTGGACATATATAACTAAATAGCTGACTTCCTTTGGTGGAAAACTGTCCTTCTGTCTCCGTCAATCAGAGGAATCGCGTATTTAGGATTATATGCCCAGAGATCTGGGATGTAATGTAGTGTACTTTAGTACATAGGGTACTTTGTGCATGCACGAACTTGGTGCATGTGGCACCGGATATGTCAGTTTCGTGCTATCAGTTTGTCTATCTATGTATCTGTCAGTCTATATATCTATCTATCTATATCTGTTAGGTTAATCTCTCTCTCTCTCTCTCTCTCCCTATATATATATATATATATATATATATATATATATATATATATATATATATATATATATAATGTACACATGCATATATATTTATATACATTTGTAGTCAGTAGTTTTTTTACACTGTGCGACTGTGGCAAAATCTAAAGATATTAGGTTAAGTTAACCAGTGAATTCGAAAGGGCCCGATGGTTAGCAGTTTCGCTTCAGTATATCGGAATTCCAGTCAAGCATTAGGATTATTGACCCTAGCAGTGCAGACAATGAAAATAATTTCATAATTTTTGCTAAACTTTGCATACTGAAGCACGAGAAACGTTGTGAAGTACTGTACTTACGCCCCGTGTCAACCAAATATTGTTGTTAGTCATGTCGCCCATTTACCTGTAATAAAATGGAATGAATCAACTTTTGCGTGTGGTAGCCTGACAACCTGATATACTTGATACTGAGCCACGCAATGAAGCATCGATCGTTTGCGCAGAGATATTTGTTTCATTGATCGTCCTAGAGTTTCACGGCGTGGAACACAAGCCTGTTTCCCTAGGCCAGGTGACTTAGAGGCCTGGCTGACGTGTGTGATATTGTGTTAGTGTTGGATGGGTTGTCGTTCACCGCCACTCATCCGCCAGAGAGAGAGAGAGAGGCATATTTGTATTGTGGGAATGCTGCAAAGTCTCTCTCTCTCTCTCTCTCTCTCTCTCTCTCTCTCTCTTTCTCTCTCTCTCTCTCTCTCTCTCTCTCCTCGTTCTGTCTCTCCATCGTTTTCTTACCTTGTCTTTCCAGCTTTCTTCCGTCCCCTTCCCCTGTTTCTGCAACTCATCCTTCTCCCTTTATCTCTCAGTCTCTCTCCCTTCCTCTTCCTCTGTTTGTCGATCTTCCACTTCTTTTTTTCTCCGTCTCTCAAGCCCTTCCATTCACCTATCCCCGTCTCTGTGACCCATCCTCTCCTGTCTCTCCATCTCTCTTCCTCCGTCTCTCCATCTCTGCCACTGGCCTCCACCTGCCTTTCCCACTCAGCCTCGGCAGTGCTTGCTTCCTTCCTTCCGATGTCACGAGAGGGCCACAATCTGCATATCAATGAAGTCATTAAAGTATCCCACTGCAACACTGCCAAAGGTATGCAAATGCACCGCCTATATGGAACTTCATGAATATTAATGAGGTCAAGGGGAGGGCTGGGGGTGGGGGTGGAGGAGGTGAGAGACTGATGGCAGTAGGCGAGATAGTTCTGTTTTTCGGCTGTTTTGTTACTGTCCTTCTGCCTGTAAGAGTGATGGGCGATTTGAAAGTCGTTGTTTTTTCATCCGTGTTTGGTGACCTCTTATCCCATACCCAGACTCAGTAACTATATTAACCCCTCTTCTCCCCATCTTCCCACATTCCACCATAATCTGTTAAGGATTCCTTCTCCTTTCCTAACTACCACACCACCTTCCGTACCCTTCCACATCCATGTTATCGCGTTTATTTAGGACCTCCATTGCCTCGCTCCTACCCTCCCATATCTTCCTATTGTCTCTTAAATAAAGATCATCACTCCATCATTCCTTCCTACCTCTCCCTCGCCACTACATTACTCCTCCTCTACTCTGCCTTCCACACGTTCATTACCCTACTGCATTACACCCACATACCCTCCCTACTTACACTTCTAGTACACCCCCTCTTCCTTTTTCCTCTCCCTCCCAACCTCTTCACGTCTCTCCCCTCTCCTCTTTCTCACCCTCATACACCCCTCCATTCTTTCCACCCAAGTCTCTTCCCATCCATCCATACCTCTCACTCTTCTTTCTGTTTTCTCCTCACATATCCTTGCACTTCTTCCCATAATACCTCCCCCCCTTACGCTTTCACAAATCTCTCCACTCCTCTCATTCTCAAACTCTCTCCTCTTCCTCCATCCCACGAACTCCTTTTCTCCTCCCCCCATTCTCCCGCTCTCACCCTTCTCCTACCGTACAAACCCCTCCACTCCTCTCCCTAGTCTCTCCCACTCCCTCTCCCACCCTACAAACCCCTCTACCCTCCCCCCCTACGCCAACTACTCCCTCCATCATCAAGTCAGCAAAAAGTGGGTTCGGGACAGCCCTCAGCAGACACATTTTTTCCACTCTGACGCGAGATTGGCACAACATGTCAGGTATTGGCCTAGTTGGGGCTCGGTAAATTTTGCAAGCCAGGGATCAATACCGCCATGGAAGAATATTATATAAGGAAATTATTTGTAGAGGTATTAAACTGAGGTCCACTATATTGTGAGGATCAGTTATATGTGAACATCAGTTATTTGTGATCAGTTGTTTGTGGAAATCTATTTTCTGTGGAGATCAGTTATTTGTGAAGGTGAGTTATTTGTGGAGATTATTCATTTACAGAAATCAGTTATTTATGGTTATCACTTATTCGTGGAGATCAGTTGTTTTAGGGGATTAGTTACATAAGGAGATTAGTTTACGTATGAAAATCATTTATACGTAACCAGTTATTTTTGAGGATGCTGCAGTAATACATGGAGATCCGTTTCTTATAGATATCGGTTATTTATGGAGACTGATAATGTGTGGCATGTTATTTATGGATATACAAATAAGTTATGAGTAAATGCATCATCCTTCATTAGTTGTGTATAGTTAAAAAAAAAGTGGAAGAAGACTGGGAAGACCCTGATATGAAGGTGTAAGTATAAACCCGAACAAAGCTGCCAGACTAGTGTAAACCAAGAGGTCATGAGAAGGAGTTCGAGAAAGAAATTAACAATTAAAGCTGCTAAACAAGTGATGTGGAGAAAGATGAATAATATGTATTTATAAAAAAAAGCTAGAAAAAACTAGTGGTGTAAAAGCGAAGGATGATGAAAGGAATCAATAAATTAACCAAGCAAATTATTAAAAAAGAATTAATAAAGATTTGAAGAGATATTTGAGACAGGTGCTATGACGCAAGAGACCCTCCTTATCCTCTTCCCGTGACAGTCCCAGCCATTAACGAAATATACTGTGAAGGAAATAATATCAGGCGAAAAACAGCAATTTTGGCAATTAACTCGTTATCTTCACCTTGATTACCTTCCTCTTTGCATAATAGAGGATTGAGTAGATATATAAATAGCAAAATATTCCTAATAGTTTTTGTTATCACAGCACCAGGTATGTTCTTGGCGCAGATGTTCTCGCCATCAGCGTTCTTCAGTTTTACCTACCGCGACGATGACCCAGAAAATTTTTTTTGTTATGAATATTGTGTGTGTGTGTGTGTGTGTGTGTGTGTGTGTGTGTGTGTGTGTGTGTGCGCGCGCGCGCGCACTTACAATAGTCACACCTTTCAGTTGCTCCTACTACTGCTAGATGATTACATTCAGCTTGCAAAAAATATCGTATTAAAAAGATTAATAATATAAAGATACTTTTGTTTAGTGAACCACCTCTCCAACATTTTGTTTGTTTCACAGAAAAGTGTGTAAGAAAGTAAAGAAATCACAGCGCGACAGTACTGTGATCTCCACTCTGAAGTGAAGCTTGGAGTCTGTAGGAATAACGCAGGTCAAGAGGGAGAGGTGGAAATGAGTTTTTTGACGGAAGCATTTGGAGTTACGCGGAGACAGAGAGACAGTGAGGTAGTGCAGGGGCGTTGTGATGTTCATGTAGATGTGCTGGAAAGAATCTGAAATGCCTTGAGATTGTGTTTGGACAGTGAGAGATTAAGTAGGAGAGTGTATGTGAACGAGATGTAAGGGGAAAGGGGGAGGGGAAGAACGAGGATGATACTGCGGACTGGGGTGAAGAGGTATTTGAGTGATGACGATGTAAGTTGGAGAGGAGGCAGCCTGATGGTGGAGGACATGGTGGCTTCGAGGCGATTCATTTGTAGCCACACCTTCCCGGATCAAGGCGTCTAGCAACAGATAGAAAGATAGATAGGTAGACAGTCTTCTGAGCACCAGTGTCTTTAATAATCACACCTGTAACTCAGTGTCATCCAATAGCCCTCATCTTTTGTACTTAGCCCCTTCATTATGATTCTACTCAGACTACTGCCACACGTTTTTATGCAGAGCAGAAAGGGGTTAAATAAAAGCCTACTTAACCCTGTTCACTAGCAGGGATTCTTTCTAGCTGAATAATACCGTCTGGAGACAAGGAGAAAAAAAAATAGTAGGAAACAATGGATTAATCTTTCTTAGCCACCATAAACATCTTAAATCCATCAATCCGATGACGTATTTTTCGTTATTATCTTGTTGTCCCCAGACTATTTTACTCAGCTTTGGAGAAAGTTCTCCAACTGGCGTCGCAAGATATACCATGACCTCATTTGCTCCTTCACGATAAGAGGTCTTCCCATACCTGAGTAAAATCATCTGGTAGTAACAAGAAAAACAGTAATGAGGTACCCGGATTGAAGGGGCTGAATTACTAATTTTTTTTTTTAATATCACTGGGATGCTTCACGACAGTTGTAATTCTTCTTGCAGAATCTTGACAATACTGCCTTCAGAATGATGTGACCTTTTGACAATTGGTTTGGGATAAATATTTTTTTCTTTTCAAAGTCTTCCACACATCTTTAAATTCTACATTTTACTTTCGTTTTTATCAAGCTCCATTGCCCCTGTTTCTCTTTTATTTTCTGTAATACATGGCTGATTATAAAGGTAGCCACTTACCCTCTACTTCAATCAGTGGAAAAGTTTCTTAGAGTTTTGTGGTCCACCAAATCTCACAATTAAAAAAAAAAAAAAAAAAAATCGAACTGTTTCATCTATTCACTGAGTGGGGTGCGTTAAAAAAAAATATATATATATATATATATATATATATATATATATATATATATATATATATATATATATATATATGACACTGAGAGACCATATGATACTTTTGCAAATCGTACCTTCGGGCTCTGTAAGTGTTATTCAGACAGATGGATAGTGACCTCCCCCCCTCCCCCCCCACAAAAAAAATGTACGCCCTTAAATGTCCAATCAAGCATTGTCATGGGAATTATTGACTAAATGTTAGAACAAACGCTTACAGTGGAAAAAAAAAAAAAAAAAAAAAGAAGTGCTGTCGCACTGAAACGGGAACCGACGCAATCGTCAGGTGACGATGCAGTGTGCAGACTGGTGGAAAACTAAATGCAACTTACAGAGAGTAGACAATAGCATTAGCAACCACCAGTATTTCAAAAGCTCAGCGAGCGAAATATCATGGGAAATCTAGGACAATATAGCGCTACATGTTGTCATAAATAAAGGACTGAGATATGAGAGAGGACTTGGCATCGCATGGGGAGTTGGCATAAATAAGACAAGAAAAAGAGCCAAATATAAAAACAGTTGGATAAATATATGTGAAACAAGACTACTGAAGGAAGAAGTGGGGAGAGGCAAAGAATGACAACAAAGAGAAACTCAGCGGGATAAATATGCGAGACAAGGACGTTGGCGGAAAATACTATGAAACAAAAACCGGAGCGAAATAATTTGGAGGTGAGAGACACGCTGGCGGGCCGTGGATGAGAACTTAATTACTCACTGTGATATTACTCACATAAACTGCCAGCCTGACACCTGCCCCTTTGTCTGTTTCCATGTGTGTGTGTGTGTGTGTGTGTGTGTGTGTGTGTGTGTGTGTGTGTGTGTGTGTGTGCCTTTTCTGGGAGTGGAAGCGTTTTCGCCGCAGTCAAGATGTCGACGATTTTATTCAGTAATTATAATAACTGCAGTGGTGAAAGGATTAACTAACATTCCTATCTGGGCAGAAAAATGTTTAAGATGTCTTTGCTATGTTTCATCAAAAGCTCAGCAGAGAGTTAGAATATAATTTTTAAAATACATCGTCGGCTGAAAGGGTATGGCACCATAGTTCTCAACACTAAAATCCAAATAAAATATAACAGGAGAACATTCACCGCTTAATCCTATCACAGTTTCTTCATACTCATTGCGTGGTATAACATTCTTCTACTAACATAGACAAACACTTCAATTACATCCTTCTGACTTCCGGGCATGATTACGGTACATTTAAAAAAGTGGTGGTATTCTCTCAGAATTACACACACAGACACACACAGACACACACACACACACACACACACACACAACATGCGGAATTACCAGCTGCATGTACGTGTGTATGTGGCTATTATATATATATATATATATATATATATATATATATATATATATATATATATATATATATATATATATATATATATATATATATATGTGTGTGTGTGTGTGTGTGTGTGTGTGTGTGTGTGTGTGTAGCTTCCCAAGGACACGAATATGAAAATCAAATTCCTAGTTAGTTCCACTGAAGATGCCCCAACGCACTGCATTTGTTAAGGTATGAATGAGTGTGTGGTTGATTGTGGCTACTTGCGTGCCTGTGTACGTGTGTGTGTGTGTGTGTGTGTGTGTGTGTGTGTGTGTGTGTGTAAAAAGGTTGTGTGCATATGCACGTGTGCATCCGTATGTGTGTGTGCGTGTGCGTGTGTCCTTGTCGATGTGCCAAATTGCCACTGATGTTGCTGCAGCGAACAATCATCCTCAATAAAAATTTGGCAAGGATATAATAAATAGCCTCTGATTGTCCTCCATTTTTATCCCGCCACACAGCTCGTCTGCCATCCCTCACAGTCTGGTCCTTTATTAGCACCTTTGTCTGGCTGTTACTTACGGTGTTTTGTTGATTACCTACACACTGAGACACGCACGGGAAACAGATGCTGCAATAAAAAAAGTGGGAGGATAAATATATTAATCACGATAAAGGCATGTAGGATGAGCGAGAGCTGCTAGAATAAAATGGGTAAAGATGAGATAGCTGCATGCGATGAAAATGAAAAAAAAATAAATAAATAAATAAAGTGGGGGAAGGGAGAAAATCTGTAAGAACGAAGAAGCAGTGAAGCAAGCGCAATACGATGAAAGAGAGAAGAAATGAGAGCATACACTGGTATATATATGTAGAGAGAGAGAGAGTTGATACGCAGACAGAAGCGAGACAGAACGATGAATGGATGTAGACAGGCGGGTGAATAGATACGGTAATAGATATTTCGATAGTAATAAAGTAGGTAGCAAGGTAGGTAGGTGGGCAGGTAGGTAGGTAGGTAGGTAGAGAGAGAGAGTGAAGGTAATGCCTGAAGGAGAGTCAGAGATGGAGGAACACACAAATGAGACAATGATGAAGTATATAACCAATATACAGTAGAAGTAGAGACAGAGGAGGCGAGAGAGACGGAAGGAGAGACAGAGATCATTGGAGAGTCAAAGATGAAGGTGATGATAGAGACAGACAGATAGACAGAGACAGAGAGAGGAGGGATGGGGGAGAGGGAGGTAGGTAATATTGAAAGGAAAGACGGCCTTCTTGACCTAACTTCTTTCTGTGGTAAACATCATAAAAGAAATCATGGACTTACGGGGTTTTGTATCCTCCTTATTATGCTTCGAACTTCTCATTTATTTATGATTTTCAAATATGGACATCAAACATTGCTGAATGTGGGGATGTCCAACATCCACTCACTTCACGTAGTGTTGCCTTCAGGTGACTTTACAGTGCAGTGGTTTTCTATTACAAGGGAAATCATCAACTACTTTGGGCGGTAAATAATGACATCTGATGGTCCGGTCGACTAAGGCGCTCCAACTGGTTGGGCCGATGTGGATACGCCTACATGCCAAGGGTGATTGGGGTTTTATGTTCATATAATGCCACTCAGGGACGAATGAAGCTGGTCATCCTTACCTTAAATGTCGGGACTCAGTAGCCTAGCTCCGGGCTCCTACGCCTGTGGCAAGGGGAGAAAAGGATTGGATGATGAATGATGATGAAATATAAAGGAACGCTGATTTACCATACACAGGGGTCAGTTTGTAAGAAAGAAGTGATAAGCCCGTTTGAATAGGACCCATGATGTTAGCTTCCCTGCTGTTGCTTTATCTGAAGTAAAACTAAGCACGTTCGTTAATTTCTTCAGTATGGGCATTTTTTCCTTGTGTATGCTTGTTTCCTCAACACGATTTTTATAAGTTTAAGAGAGCTATCTAATTCTGAACACCTTTATGAGTCCTGTATGTAATGGGTGCAACTCGAAAGTCTCTCCTGGGCGGTGCTGAAATGTTTGAAAGCAACAAGAGAGAAATGAAAAATACGTCATCGGAGTAAATAAGATAATGTCTTTACAACGATACTTTTCCTAAGAGCAAGAAAAAACCGCATGATGATAGCATGAATACAAAAAGAAGTCCTGGTACAGAGGGGGGGTAAATGAAGACTGTTTTTAACCTCTTCAGTCTCAAAGGTTGTGACTGACATATAAAACTGTCATGTGGTAGAAAAAGAATTATACAGATACGAGCAAACATAGCTCTTGAAAGGTAATTATTATTACAACTGTTGTTGTTGTTGTTATTATTATTATTATTATTATTACTGTGATGATGATGATGATGATGATTTAACGCATTCAACTCCAGACATGGATATGGTAATCCGGTCTTAACTCTCCAGCGGTCATCCTATGTGCTACCTGCCTTCGCATGTTTATACTAACATAAATAAGGTAACAGGAGCTAGATATGGTATACAAGTATCATATGATAGTAGTTGCAGCTGCTAATTAACATATTGTATTATATGTTCCGGCTTTCAGTACACTTTGTTCTCAGAAGATGGAGGCGAAGAGAGAAATGGGGGGAAAAAAATGAGTTGGAAATACAGATGTAGCTTGAGAGACAAAGATTGAGTGACAGTGGGGAGCTAGAGGCAAAGTAGGAAGGAACGGAGGAGGGAAGGACAGAATAGAGGAAAAGATAGAAGAGGGAGGAGGAGAAAGAGCTGAAGGAGAGAATGAAGCTGAAGACAAATAAAAACGGAGGAACAAGGATGAAAGGACACACACACACACACACACACACACACACACACACACACACACACACACACACACACACACACACACACACACACACACACACACACACACACACACACACACACACACAGATAACCGACAAGGCAGAGATAAAGTGAGAGGTGAGAGAGGGACAGACGGCGACGGAGGATGGACAGGCGTCCCTTTCCAGTGTCAGGGTGAGGGGGACCCGTGGTGACAGGCAAGGTGACCCCACAGAGTAAGATTGAGAGAGAGTGAGAGAGAGAGAAAGAAAGAGAGAGGGGGGGGAGGGGGAGATTCACGTGAAAAATGATGAGCAGAATACTGAGAGGATAGGGGAAAGAAAAAACAAAATAATATTGACGGGGCGAATGGAGGAGTGAAGAGAAAACTTGAGGGAGTGGAGGATGCAATAATTACTGTGCAGTGGCGTACAGCCGGGGAAAGTTCCGCCTTATACACCTGCCTGTCAGTTCGGACCTTTATGCGTGAGACAACCACTAGTGAAGCAGTAGCCAGACACTCAAATGTCTGGTACCACTGTGTAGGAGGGGAGAGGTTAAGGGAGGAGGAAGGCTGGGGGAGCTGATAGTTCCTACCCCTCCCTCTTCCATCCCCATCCTTCTCACACAGTTACCAGATAGATAAATGTTGGCTACTGCCTCGCTACCACTTGTCTCACAATTACTGTTTCGAAGTGGTAAGCGAGTGTATAACGCGGAACTTTCGGGAGTACCGGAGGGGAGGAGGGGGGGGGGGCTGTTTGAAACTGCCACCCGGGTCCCCAGTTGAGGGGGGGGGGAGCAGAAGCCTTAAAAATTTATAAGCTTTTTTATTAATATTTAAAATTATATATATTTATATTTATCATCCCGACAATCCCTGCTGAGATATTAGATAAGTTTTGAGAATGAAATATCTGGCAACTTGTAGCCACGCGGTGGGCCTAAACCTTCCGATACATTCGAGACACGTCTCACGGTCTCAGTCGTCACCTGACATTGAAACCTGTGGTTCAACGCCGCCGGCTCTTGAAAATAACAACAGTAATGTCTACGACTAATTGTGAGTATAAATTATTGGAGATACTTTATATTGTAGTACTGTGTATAATATATATTTATTTTTCGTGTTTGTAATTTTAGGGAGTTGAGAGGATTACGGGACAGTATTCAGAAGTTGCCATAACTTTTTTTTAATGACAAAAATATATTTTCCTGATGTGTTTTACAGTATAATTAATGTTTCAATGAATCTGATAATTGTTTTTGGTGCTGATGAGTTAGGTTTTACCTTAGATTAGGTTAGGCTGGGTAGGGTGAGGTTAGGTGGGTTGCTACATCGTAACATCACCATCAAAAATAATTACCCGTTTCATTAATAACACTATAAAACGCACCAGAAAAATGTACTTTGGTAATTAAAAACCAGTTGTGGCAAGGATTACGAATGTTAAACTGTTACACTATAAAGCCTGCCCACAGTTCTCTTACAGTATACCTATGGCAGGCCCTTGCATTTGGGGGACCCCCTATATTTTGATTTTCTAATAAAATTTAATAATCTATTAAAATTTAAAATTAAGTATAATAACGATTGGAGTATAGGTGCCCCATAGAGATAATATATTCCCTAGAAGGGGTGCTCTGTGTTGTTATATATACTAATCACTGTTAATGTAACCCAATCTGCTTATATCTTAACTCAGTTGAGCATTGAGCTGAATGCTGATTCTCAGTCTAGTGGGTCAGCTTTGGGCATTTTTATCAACTAAGTGGTGAAGCATGTTTGTCCATTGCAAATCTTTGTCATCAAATCTCACTAGATGTTGGAGGGGGGCTCCGCAAAGAACCTAGCCCCCTAGGCCCCCAAATCTCTAGGTTGCCCCTGTAACTGTGCATTAAAATAACGAACGAGTAATGTAAAAACGTAAAAAGAAAAAGTGAAATAAGGAAGAGGGGGAACAACACACTGCAAATGTTAGTGTCACGTCAAAATTACCGGTTACCGTAATGAAAACAGTACTGAATTTTCATTAATGAAATCAGATTTCGTATCACCAATGTCCCAGCGATTTATTATTGTCTATTACTCCGTATTACCATTTTTATGCTTCTTATGCAGACTATATCAATACCGAAAAAGTATTAATGAAATGCAAGACAAGGAAGAAAAAGCAGTGTAGAAAATAAGTAGGAATAATAATGTATAGCAGTGATTAATGAAAGGAAGGAAATTTTCTGTTATTTTGATTGAAACAATCTAAGTGGCGTTCAGCAAAAGAAAATGTCCACGTTTAACCCCTTCTGTACGATGACGCCTTTATTGCAATTAGTCTTTGTTCCCTTCGGACTATATTATTCCTTCAGTACACCATTGCAGTCTCTATCTAAGCCAGCCAGGGGAAAAGGTCTCTCTCTTAAGCAGATTGATATTGTCCGGGGGTTGAAAAAATGAAATAAAAATCGACGTCAGTGTGTGAAGGGATTTAATGTCTCTACGAGGAGTCTTTCCTACTCAAAATAATATCGACTCCCGGTGACCAGAACGAAATGAAAAATATGTCTCTCGAGTGTTCCAGGGGTTAATACTGAGACGATTTCTATTTCCTTCACTACGAGCGGTGTGTATGAAGGTGACTAAAATCGTCTGGAGGACAGCAAGATTAAAATATAAATGAAGCCACCGTACTGAAGGGCCTAACCGTGACAAAAAAATCACTCAGTCTTTCAAGCAGAGATCAGGTAGAGTACACTGTGTGTGTGTGTGTGTGTGTGTGTGTGTGTGTGTGTGTGTGTGTGTGTGAGAGAGAGAGAGAGAGAGAGAGAGAGACAGCTGAAGTGAAGCCACGACAGAGGACGGAGGTGGGGATGGGCTAAAGATAAAAAGATACGGCTGGAAATAAACGTGGCAAGGGAAGGTGACGCATGATGCACCGGAAGAGAGGTCAGAGGGCAAATGGAGGAACGTGAGGGAGAGGTGGAGAGGCGCGGCATGTGAGGGAGGCAGCACCGGGCAGGGAGGGAAAAAGGTGTAAATAAAGAAAAAATGTGAGAGACTCGTCGCTAAAAATAATGGAAAGGAGGAAATTTAAGGAAAAATGAGGGAGGAAACATTAATAAATATAGAAGAGAGGGAGAAAAGTATGAGAGATCCCTTAATATTTAAAAAGAAATGACGTAAAATATACACAAAATGTGAGAAAAAAACTAATAAGAATGAAGAGAGGGAGTGAAAAACGATGTAATGGAAACCTTGCTAATCTTGAATGGAAGGAGAAACATTGTGACAGAAGCACTGATAAATTTAAACGGAGGAGAGAGAGTAAAAAAAGTGAGGGACACCGTAACAGTAATGAAGGGAAGAAGAAAAAATGGAAGAGAAACCGTGCAAAAAGTGAAGGAAAGGAGTTAAAATAGTAAGAAAAGACTTACTGAAAAGGAGAACAGGAAGGAAGGAGGGAGAGACATAAGTTACTAGAAAAATTAGTAGAACGCGTAAAAAATGAAATGAAAGAAACCTTGATAGAAAATGAAGATAGTGGAGAACAAAATAATAATGGTGATTTAAAGCAGCGTATGAGGATGTTGGAAATCTCGTGAAAATTATAATAGCGATAAAGAGTATGATAGGACAACAGATAGTAGTGAATAAATGACGGAAATGACAAAAATCAAAAGATGAGAATGTTTGATACCTGTCCCACGGACAACAGAGAGAATGAGAGGGAAAGAAAAGAGAATAAACGGAAAACAAATGATGGGAAGGACTAACAACAAAAGATCAGGAGGTTAGAAATCTGCATATCGTAGAAAAGAAACAAAGAATCAGATGAAAAGGTTAGAGAACTGCCAACTGAAAACAAGTAAAGAGGGAGACAACTCACAAAGGATGAGGATGTCGGGTGAAAAGCTGCATCTCTTGGAGAAGAGAAAGACTGAAGAATGGACGGAAAGCAAGGAGAAAGATGGAAGTTGACAAAGTAGGAAATGGGGAAGGGGGAGCAGTTAGGAGCAGAGACGGAATAGGGGGAAGACAATAAATGTAGGACAGTGTGGTAAAAAATATGGATAACGGAATAGATGAGGAGGAGGACGAAGAACAAAAGACGAGGATGGTGAAAGTCTCCAACTCGTTAGGAAGAGGACACGAGGGGAGCTGGGATAGGGATGGAAGATAGAGTAGGAAATGGAGATTAGATGTAAAGGGAGGTAGAGAAGAGAGGGAGGGTGTGAAGAGAGACAGGGAGGAGAGATGGGATGGGGGAGGGTGGGAGGAAGTTGGGTGCTTGCCGAACTTTTGTAAATATTAATAAGGTGCTTTGCCGTAGCGTCCGGTGGCTTGGGGTATGGTCAGTGTCCCTCGTCTTGCCCCATTGTCAACCTCACTAGTGTCTATGGTGTAGTGACAGACCCTCGATAAACAGTGACCACATCTCAATGAACAGAGACAGTCTCCGTAAATTCGGTGATACACGTTCAGAAAACTGCGATAAAACCTCTGGAAATGGTACCAGGCTCTTGAAAAAAATGATATCTGAAATAATGACACCCTCTCAAAAACGTAACGCTCCTCAAAAAAAGGTGACGACGTCTCTATAAATAGTCACAAACTATCGAAGCACAGTGACAGTTTCTGGAAAAACACTAACATCTCACATATTTCACAACCTCTCAAATTACAATGAAAAGAGCACACCTGTTTTTTGTGTCAAGTGGCTATTTTACGTGCTGATGCTATTCTTCTGGTTCATTGTTACATTAACATGACTCTCATCCCTTCTTACTGAGAGCTTTTTGTTGCACGAACATACAAAATACTTCATCATACTACAGCAAATAGTGATATTGTTTCTAACCGTTTCGCTGTCAGAAACCGCCCCTAAGCAGAACGAAACAGTCCTGTAGCAAGAGTAGCATAAAAAAACTAGAATGGCAGTTGGTAGAGCGCATTCCTCCGCCAAGGCCCAACATGCGGTTCCTTTTAATTCAGTCAAGTCTAATCCAATATCGGAAAAGACTACCTCCCCCCTATAAAACCATATTAAAATCCGCTAGATCCGGAATTTTCTATGGATCCGCGCCAAACTGTACACATTCGTAGATACCAACATCCTAAATATGCCCGATTTTTTTCATCAAGATCCATGCAATATTCACTGATAAAATTTACGAAAATGTCGAAAAATGCCCTATCTCGCAATATTGAAGAAAGTGGGGAAAAAAAAAAAAAAAAAAATCCGCACCCCTATACTTATCCGCACCAAAAATTATTGGAGTCTATTCTGGGCCGAGGCCCATTCTTCAACCAAGTTTCGAGGAAATCCGTCCCGTAGTTTTTCTATAATCTTGCTCACAAACCGACCAACAAACAGCCAAACAAAAGGACAGGGGTGAAAACATAACCGCCTTGGCGGAGGTAAAAAGTCATGATATGGAGAGAGAAATTTTATCCAGTGGCAGGGGACAAAAAGTAGCAGAGGTTAAGGTGTGACTGGGTGTGTTGAGACTGACCCCGTGACCCGCGGTGTGTGGTGAATAGTGGCCTTGGTATGGCGATGGTGGTGGTGATTATGGTGGCTGTGGTGTGGCAGTGTGGCGGCTGTATTGTTGTTGTGGTTGTGGTGGTGATTATGGTGGCTGTGGTGTGGAAGTGTGGCGGCTGTGTTGTTGTGGTGGTGGTGGTGGTGGTGGTATGGCAGTGTGGTGGCTGTGTTGTTGTTGTGGTGGTGGTGGTGGTGGTGGTATGGCAGTGTGGCGGCTGTGTTGTTGTGGTGGTGGTGCTGGTGGTATGGCAGTGTGGTGGCTGTGTTGTTGTTGTGGTGATGGTGGTGGTGGTATGGCAGTGTGGCGGTTGTGTTGTTGTTGTTATGGTGGTGGTATGGCGGTGTGGCGGTTGTGTTGTGGTGGTGGTGGTATGGCAGTGTGGCGGTTGTGTTGTTGTGGTGGTGGTGGTGTTTGGCTGTGTGGCAGCTGTGTTGTTGTTGTGGTGGTGGTGGTGGTATGGCGGTGTGGTGGCTGTGTTGTTGTCGTGGTGGTGATAGTATGATAATGTGGCGGCGGCGGTGGTGGTGTGGTAGTGGTGGTGGTAGCGGTGTGATGGTGGCGGTGAAAAGATGGCGGTATGGTGGTGCAGTGATGGTGGTGTGTGGCGGGAAGGATGGGAGGGCGGGGGAGGTCTGTTTCGCAACCCGTAACCTCTTAAGTTACTAAAACAATTTATTCAAGCATGGAATGATTCGACTACGACGGGTCTGCCTGATGTTAAGCATTACTGTGTCTGACTAGAGAGAGGAAAAAAGTCATACCACTAAAGGCATTAATGGAAACTTTCCAGCCCTACTGTTACAACAGATTTTTCTTCAGCTGAATAAAATCACATGGTTTTAACAAAGAAAAGATTGAAAACAGATGTTATCATGATGAAACTACAGTAGGCCTGCAGTCAGCGTGTGCACCGGTTTATACCATGCTCTTAATGCCTTCACCTCTGGAATGTCAGACGATTTTATACATATATTTGAGTAACACAGACACTGAACATGGGTATATTATACCCGACATTGGAAAATAGAAAAACAACTGTAAATATGCATATTTATTCAAATTAACAATTACACACTAAAGTTGATGCACCTTACTATTACTAAGCCTAATATTAACTCATAACTCATAAAAATAAGGTACATACTGAATGTAGAAAAAAAAATATTGAAAAAGAAAAAAAAAATCAAACATTTGAGAAGTTTGGGGGGAGAATTCACCGGGAAAAAAAAAAAAAAAAAAACCTTCTCAGGTATGCTGCCTCTGCTGACAGGGGGTCACCAGTACCCAGTCCATGCGCAAACCGTATACTGAACTCGGGTATGCCGTACCCGATCATATGATTATAGAAAATTCCAGGGCGTGGAGCAGAGTGACATGACCTACTTATGTCAGGGCTCGGGACAGACAGAAGCTACTAAGGAAACCAGCTGCCTGCCTCCACGGTAACACCACGTAATGCGCGTGACGTCAAGGCCTTCTGGTATATTATACCCATGTTCAGTGTTCTAGGGTTAAAAGAGTACCCTAATAATGGAGGGACTTATGACGGTGATATCATACCTAAGTTCGAAATTTATATCCCATCATGAATGAAATCGTCTCGACAGAGCAAGAACAATATAAAAGGGATAATCATGGTGAATGGGTTGCCATCATCATCATCATCATTTCATTCTAGCTGTCCACATAGTACAAGGGTTGGGTTTAATAATGCGCAGAAAAATAGATCAGATCAGTACAAACATTTGTTGGTGTATTAATGATTCATATGAGGCACACCTCCATTCACACCAATCAAGCCTTCAGAACTCACCGCTTCTTATCACAAGCTCTAATATTTTTCGCGAGTCAGCATTCCTTATCTAGGTTATTCATCTGTCTGATGCCTGAGTGAGAGAACTACGGTGAGTGGCATGTGGCTCCCTTCAACCTCTGTCTCTTCGCCGCACTGTTGCATGTTTACATCTTTTCTATCGCTACTTCAATGGTCACTGCTTCTGTGAACTGTCTGCTTGCATCCCTCCACCTCTACGACTGGTGCGTAGCACCCGTCTAGCAATTAACTCTCATCTTTTTTCTGTCCAGCTATCTAATGCAAGAGTTAACCGTCACTCCCAGTCCTTCAATTATGCAACAGGTCAACTCTGGAACTGTCTCCCACTGTCTGTACTTCCTGCTTCCTATGATCTCCAGTCTTTCAAACGCAGTGTGTCTAGGCATCTCGAAATGAACGGATTTTGAATTTGGCTCTCTTTTGTATTGTTTTTGTTTTTTCTTGGAGGGAACGGTTTGCGGGCTCCCGGCCTTTGGTTCCTTCTTTCATGCATATATATATATATATATATATATATATATATATATATATATATATATATATATATATATATATATATGTGTGTGTGTGTGTGTGTGTGTGTGTGTGTGTGTGTGTGTGTGTGTGTGTGTACTTTGTCTAATCTCGGCTTTAATGAGGTTAAGAAGTGCGTCAGTAGTAGCACTGGGATTAATCAAGATTTAAGCTTACCCCTTTATTCTCATCGGAATAAACAGAGTGGTGTTGCCCTGAATATAACACGAAGTGCGTCCACAGCAACGCCTGTGTTATTGGAGACAGCTATTATCATTTGGTGTTCGGCTCAGTACAGCATCCAGTTGATGATAATCCTCTCAGCTGAATAAGATGGTCTGGTGTTTGCCTGAATGAAGTATATAAGGGTGTCCACAGCAGCGAAAAGGATTATGTTTGATGACACTGAGCTTCTGTGAGATGAATTCAGTCGTTCATCGTAAAGTGAGAGGAAATTAGTAGCTGTTTATTTTCGGCCTAAAAGTTAATCGCAATAGTTTTTAACACTTATGTTGTTCTATGTACCTCCTATTAATAGTAAAAACATCTGGCAGGAGCAGAAATGCAAAGCAATTAATTCACAGCTGAAAGGATTATCGAAAGCAACATCTCGTATGTTTTTCAGTATCTTGGGTTCATCTGCCAAATGACCTTTGTGTGGCGTGATTAAAGACTCCAGTTAGGCACACAATAAACAGTGAAGGCGACGCCGCTCACCCTCGCTGTTGTCTTATTCTTAGCCGGCAACTTTCACCCAACTCCCCATCACTGACGCATGTCTTCAATCCATCATGCACGATTGCAGTTATCCCTTTCACTACAAGAGGCCTTTCCGACCCTAAATAAATGCGTCTGACGGTAGCGGGATTAAAATAAATGTCATTGCGCTGAAGAAATTAATGGATACGGTTTCTCTTCTTGGCGGTAATAGCCTCTGGCGGTAACAAGTTCAAAATAAAGTAGACATTATTTCATTGACGGGGTTACTGGAGATGGTTACTAATTCTTTCGCTAGGAAGTGTCTCGCCAAGGTTCAATAAAATCATCTAATTGTAGAGAGAAACCAACAAAAATGAATAAAGTAAGAAGTCATCAGATCATTGGAAATTCTCCATGACATACGTTATTCCACAGATTCCTTGTTGTAAAAAAAAAAAAAGGTTTAGGAGTTTGAGGCTGCTTAGCCTATCATTAAGAGACCATAAAAGTATCATTTCCTCTCCGTTACCCTCTCGCATTCTGTATCTATTTCATTAACGCAACGGACCGGCTTAAAACACATCTTATTCATTTCTCAGTTGCTCTTTCCTATTTTGCCCTTCTCTTATCTCCTCTGAATTTCTGTAGGGCAATAGTTTCTGGCACATTCATCATTTATCACCTCTGTTGTTGCCATATTTTTTTATGTAACTCCTCCATAAATCATAACATTGCCATTCCCTCTTGATTTCCATATCCCAGCCTACAGCCTTAGTTAATATACTCAGAACACAAGCTTCACCACCTTCCACTTTATTTTCGACATTTCCAACACTGCTCACTTAATCGCATGCGTATCAAACATCCTTACTACGTTTATTTCAGTCTCTGGCATGAATCTGCATATACTCTTATATTCTATAAATTATTATTCCCTTTTATTTGTCATATTTTCGTACAAATTTAATCAACTTGCAGTAGACTTTCTGAACTGCAGGAGTTAAATCGAACTTTAGTAATCTTCGTCAATACGAGAAGCCTTTCCAAAGTCAAATTAAAGCGTCTCACAGAAGCAAAGATAAATAAAAAGGACTTCATATCAATAGAAAGGGTTAATTATTTCGTTTTAGCTAGCTCAGAGGATACTATTCAGTTGAAGGGAATCTCTGGTAGTCAGATGGTTATTATTCTCGCGTTTACTCGCTAAGTCTGGTTGCATACTGTCAGTAGATGCTTGGTACCTCTGGGCTTAGATGTGGCCCTCGTTAACTGCCAATATTTACACAACTTTGGTGCTGGATTAACCCTTCTGTCCGATTATTTACCCTCGATTTGTTTTTGGCTATCTCTAGAACATTTTATCAGAGTTTGGGGAGGCTTTTTAAACTGAATGCATTAGATACAACATCCATTAATCCCTTGAGTATTGTTGATCTGTTCTAAGTTTAGCAGAATAATATCTCGGTAGTAAGAAAATAATACAAAAATGTTGTCAGACTGAAGAGATTAATCTGAATTAAATCGTCTGGTAGAAGGATGGACATGCTAAAATTTGTTCTATAAAGTGGTCAATGCCACATACATGTCTTTTCTCATCCGCTGCCGATTTTCACACACGTGTCTTTCGTTTGCCCCCCCCTGTCAAGAGCAATTAACACAGGGTTAGATTTCCTCTCAGTTTCTACGGCCGAGGCTGACTAAGATTTACATTTTGACTAATACTATATTCCACGATTCTACCCAGTTAAAGATGACGTCATGATAGTGTTAATCTCTCATATGCATTATTCTCTCCATCTTCGAATCGATATGTGCAGAATCGATTTGCATCCATCGTTCCGTATTCTGTTGGTTTTCATTTCAAGCATATTTGTTTAATCAGTTCACCAATAATATCTTTCTTATTTCATTTTTGCTATTTTCAGATGTTTTCTTCCCGCTTGGAGAGACTTTTCGAATTAGTAGTTAAATGTAACTTTCTGCAATCCATTCAGCTTCAGAATCTGGAGATCTTCTCTGAGGTAAATAAAGTTTTTTGGAGGTAAAAGAGATAAGCAAAATTAAAAAAAAGTCACAGGATTTAAGTGGTTAATTTCCCCCCCTTTTACCATGTACTGTTTGTAGTATTCAGTCTTCGCCAGTGCACTTGACTTTATCACCAGCTGTTAAATGATCTTAGTAGCATTTGACTGGGAAGAGTTTCATCACGATGTTTTTGTCTTTCAAATTACATGCGCATCCTGACTCGCCACAACAGCCCTTTCTCAGTCGCCTTCTGCGCCCTCTTCTCACACTTCACCTACGGAGCTTCATACATCGCGATCACCTTTAAGACGTCTCACATCTGAACAAAATAATAAGCTTTGCCATTGTTTTTTTTTTTTTCTGTTCCTCATTTGGTCCACTGGGATACAGTAAACACTATAAATCTGTGCAGTAAATTAAAAAACGGTGTCCTCCCATATGAACCATCGGACACAACTGCAGTCGGAGTGAATATCGGACTGCTTGTGTGTGTGTGTGTGTGTGTGTGTGTGTGTGTGTGTGTGTGTGTGTGTTTGTGTCATGATTTTTATTTTGGTAATAGGGGAGTATATAATAGTATGGGCAGCCAAGAACGAAATAAAACACCTCGCAGCAGTCCGACCCACTACACGGCACTGGACAGTAAGCAAATGACGAAAGCCGCAGTGAGCCCCGACTCTCTCTGTGGGGGCTCACAACGTCACCACCGCTTGAGGTCATGTGATCTTCATACAGTTACCTAATGCTTCTTGTAGGGAGTTAATTTATGTATCACTTCAAAACCATCGTCATTAACAACATAGCAATCACCATCATCATCATCATCATCATTTAAAATATAGCTATCATCATTATCATCATCATCATCAACAACAACATAGCTATCATCATCATCATCATCATCATCATCATCATCATCATCATTATTATTATCAGCATCTGTAGTAGTAGTCGTAGCAATTATTATGTTATACTCTACCATTATTTTTTTCTTTTAACATTATCAATAGTATTCTCATGACAGTTACCAGAAAAAAATGGGAGGGAGTAGCTAACTGTTATTATTACTATAATGATGGTAATACACAAACACGAGGAGCACGAGGATGTTGGTTGGTATGGTTATTGTAGTTAAGGTTCCACTGACATCCCAGAATTATCTTTCGCTGTGGACTTAATTTTACTCTCATGTAAATAATGAACTTACTTACTAAGCATCATTTCCTTCAGTGAATACATCAAGTCCTGCGACACACACACACACACACACACACACACACACACACACACACACACATATATATATATATATATATATATATATATATATATATATATATATATATATATATATATATATATATATATATATATATATATATATATATATAGATTGATTGATTGATAGGTAGATAGGTAGATAAACAGACAATAACGTGCTGTCATCCTAGCAACTATTATTATATAAAAAATAGTTAAAAACTAAAAAATTTCCCGGCAAGCGCGTCTATGTCCATTGTCACACATCTGGACTAACAGCCATAGAATTTATAACATCGTGTACATCTGCTTAGAAATTGAGAATGATTTAAAACGCTTATTTGAATCATCACACTCCTAGTGATTGAGTTACTTGCTCACGCACATTACCAGTGGGAAAAAATTATCCATTAAAAAAATTACAACAATATACAATGGTGAGAAACAGTGTTTAAGTTCTCAGTCAGTAGGACCTGGAAATAAAAGTAACCAGTTCCAAGAAATGATGTGATATCAAGAATTCATGCAGCTTATGACAGTTGTGTCATTGCCTCATGGTTCAAGCCGCTGTCCAAGGGTATCCATCTGGTGGTGGTGGTGGCAGTGATGGGTGGAGCAAGTGGTGATGGTGGTGGTGGCAGTGATGGGTGGATCAAGTAGTGATGGTGGTGGTAGAGGCAGGTGGATCAGATGATGGTGTTGGCAGAGGTGGATGGGTCAGGTTATGGTGGTACGAGAGATGGGTGGATCAGGAGGTGGTAGCAGAGATAGGAAGATCAGGTGATAATGACCGAGGTGGGTGGGTCAGGTGGTGGTGACAGAGATGGTTGGATCGGATGGTAGTGACAGTGGTGGTTGGGTCGGGTGGTAATGGAAGAAGTTAGTGGATCAAATGGTGGTGGTAGAGGTGAATGGATCAGGTGACAGTGACAGATTTGTTGATCAGGTGGTTGGTGACAGCTGGGTGGGTCAGGAGGTGGCGGCAGAGGTGGGTGGGTCAGGAGGTGGGAGGGTCAGATGGTGGTGGCAGAGGTGGGTGGGTCAGGTGGTGGTGGCAGAGGTGAGTGGGGGAGGTGGTGGTGACAAAGGTGGGTCAGGTGGTGGTGGCAGAGGTGGGTGGGTCAGGTGGTGAGGGCAGAGGCCGGTAGTCAGGTGGTGGTGTTGGTAGAGGTGAGTGGATCAGATGGGGGAAAGTGGTGAGTGTGACGAGAGTGCTAAATGGAGGGTCATAAATCTTAATTGATCGTCATTCAGTGTGGCCATTAACAGAGGCAAATTACACTCCCAGGAAGGCAGTCGTGAAGTCCATGCTACAACACAGTCAGGTTATACAAAACAGCCAGGTCACAACACAACATAGTCACATCGCAGGAGGTTACAATAGTCAGGTCAGAAAAACAACATATTCAGGACACAACACAACACAACATAGTCAAGTCACATCACAGTCAGGTAAATATACAACAAAGTCAGATCGTAACACATCCCAGTCAAGTCAACACACAACAGTCAGCTCACAACAACACAGACAGGTTACAAGACAGGCAATGACAAAGGCACCTTACAACACAGAGGTGTATGGTTCAGGTATGTTGTGACAGTTAATCTGTAGATCATTTATCATTCAGTTCTGTCTTGCCACGACCAGTCTGTAATCCAGGCAGCTCAGAGAACAGCAGTAAAATATATTCAAATTTCAATTGACTCAAGTCGCACGATGCATTAGGTAAATCAGGGAGTTCACATGAGGGCAAGGCTAAAACTTAAGTATCTGGACTTGTACGGTTCACGACGTCACAACAATTTTTTACATTCTTGCTACCACCAGACAGTTTCATTCA
Organism: Coenobita brevimanus; assembly: GCF_032717465.1. Lineage (NCBI taxonomy): Eukaryota > Metazoa > Arthropoda > Malacostraca > Decapoda > Coenobitidae > Coenobita > Coenobita brevimanus. Next base: position 12,257,419 of record NC_137028.1, on the reverse strand, counting down.
AATTAGGAAGAACCTTTTGTATTACAGGGAGCTAATGAGGGCTGCATTTAGCTCCTTTAACACATGGTGTGAAGTCTTTCTGAAGACTAATTAAATATTTGAAAGGCAGCAAAACTTATATAAAAAGATGTCATCGCAGTGCAGTAGTTAATCTAATTCGCCTCCTAGAAACTACAGTTATTGCAGATTATTTTAATGGGAAAGTATTATACAAATTACACTTTTATATCAGTTATGGAGAAAATACTCTAGATGCCTACCCAGGACCTGATTCTCGTACACATCAGCCTCAGTCTGAACTTTCGAATTTCATCAGTAGCAATTTGGCTATGAATTACCCTTTTTTTTTTTTTTTTTTTTTTTTTTTTTTTTTTCCCCGACTAACATCAGACGATTTTACAAACCTCAGCAAACGCAGGCCACCATAAATATGAGAGACCATAACGATCAACGTTTTTTCCGAAATTAATAACATCGTATTCTATTCCAGCCTACCATACCTTAGGCGATTCTCTCCAACTCGCAGACTCTTTCTGCAGCCAAAGAGAAGATCAGACAGCACTGATAGTTGTGCTTTGGTATTAATATTTAAACGATTATTTGGTTCGACTCCTCAAAACTGTAATGAAGAATGAGATAAGATGTTCTTGCACCACTGGATGAATTAAGTATATGACGGATCATCTATAGGAGCAGCCCGGTCAGTCACAAACATTCCAAGGATTTTCACAAGCATCGTGCTGCACTCCAGTCAAGCCATGTATGGTGGTTCATTGTAGCTCCTTAACGATTTTCACATCCTTGGCGCCTCACTTTAGCCTCTGTAAGCCCCATAGAGTGCGTCAGCGAAAATCCTGACTCCTGTAACGACTTGTATTCCTGGTATCCCCTGAAGATATCCACCTTTGGAAGAACCACTGTTAATGATAGTGTTGGTGTAGGTAACACACGCATTTAACTCCTGACGCTCCAAAAATAGTTTTAAACAAAATTGTCTGCATAGAGCAAAATTAAGTAGAATAATTAGTCACTGGGGAAAAAATACTAATTGTACACAAATATATTCAGTCTCTCTCTCTCTCTCTCTCTCTCTCTCTCTCTCTCTCTCTCATGCTGCGCGCGTGCGTGCGTGCGTGCGTGCGTGCGTGTGTGTGTGTGTGTGTGTGTGTGTGTGTGTGTGTGTGTGTGTGTGTGTGTGTGTGTGTGTGTGTTTCCATTATATCTCATGCAAGGCTCGAGCTATCAACAAGAAACCTTTAGGGTATCAAGATAAAGCCAAAATCTTGGCCGAGTTCGAAAATGGGTACTCGGTGTCAAGGTTAAGGTCACCAAAGTGGTTGCCAAAGGTCAGCTAGCTTCTATCGCCCGCCTTTAACACCATTACATCTCATGAAAGGCTTGAGCTATAAACATGAAGCCTTCAGGGTATCAAGATGTGGCCAAAATCGTGGACTGGGCCTACAGCATATTCTGGCGGGTGATTAACATTCGGCTCCCGAATGCTCTTCTTTCGTTTTATACATATTTGTCTACATTTTACTACACTGTTATTGCACTCAGGTCTGAATGACTCAGTCTCAGCTGGACCAAATCGTTGATTGTTAGATGATAAAAGAATGCTAGAATTGTCGTGAATATGAGAGGATTGACGGTAACCATATTAACGTTCCCCGGCTTGTGTGGCTCACTGTAGCACCAGTCGAGCAGGGCAGTACTCACAAGTAGGATGAAAAGCTAATGACAAGGAGAGCTGGAGCTCCCGTTTCATCAGCCCTCAGGACTAGCTCCTGACCATCATCCTTTATTGAACTTTTTCATTGTTTCACTAACACAAAAATGAGGCTAGCATGCTCTCCAGTACCAGCTCCTCTTACTATCAACACCAGACTGCATGCACATTACACACTACACTTCCTATGCAAAATGGAGTCACAACATCAAGCCTCCAAGTCCCCGGCAGGAGGGGGGGGAGACCACAAATGCCCCCATCATCAGCCCCTCTCCCGGTGACGACCCAGTGAGATGCCTGGGACCAGTCAGACTCACTATTTCATTTCTGCAACTTTCGCGGCCTTTCCTCTAACTTTCTGTTGAGCACCACATCTCCTCCTCTAAACCTCACCATCTCTTCCTAACTGAGACTCAGCTGTCTGAGGTGACTAATAGCAAACCCTTCTATGTAACCTATTTATTCTATACTTATTGCAAAGCCAGAGGTTGCTATTGTGCATATGTACGCAACGATATATCTTGCTCTCGTGTTCCTGAACTTGAATCTTTCGATTTCTCTACTCTCTTGCTTCGGCTTTCGTGTTATTCTATGACTGAATATACCAGTGCTGTTTACTTACCCCCTAATTGTACTGACCATGAAAACTACTTCGACTATCTTACTTCTGAGATGAAACACAATCTATCCATTTCTCCTTTCTCTGAATTCTCCATTCTAGGAGATTTCAGTGTTCACCACCACCTTTCGCTCTCCTTTCCTTTCACTGATCCACGTGGTGAACAAACCTACATCTTTTCCATCCTTAATGACCTAGTGCAGCTTGCACAGCACCTACCAGTATTTCTGACCACCTTGGAGAGAGTTCCAACATACGTGACCTCTTCCTTACAACTAATCTCTCTGCCTAAGCTGTTAATCTTTCTTCTCCATTGGGCTCCTCCGATCACATCCTTATCACCTTAATCTGTTCTGTTGCTCCAGTATGGCCATTGGATCCTCCACAGAAACATCGGTTGTGGCACTTTGGGGCTGCTGACTGGGGGGCCCTCAGACAGAACTTCATTGCTTTTCCCTGGAATGATTATTACTTCCATGGCCGAAAGCCATCTGAGTCTGCCTTGCACATTACAGAGCTTATTCTCTCAGGCACAGAAACATACATTCCTTTCTCATATCCTTTGACAAATGCAAGAAAAGCTTGGTTTAATCACGTTTGTTCTAATGCTGTCCACAACAAAAAGGCCTACAAAAGGTACCGGAGCCAACCCACTCCTGAATCTCATCTCTTTTATGTTTCTGCCTGAAATCATGTTAAGTCTGTTCTTCGCTGTGCTAAAAAAAATAATTTCATCCGTACGAAGCTCGAATTCTTCCTGCTCCTTGTGGCACCTTGCCAAAAACCTTTCTAACAACTTTTCTTCATCATCCTTCTCTCCTGTTTTCCACTCTGATGACTTTATAGCTATTTCTTATACTGATAAGGCAGAACTCTCCTCTCAGACTTTCTCCTCCAGTTCCACCTTAGACGATTCCGGCGCTGTCCCTCTATCACTTCCCCCGTCTGTCTTGGTCATGACTGACATTAAAAATTTTTCAATACTTGGGTACAGTGATAGAAAAGAGAGGAAAATGTGCAAAAGAAGTTGAAAGTAGAGTGACGCAAGGAAGAAAAGTAGCTGGTGCAATGAAGGCCTTGATAAGTAACACAAGCTTGAATGTTACAGCTGCATGAGGCTTACATGAGGGAGTGTTAGTGCCAACTCTAACTTTTGGGTGTGACACTATGGTGTGGCATGAACTTGAAAAGTCAAGAGTAAGAGCAGTGGAGATGGGACCTGTTGAGGAATGTATGTGGAGTACAGAGGGTGGATAGGATACGAAATAGTGTGATTCATGAAAGGTGTGGAGTGAGGAAGTCGGTGGACACCAGAATCGGAGAGAGTGTCCTGAGATGGTATGGTCGTGTGGAAAGAATGGATAACAATAGAGTGGTGAACAAGGTATATCTGAGCGAATTTGAAGGAGGGAGGAGTTGAGGTAGGCCAAGGAAAAAGTGGAGAGATATGGTGGATGAGTGTTTGAGGAAGAGGTTTGGAAGTAGGTGAGGCTAGGGAACTGACAAGAGATCGATCTGGCTGGATGAATATTGTGAGGAGAAATGCATGATCAGGGATTTTGGCACCCCTTGTGAGCATGGCAGCGTCCGGATTGACTCAACCGGATACATTTGTGTGAAGCTGCAGAATGTGGTGAATGTTTTTTGGCGTATCCGGTAGATCCAGGATTCCGGGGGCTTGAATGATGAGTGAATGGAAGTGTGGCCTATTTGGATTGGGCAAGTTTGTGTTGTCTGGACATTGCTACTCCTCACCTTGCCCTTGGGTGGGAAAGGATGTCCGGATGATGATGATGATGATGATGTTTTTTCTGCCATCACTGGAATCAATACTAAGAAGACATATGGGCCTGATGGGATCCTTCCTGTTGTCCTGAAGAAATGTGCTTCTTTGCTTAAGCCTGCCTAGGTAAACTCTTTCGCCTTTGTCTATCAACTTGCAACTTTCCTTCTTGCTCGAAGTTTTCTGTCATTCAGCCTGTCCCAAAGAAGTGTGACCATTCATAACCCTCTAACTATCGCCCAATTGCTTTAACATCGTGCTTTTCGAAAGTTTTTGAGTCTATTCTTAACAAAAAAATTTTTAAACCATCTTTCCTATCACAACCCTCTTTCCGATCGTCAGTATGGATTCTGCGAGGGACGCTCCACTGGCGATCTTCTCACCTACCTTTCAGACTCCTGGTCATCCTCCCGTCGGGACACTGGCGAGAGCTTTGCCATTGCACTTGACATCTCAAAGGATTTCAAGAGTCTGATATAAATCTTTAATTTCCAAACTACCCTCCTACTGTTTCTATCCTTCTACCTGTGCCTTGGTCTCTAGCTTTCATTCTGGTCGATCTGTAGCTGCTGTTGTAGGCGGCCACCATTCTTCTCCTAGAGCTGTCAATTGTGGTGTTTCTCAGGGCTCTTTCCTGTCACCAACTCTTTCTTTTGTTCATCAATGACCTTCTAAGCTGTACATCTAACCTTATCCACTCTTACGCTGATGACTCCACCCTTCACCTTTCCATTCGCTTCCCGCAGTGTCCATCTTAGCAGTTGCTTCAACAGGCAAGGGATAAGGCTATGGCACACGTAATGTCTGACTTGGCTTATATCTCTGATTGGGGTAAAAACAGCCTTGTTGTTTTTAACGCGTCAAAAACTCTTATTCTTATACCTATGAACCCGACAAAATCGTCCACAGGAGTACCGTCTAATTTTGAACAGTATCCAGCTTAATCCTGCATCACCTTTAAACATGCTTGGGGTGTCATTTTCTAGGGATTTAGCTTGGGAGGAACATATTACCTCTCTTGTAAAATCTGTCTCCAAGAGATTAGGTGTTATAAGCCGACTACGTACCTTCCTTACCCTCGCAGTGTTGTTGACTTTATACTCGGGTATTATTCGCCCCTGTGTAGAGTACAACTCTCTTCGTGGGGAGGCTCCGCACATACAGCTCTTCTCAACAAGGTGGTGCCAAATGATTTTCGTCTCATCAGCCCTCCTCCTCTTAGTAGCTCCCTTCGACCTCTGTAGCTTCGCCGTACTGTTGCATCTTTTTCTCTTTTTTATCGCTACTTCATTGGTCACTGTTCGTCTGAACTGTGCTTGCATCCCCTCTCTACTACGACGGGCGCGTAGTACCCGTTTAGCAACAAACTCTCATCCCATTTCTATCCAACTCTCCAATGCAAGAGTTAACCGTTACTCTCAGCTCGCAACAGGTCAACTCTGGAACTGTCTCCCCCTGTCTGTACTTCCTACTGCCTATGATCTCCAGTCTTTCAAATGCAGTGTGTCCAGGTATCTCGAAATGAACAATTTTCGAATTTGGCCCTCTTATCTTGTTTTTGTCTTTTTGTTCTTGGAGGGAACAATTTACAAGTTCCTGGCCTTTGGTTCCTTCTTCCTTGCATAAAAAAACAAAAAAAACGGCTGGAATAGAATATTAGATTTGCCTCGAGACCATTATAGGGTACTACAAGGTATGATTAAGATAAAGAAATATAATTGTCTGGGAATCATATATATATATATATATATATATATATATATATATATATATAGATATATATATATATATATATATATTTATATATATATATTTTTTTTTTTTTTTTTTTTTTTTTTTTTTTCCGATAACGTCGAAGCACAGACACTGGTTTTTAACAGAGGTGCAAAATATAATCCTTCTTTATTTCTTTGTGTTGTCATTTATATTTCAGAACAATGACGCCATATTTAGGCTAGTTTGTTCTTGCAACTTTCAGACGGTTTGATTTAGCTTTGGCAAGACTTCCGAAAATGAAGAGGTCGATGGAGGTGATACCAACACGGTAATCCATCCAGTCCGATCACTCACCCCTAAGCTGAATAAAATCGTCTGGAGATAGCAAGAAAACAGCGTCATCGTGGTGAAAATTTTAACACTAAAATACGCTCAGTATGGCGCGCTAGAAGCGGAAATTAAGATGACGCAGCACTTTCAAGTTATTAGCATTTAAACGCTGCTTTTGTGTGTGTGTGTGTGTGTGTGTGTGTGTGTGTGTGTGTGTGTGTGTGTGTGTGTGTGTGTCTGTGTGTGTGTGTCTGTGTGTGTGTGTGTGTCTGTGTGTGTGTGTGTGTGTGTGCCACCAGTGCAATCAGTGGGATATTTATGTTATTTTAAAAGTATTCCTCCATAATCCATTAATCTCTTCATCTATTCACTTCGATAACGCATTTTTTACAGGAGCAAGATGAGACTCCCAGAAGAAACTCTGGCCAAAGTCCTTAGGGGTAAGAGGAAAATGGTGGCTACTAAAAAAAAAAAAAAAAAAAAATGAAATCTGTTTTAAGACGATTTCGCCTAATAAGTAATGCTCTACTAATCCATCCATCCATCCATCATCCAGTCCTATGTTGTCCCATGAGGAGATTAGGAGCCCGGGGCTAGGCAAATTAGTCCTGATATTTAAGATGAGAGTGAAAATAATTCCTTAAAGTACGATCAATTTGAAACCTAAATTGTTTAAAACTCACCATCGGTTACCTATAAGCGATGTTCCTGTATATTAAATGCAGTTCATTGTATTACCTAACCTCTGTTTTTGCATGAACTACAGCGTTTTATACGTATGCTGCACAGATAAGAGTCAACACCGTAAGTGCTTGAATTCGGTAACATATTTAAAATTTTGTTTGTGCTACTGTCAGATGGCTTTCTTCATCTAAAGGTAACTTCTCTGGTAATGAAAGGATAAAAATAATGACTATATCTAACCCTTCGAGCTCAAAAACTTTCTCCTCCTCTGAAATATTACTTTTTCTGTAAATATCAAGAAGAATATTGTTAAAGATGCTGCCGGATTGGAGGGATTATCTGTATTATGGACTTGTTCCAGGATTTATTTTTCATTTTACTACATATGCAAAATTTATCGACAGAAAATTTTATGCATGCCAAAGAGAGTTCATAAGTTAATCCAACATTTTTACCTTATTTATTTCTCATTTTGTTATATTGCATATTTATCTTCATTTCCAATTCTATACTTGTTACGTATGACTCACGTGGAAAATGATACAGGCGAACATTCTAGTGTCATATTTTATTTTGTTTTCATTATTTTGTTTCTAATACATTAATTCTTCTGCTGAGTTTGACAGTCATCGCTTTGAAGTTTGGTATAAAACTAACACCATGTTCCGTATTAGTCAGATGATTTTGTTTGTCACACAGTCTTACTTGGTTCAATTTTTAAGAAACTTGTTGATGCTTGGGGAAAAAAAAATAACACCTTTATGCAACTGACTATACATTTGTTCTGTTGCCCTTTTATTCCTAATCTGTTGAATTTTTAACTCCGTATGCTTGAGAGGAAAAGCAAGATAAACCAATACTCATACGATATAATTTTTCCGTATTCTAATATACTGCATATATACTAATAAATACTCTTCCGCGATTAGTGACTAGACACTTTCTTTGTATTTATTCTAATGACGGGAAATATAAAAATCAACACCAGTTTCTTATTTTTTGTCCTTTTCTTCTATGATCTATTTAATCCCATTTTATTGAATTTTTACACACTTACGTATGCTAGACATGTTTATAATAAGCTAACACTTTTACCTAATTCATTGGTTACTTCGTTTCATTACTTGTATATTTATTATTGCCAATGCTGGAATAACTCGTTCAGTTTCAGACATACCGTGAAGAGGATATTCGTCTCGATCCCCTGAATTTTTAACGCCTTTTTCTATACTACAGTAAATGTGACAAATAAGATAACGCAGCACCGTAATGTCACTTACCACTTACATATTTCATTATATCGCTGTTCGTTTGTATTACTCCAAGTCACTGTATGGTTGCAATAAGAAAACTTAAACCTAACACCACAATAACTGTTGTGTAGGTGGTTCTCGTAATATTACTCTGTTGAAAATTTTTACGCTTACATGTGCTGTAGGGAAAAAAAAAAAATAAGCAGCTCCTTTACTGTACATTACTTACTACACACTTATATATATATATATATATATATATATATATATATATATATATATATATATATATATATATATGTGTGTGTGTGTGTGTGTGTGTGGTAGGTGGGGCGCTCACCATCCACTCACTCGATGTAGAGCTGCTTTGGGTGTCATATATATATATATATATATATATATATATATATATATATATATATATATATATATATATATATTTTATGTGGTAGGTGGAGCGCTCACCATCCACTCACTCGATGTAGAGCTGCTTTGGGTGTCATATATATATATATATATATATATATATATATATATATATATATATATATATATTAATTGGTAGGTGGGGCGCTCACCATCCACTCACTCGATGAAGAGCTGCTTTGGGTGTCTGCCTTTTCCTCTCTTCCATCTTTCCTCTTCTTTCTTTCCCTCACTCTTTCCTCTTTTTTCTGCCTATGGGTGACTTTACACTCCCTCTTCTGTCTTTTTTTCCTTCATTCTTTCCTCTTCTCTCTGCCCAGGGGCAACTCTACACTGAATGACAAACCAAATGGTTTCCTGTACATCAGGAAATCATTTACCACGCAGGGTGATAACCATGTAACCAAATTATGGCGCCTGGTGGTTTTGTGGGTAATTAAGATGCTCCAGTCAGATTGAGCCTATGTAGGTTTATATCCAAGGGGTGGTAGGGCTTTATTGCTCACGTAATGCCACTCAGGGATGAGTGAGGCTGGTCACTCTCATCTCAAATGTCAGGACCAACTTGCCTATCCCCGGGTTCCTACGCTCCTCATGGGGCCACATAGGATTGGATGATGGATGGATATCTGTATCTATATCTATTTATCTATCTATCTATCTATCTATCTATATATATATATATAGATATATATATATATATATATATATATATATATATATATGTGTGTGTGTGTGTGTGTGTGTGTGTGTGTGTGTGTTTGCCCGATGGCTGACAGAGTCTGGTGACGTATTTTGATATTATGCTTCTGCTATTTGTAGACGATTATACTAAATTTTGAAGACATTTCTCGAACGAGAAAAGATATATATTCCATTAGTTACTCATTCTCTAGTTGTGGATTTTCCTAATCTGGTTAAAGTCGTCCAGAAGTTGCAAGAATAATCTACAAAGTTATGTCATCGTACTGACAGGGCTAAATACGAGGCAAGATAAGAGTCAGCAACACCTTTACGATGTTTATCATTACCTCCTTTTTTATCCGTTATTTATTTTACTGACTGTTTCTCGGGGAGGAGCCGGACGTTGAATACATTATGTTATCAACTTCCCTCAACTCTGTCACGCCGGATTAATGGCAGAATTTTAGAATAAATTTTGCATGAGAGGAAGAACAATATGGCCGGTAGCGTTTCAGACAAAGGGAGAAAGGATGCTGTCGGAAAATCTAAACTACCATTGTCATCATCATCGTGACGTGTAAAAATTGGGATCGTTATTATTAAGTGGATTATTGCATTGCCTTAGAGATACTTTGTATCATTAGTAGTTAATGACGCATTTTGTACTATATATTTTGGGTTACTGTTTCTGACATACGTTTTGTTGAGACAGATTATTATTATTATTATTATTATTATTATTATTATCATTATTATTATTATTATTATTATTATTATTATTATTATTATTATCATTATTATTACTATTATTCTGTCATTATTATTATCAGAGGCTTGAGTGTTGCAGCTGAGCGAGGCATACATGAAATAGTGTTAGTGCCAACTTTAACACACGGATATGAGACTATGGTGTGACATGAAAATGAAGTCATAAGTAAGAGCAGTGGAGATGGGACTGCTGAGGAATGTATGTGGAGTCCAGAGAGTGGATAGGATACGGAATAATATGACTCGTGAAAGATGCGGAGTGAGGAAGTCTGTGGACACCAGAATCGAAGAGAATGTACTGAGATGGTGTGGTCATGTAGAGAGAATGGATGACAGAATGGTGAATAAGGTATACCTGAGCGAGTCTGAAGGAGGGAGAAGGCGAGGTAAGCCACGAAGCTGAAAGGATATAGTGGATGAGTGTGTGAGGAAGAGTGGTATGGAAGTTGGTGAAGCTAAGGGACTGACAAGAGACCGAGCTGGCTGGATGACTTTTGTGCAGAGAAGCACATAACCAAGGATTTGGCACCCCTTTTTAAGGTGACAGCGTTCTGATTGAGTGTCAGATAGGTATACGTGAAGCTACAGAACGTGGTGATTTTTTTTTTTTTTTTTTTTTTGGGGGGGGGCTACTTGTTGGAGCCAGGTTTCCGTGGGCTTGAATGATGAGTGAATGGAAGCGTGGCCCATTGAATTGGGCAAACTAAGGCTGTCTGGACGTTGCTACTCCTCACCCTGCCCTAGGGTGGGAAAGGAGGTCCGGATGATGATGATGATGATGAATATCATTACTAACAGCAGCAGCAGCAGCGGTAGTGGAGGTGTAGTTTTGTTGTTATTGATGCTTTGTTGCTGTAGTTGGTGTCATTATTGTGGTTATTGTTATTCTCCTAAAAATGACAGAATGAAGAATAATCATATACATAGCATATTTCAGAAGCGTTTTTGAAGAGAGAGGCTGACGGGGCAAAAAGTGACAGACAGACAACACTGCTCGAAAATAATTAAAAAAAGAAATGAATAAAATATAAAAGAGAGATCGCCAAGGGAAAACCAAAAGAAAGCCAGGAAATTACCAGCTCGTAAATGTCAAACAATTAAAAAAATATCCACCACTTTTTACCAAGAGATAACACAAAATGGCTCCGTCTGTATAGTTGTGACACGAGTACTGTTTACTTCACCCCCTTCCCTCCACCCCTAACCTCATCCCTCCACCACCCATCTCCCATCCTTCCAAACTCCCTACCTTCTACCTCTCCCTTTCCTTCCGTACATCTACCTTTTGCCCCGATCCCCTACTCCTCCCTTCCCATCGCCCCCACGCCCCTTATCACTCCCTTCCTCCCCAGCCCCCTGCCCCCTGGTGGGCGGATAGGGAAGCACTTCATGGTGACGTCATTTGTACCTTTCTTCCTGGTGTGTTTAGTTCCTCACCATTTCGGCTGCTCTTCTCTTGGCCGGCTTACTGCTTTCCTGTAATATAGGCCTATGTGCCTCTTAACAGCGTAGTCTTACTAGGTCAGGGGTTTGGCACCACTACCTAAACAGTTACTTTATTTGTGGACGTTATTATTCAGTAGTGCGATATTTTTGCCAGCTATTTCTGTTACAAATATATACATAACATAAAAGAGGACATTACCCCTTTCATTATGGCGACGTCTCCTGTGTCTTGTCTTGTAAATATTGTGACCATCAGACGATTTACTATTGTGAAGGGGATCGAAATGGCTGCCATATACTCCTTCCCTACAACACACCACCCTAAGCTGAACAAAACCTTCTGGAGGAAGCAAGAACAGACTAGAAAGAGGTCATGGTACTGAAAGAGTTGAGATGCAATATGCAAAATAAATCGTGAACCCCATTAATTCAGTAATGTATGAGATTTTTACATTTTTCCTTGTTACCAACAAACGATTTTATTCAGCGTAAGGCAGACCATGGGTTATGATGGGGTTAAGGATGGCTATACGTAACCAGTGCAGAAGACATCTCTAAATCTGAATAAAATGGTCTGGCCCTAGCAAAAAAAAAAAAAAAAAAAAAAAAAAAAAAAAAAAAGGCGTGAAGTGGTTAAGCTTAAGATTACCGCCGTACCTTACCTCTTCCTTATCTCTCAGTTTCCTGCTTCTTCTTCTCCAGTTCCATTGCTCTTCCTCCAAACATGCCTTCATTCCTAATTCTCCCATCCCTCTTCCTTGTCTTGACTCTCTCTTCCCTGTCATCTTTTCCATCACTCAACTGTCTTCTCTTTTTCCTTCCACCATTTCACTTTTCCCTCCTCTTTTCATTCCTTATCTCATTTCTATGTCTTCTGCCTTCACCTTTATCCCTCCTTCAGATTCATCCCTATTCCCTTACATTGAAGTACAATACTATACAAATCGTTAAGGTAAACCTGCATTATTATTCAGTCAGGTACACTTATGTGTCTGGGACAGAGAGTGTGTGTGTGTGTGTGTGTGTGTGTGTGTGTGTGTGTGTGTGTGTGTGTGTGTGTGTGTGTGTGTGTGTGTGTGTGTGTGTAAATGGGAGTTTGGGTAAGAGAGAAAGAGAGAGAAAGAGTTAAATATACTGGTACCAGTTCGCGTACAGAGAAACACCAGGTGCACAACACTGGTCCAATTTATTCGACTTTTCACCAAAGCTGACTTCTTCAGGAATAACACACACAGAATACAGTTAATGAACTACAAAACAATCAGAAAGCGCATACCTTCGCCAATGTCATTACCATTAAAAAGGATCCGGATCCAGATTCGTGGAGATAGTGTGTGGAATCCATAGGATCCCGATTCTCCCCAAAATATAATCAGTTGTTCTTTGACCAATGGCCCACCCTTCCAGAAAATTTGATTGGAATTCATTGAGAACTTTTTGGGATATCGTGCGTACAAACAGACAAACATAGGTTAATACATAACCACCTCCAACTTCGTTGGTGGAGGTAATGAAACAGATCATAGTGAGGTGACAGTAATAACAATAATGGTAACTGACAAGATCTTAAATAATCATCCTGGCTTCCCGATAGTCATTAGGTAAGATAAAGGTTTGGGTAGAAGCAAGAACCCGGTATTTGGATTCATAACACTTTCGCTTGACGTCATCATCTACACACCTAAAGAATTTCGCATTACTCAGCTTCATTCCCTGACCCGTGTCTAATTTGTTTTCTGGTACTGAGGTATTACTCAAGTTAAAACCTTTCATATCATATTTACATGAGCTGATTTCTTCTGAATCTTATGGTGAATGTAGGGGGGCGCGGTAGCCCAGTGGTAGCGCGCTGGACTTGTGATCGGGGGATTGCAAGTTCGAGCCTCGCCCGGGCTGCCGTGCCGGGAGGGGTAGCTCCCTCCTGTAACCCTAGCGGGGCTATATAGTCCAATACAGGACTTAGCTCGGGGAAACTCCATTTTTTTTATGGTGAATGTAGGGAAGAGTAAAGTTATGGTCTTCGTGAGAAATGAAGTCACTGAATGTGCAGTGTGGTTGGATGAAGAGGAAATGGAAAATGTGAGTGCGTTTAAGTACTTGGGTAGTGTGATGAGTAAGGATGGAAGTTTAGAGGGTGAAGTGCTTGAAAGACTGCTGGTTCTTTGAAAGCAGTGATAAGAAACTGGGAAGTGAGCATGGAAGTGAAAAAGTTACTGCATGACAGAATTGTGATACCAACTTTAACGTAAGGAAGTGAAGTTTGTACCTTGCTGAAGGGACAGAAGTCAAGAGTGAGAGCAGTGGAAATGAGTTAATTTGAAAGGAACATGTGGAGCCACATGGAGAGACAGACTGGCAAATAAGGAAGCGAAGGAGCGTTGTGGTGTGGATGTGGATGTGGATGTGATAGGAAGCGTTAGGAGAAACACACTGAGGTGGTTTGGCCATGTGGAGATGATGGAGTGCGAGAGACTGACGAGGAAAGTGTATGTTAATTAGGTGGAGGGGGGGAGAGGGAGGGGGAGGTCAAGGATGAGATGTAGGCATGAAGTGGAGAGGTACATGAGATAGGGGGGTGTGAGCTGGAAGCAGAACAGTGAAATGGCGGGGGACAGGACGACATGGAGGCAACTTGTTTGTGGCCACTCCTTACGGGATTAAGTCGACTGGAAATAGATAGGTAGATAGTGAGATAGATTTCTTCTTCTACCCTTTAAATATCTCTCCAGTACAAATCATGTCACATTTCAAACATGGAATTCGGTACATACCTTCGTCGTTTACAGTTTACCTCTCATTACCTTCCTTGCCAAATAACCGATTGTCAAGTCAGTTCTTACCACATCAGTCCCTGCCATGTTCATATAAGTAGAGATATTATCAGCTAAAAATCATTTAGGAAAACTGATTCTACTCTCTTGTTTCAGTTTATTGCCTAGTCTGTTATGTTTATTGACTGCTTTTCTGTTGGCTAGTTAGAAATTACTGCAGGCAGAGATGAGGAAAGAAAAGAAAGTCTTTCCAAATCACCTATCTGTCGGCAAATTGTGTATATATATATATATATATATATATATATATATATATATATATATATATATATATATATATATATATATAAACTCCTCTTTCTCTTCAGGTGATTACTTGTATTTTGGGGGGACGGCTCATTCAAGGTTATCGTTCTCTACGCTGATCATTTCCTCAATCCCAAATCCTGCAGCCAGACCCACACCCTACCCAGCAGATGGAGTCGTCCTCGCAGCACGTAAGATACAACCAGGTAAGTTTCCAGTGGGTCAATGTTTATGGACCACCTTGTATATACTATATATTTTACGTTTTCGCTGTTACCCGCATCAGCGGGATAGCGCTCCGGGTTAGGAGGGATACCTCATTCACTCATATTCAGTCTATCAGCTGTCGAATGTAATGGTCAGCACTAAAGTACTGTCGACTGTCCACATCAATGCCCATCTGATTAATGGTTTACCCGATTTCCTTCATTTCTAATCTGACATAGCTCATTAACAGCGAGTAATTTCCTCTTTAACCACATTATTCCACTATGATCTATTTCATACAAACCTCTCATCTTCCATGGATACTGAGATCTCTGTGGTTCAGAATCTCGTTCACGATTATCCCTTCATCATCCAAAAGAGTGGTTCTCAAGCTGGGGGCTATGGTGTTTTCCCACGGGGGCCATGATGTAATCTTCGGTATCATCGAGTCACTATACGCGTCGTATTTTAACTTGGCCTAAAATTGCGACATCTCCACCTTGAATGTAGAGTTATAACAAAATTTTAACGCAAGAAGATGGTGCTAGTCGCAGAGAAGTGCTAAAGAAAGGAAGTTGAGCCACTGAGCCGTCTGAAATACGCTGCGAAAAGAAAATCTCAGCCAAGTTAAGATGAAAATAGTATAACAGCAGATTTTCATTATGATTTTCATTAGCCAAAATTTGTGAGGAATCCCTTTTCTGTTAGTCGTCGTGCAGAACATACCTGAAGCCAATGGCATATAAATTCCTGGAATTTCGAGGCGACCTATTAGCAAAAGATATATCTGGGGAGAAGTACTTGACAGAGGTTTAGGTGAGAATGGGATGCTGCCCAATTAATTATCAGCGAAATGGTTGTCTGGATTCTTTTTTCTCAGTCTGGCCTACCTATCTTTGTAAAGTGGAGATTTCCAACCCACTGAGTATCAGATGAGGATAACGTTATCACATCCACGTGGAAGATGACCTCTGCTGTGCCCTTATTGTGTGATTGAGTCACAAATACCTCAGCTAATAGCAAAATGCAATATCAGCAATACCACTAAGTTTTCAATTCAGTTTTTATGTGCTCTGTTCCGTATATGTACCGCGTCTCTGCCTTTAATGCCTGAGTTGCTAACTTATATCTAACATGCTCAGTCGAGCTACGGTGCTCTGTTTATTTCTTCAGAGTTAGGTAAGAGTAACAGATATTGCTGAATTTTGCACAGTTTTTAAGCCCACATGCCTTGTTAATACTGAGGCCAGTGATGGCAGAAAATACATCAATTGAAGTAATTTTAATGTCAGTCATGAGGAAGTCAGAGGGGGGAAGTGATGGAGGAACAGCACCGGAATCTTCTAAGGTGGAATTGGAGGAGAAAGTCTGAGTGATGAGTTCTGTTTTATCAGTAGGAGAAATTGCTACGGAGCCATCATAGTGGAAAAGAGGAGGAAAGGATGTTGGGATAAAGTTGTTAGAAATGTTTTTGTCAAGGTGCCAGGAGCGGGAAGAATTAGAGTTGGAGAGGTCAGAGCATTTAGTACGAATGAAATTATTTTTAGCAGAACGAAGAACAGACAGCACGATTCCAGGCAGAAACAAAAAAAGATGAGATTCAGGGGTGGGTTGGCTCCGGTACGTTTTATAGGCCGTCTCCTTGTTATGGACAACATTAGAACAAGCGTGATTATACCAAGTTTTTTTTTTCATTAAGGGATATGAGAAAGGAGTGTATGCTTCCATGCCCGAGAGAATAACCTCCGTAATGCGCATGGCACACTCAGATGGCTGTCGGCCATGGAAGCAATAATCATTCCAGGGAAAATCAAAGAAGTAATGCCTGAGGGCCTCCCAATTGGCTGTTCCAAAGTACCACAACCGATGCTTGTTTGTAGGGTCCACAGGCCTTACCGGAGCAATAGGACAGGTTAAGATGATAAGGTTGTGATTGCAAGAGCCCAAAGTAGGGGAAAGATTTGCCGCGTAAGCAGAAGGATTAGTAGTAAGGAAGAGGTCAAGTATGTTGGAACTCTCTCTAAGGCGGTCTGGGATATGGGTAGGGTGCTGTACATGCTGCTATAGGTCATTAACGATAGAAAAGATGTAGGCTTCTTCACCATGTAGATCAGTGAAAGTAGAGGAGAGCCACTGGCTGTGAACACGGAAATCTCCTAGAATGGAGATTTCCGAGAAAGGAGAAATGGATAGGACATGTTCCATCATAGAAGTAAGATAGTCAAAGAATTTTTCATAATCAGTAGAATTAGGGGATAAGTAAACAACACGGATATTATTAGTCAGAAAACGACAGGAAAGCCGAAGCCAGAGAGTAGAGAATCCAGAAGAATCAAGTTCAGGAGAACTAGAGCAGTATAAGTCGTTGCATACAGATACGCAACAACCGCTTTCGGCTTTGAAATAAATATAGAGAAAGTAGGAGGATAAAGAGAAGGGTTTGCTGTCAGTTGCCTCAGATGCTGAGTCTCAGTTAGGAAGAGATTGTGAGGAGCAGAGTTGGTGCTCAACAGAGAGAAAGTTAGAGGAAAGGCCGCGAATGTTGCAGAAATGAAGAAGTAAATGAGACAGTGGTTCCAGGCATCTCGTTTGGTCGTCACCGGGAGAGGGGAGGATGATGGAGGCATTTATTCCCCCCCTCCCCATGCGACTCCGAGGCCAGGTTAAACGACTCCTTTTTGGTTGAATTTTGAATAGGATGTGTAGTGTGCAATGTACATATGGTTTGGTGTTGACAGTTAGAGAAACTTGTATTGGAGAGTATACTGTCCTACTCTCTGTATTACGGAAACACTGAAAAAGTTCAGCAAATGGGGATGGTCAGGAAGTAGTCCCGAAGGCTGATGAAACAGGAGCTCTAGCTCTCCCTGTCATCAGCTTTCCATCCACCTTGGGAGTACAGCCCTGCTCGACTGGTGCTACAGGCTACTCCCCAGAGCTGCTAGAAAGTACGAGGTAAAAACTATAATTATGAGCGGCCCGATGTTTATCACGTTCACCTTCCAACCTACGTTGTCCTGTGTTCGAGATTTGATCCAGCCACTGCAGATATTTTACATGAGTATGCTGTCATATGCCTGTACCTTCTCGGCTCATACCAGTGTCATACACAGCCTCCTGACACAAAGATTTATCCACTGCTTTCACTACGAACACTTCTTCCCGAGCAGTATTTGGTCACCTTGATGTAGGGTAAATCCTGGCTATCCTCTTCCTCTGATAAGATGGTCTGATCCAGCAGTGAAATTCATGGGGTCTGACACCGGATCGTATTCTGTGTGACATAGCAGGTTCTTTACCTTCTAAATATCGATGGTTTACTGGTTTATTTTACACACTGCAAATTGGCTTTTTTTTTTTTTTTTTTTTTTTCACATTATGTGAGAATTCTCATCAGTATTAAGGTGTAACTATATATATATATATATATATATATATATATATATATATATATATATATATATATATATATATATATATATCACAGTATATTCGATGCATCCATTTCCTAGAAAGCAGTTATATGATACTAGTACAAAATGAAAGGAGAGTGGACTGATTGGAAGGAGCAGGAGAACAAAATCAAAAACAGCGCCGAGATACAAAGCGAGAGTGTGTGATGGCAAGGGGAGTGTCCCGGGATGACGGGTTATTACTGGATAGGGAGAGATCGGTCCTTTTGTCGAAGCCACACGTCACTGAGTGCCCTATTGCAATATATACACAGGAGATTATTATTATTAGTTTTTAGGTGTTCGACTCTGAACAAGAAATTAACTGCATGACGACAGCAGTCCTCGTACATACACACACACTTTCACGTGTCACAGTCCCTAATAATACCCACTGTCCATGCTTCACACATGCTGGGACTGTCTCAGGGCTGATGTGATGATATTAGCTGGGACGTTTTTACGACATGTCAGTTGACAGAGTGATGCTGAGAGAACAGAGGGGCAGCAGTATGTACAGGAACCGTGAAACATAAGAGTTACGAAAATGACATCGGGGAAATTTTTAGCTCTACGTTTGACCGTTCCGTACGAAGGGTTAAATAAAACCGTCTGTCGGCAGCAAGACTAAATGATAAAGACGCCATCATCCATAATCTGAACACATTCGTTCAGCGGAAGTAGGAACAAATTTTGAAAAAAAAAACAAATAAATAAAAGAGGTTAACTGAAACAGACAACTGAGCGAATAAAGCGTTGCACCAGAAAATATATAAGAAATTTATTCACAAGAGACCACAGAAAAAAAAAAAAAAATCGAAAGAGGAGAAAGGGGAAATCAGAAGTAAAGAAAAATGAGTGACTGACACAGGCATACATCAAATAAGAAAAAAGAAATGCTAAGGAAAGAGGAAACAAGGGTCGAGGAGGATACGAATGAGAAAACATGAGAAGTAAAAAATACAGAAAATTAGAGGCAGACAAAAAAAGAAACGAAAGACGTGAAATAAAGACAGAACAAAACAGAATTGAAAAGAAAAGAAAAATTACAATGAAAACGAGAACAAAGACGGGAATACAAAGACGAGAGAACCGACGGAAATAAAGAGGAAAGATAAAGGACGAAAATGGAAAAGAAAAGAGCGAGAAGGAACAGAAGAGAAAAGAACACACACACACACACACACACACACACACACACAAAGATGAAACGGATTTAAAAAGAAGAGGGAGAGATAAGAAAACAAATGCATAGGAGGGAGATAGGATGGAAAAAAAGAAGAGAGGATAGAAAAATCAAGCAAAATGGAAGGGAAAAACTGAGGGAAATGGGAGGGAGGTGAAAGGGGCAGGTGTGCATGACGGTGAGGTGGGTGTGGGTGTGGAGGGAGGGGGTAGGTAAGAGCTAAGTACTACTCTCCGCCCTCAAGTAATTACCACCCACACTGCCTCATTCACATACAACCATTTCCACTCATTGCAGGGAATATAAAGTTGGCCATTAGCTTCCAGCCCCCGCCACTCCAACACACACACACACACACACACACACACACACACGGGGGGGGAGGGGGGAAAGGAAGTAAGGGCTGGAGGTGGTGTGTCGTGTCATACCTCACGGGATGTTTTATGCACACCCGCTGAAGGAACACCTGTGTGGGGCGAGGGATGGGGAGGATTTCGTCACAGTGTTTCGATATATTGCCCTGCTTTGTGGCTGGGGGTTGTAAGGTGCTGTTTACCATATATCATTGCACTGTGGCATTTGCTATGGCTGTTTGTGTGTGTGGGGGGGTAAGGGATGAAATATAACCGTGTACGAGTGTTATGGTGTGTGTGTGTGTGTGTGTGTGTGTGTGTGTGTGTGTATGTATGTATGTGTGTGTGTTCGCGCGCACGAGTTAAGTATCAGAATCGTTCGAACAGCAGAATGCACATGTAGACAAAAAACATGACGCAAATAAAAACAGTATACAGCTACGATAAACATGGGAGTATACATAGACACTCACATCTACACATGAACAAACTCAGATACATGCATACATACAAGACAAATGTTTATTCATAACAGAAGAAACGATAGGCTGCATCACCCATACATATTCACTAACGTACCTTACAGTATTTCATCCTTCAGCACACACACACACACACACACACACACACACACACACACACACACACACACACACACACACACACACACACACACACACACACACACACACACACACACACACACACACACACACACACACACGTCGGTCGAAGCACAATACCTGCTCTCGTTTCGTGAGCGTGAGTGTAATTAGTAAGTTATTTGAGTTTCAGTAATTAAAACCCATAACTTGCATCTGAGACGTACACTTTACTGATATAGCTTAAGGATCAGTACGGTGTCCATATATAATTAGGGTAGAATTACATATATATATGTGTGTGTGTGTGTGTGTGATTTACACGAAATATTTACATGTACGATAGCTCTGAAAAGATTAAAAAACAGCATTCGTGAGGTTAGATGAATCAGTATGTCTTACAAGTGAGAAATCTGATAATTCAGGAACAGATATTTGTAGTAGGGGCATCCACCATCTGTTCAGTCGATGTGATGCTGTCATTACAATGAGTGACAACTCTAATGATTTCCTGTATACCTGGAAACCGCTTACTACATTGCTTGGTAATTATATAACCAGATGACGCCTGGTGGTTTAGTGAGTCAGTTACCCAGACTAGACTTAACCCATAAGGGTTTATGTATGAAAGGAGCAGTTGGAGGTTACTGCCCACATAATGCCACTCAGAGGCCATTGAGGGTGGCCATCCTTACCTTAAATGTCGAGTGAGTAGCCTTTTCGCGGGCTTCTACGCCCCTGGTGGGGCAAGAGAGGAATGATGATGGATAGATGGATAAATCAGTGTTTTTATAACATTTTAAAATATATTAAATCTCTATAACCAATACTTATCAGTTAAAGTGGGAGATCATGATGAGGGATTTATAAGCGTGACAAATGACATTATAAAAGTACACGATATAAACAGCAGTTTATTAATTGAAGGTGGCATACTGAAAAAAATTACCGGTGTAAGATTTCTTAGCATGTATTATAACAAAACTATAAATGGAATGAATTAATCAGGTCAAAAAAGAAACCGTCTTTGCCCACAGTACTAAATGGAAAGTAAAATATTTCTGCATGCAGACTGTACTTGTATCAGGTGGAAATATGAAAACGGAATGTTTATATTTTCATTTATACGGTATTATTCCTTTATACTATATAACAGAAAACAAGTGCATCCTGCCGTAGTTGCAGTCAGTGTCATGTTGAAGTTCATGGTTGTCGTCACTTTGGACCAAACAACGTCTCCAGCCAGTTCAGCTGGAACAAACCTTTATTCAAAGTTTTCAGAATCCTTAGTTCTGCATGGTTATAATTTGTGGAATGACGCATCACACCAGACCTACAGTGGCTCCCTGGCAACGGCGACGTCAGGCCCAGCAACTCTCCACCAGCAAATCAGAAGTTCCATAGTTGATGGTGCGGCAGTGTCCTGAGGTTTGCTTACCTACAATGGGTGGTAGACCTGACTGAGACAGTCGTTATAGACATCATGGCACACATGATGACGTAAATGAAGTCAGCGGCACCTACCATCCCACTTTATAGTTGTTATTTACGGTGGCATCAACAAGGCAGGTATTAAGACTGTAATGTGACGAGGAAGGAAGATGGATGTCGCAGAACCCCCCCCCCCCTTCTCAAATCACTAACCTACAGTGGTTGTCTGTCTTAATGCCCGCTGTGCAGGAGATAGGTATGTATTGATTCTAGCTATGTCAGGTTGTAATGCGGCAAATACCTCATTAATGATGAATTGTCATTTACCAGAAGCAACAACAAAACCCTGAACATTTTCATGGGTAAACTACAGTGCAGGAGCAACGCTTTATTCAGAATTAAAAGACACCATCCTTTAACCAATTCAGTAAGAGAGTATTTTATTTATTCTAATCTTCCTGACCCCTTGACGACTTTACCCAGCGCTAAACACACCCCTTGAAATGAATAAGTACAATGACGTGCGACCCTTTGTCATTCCCAGGACGTACTTGTATATACTTGGCTTAGAAAATGACACCAAACAGTGAAGGGACTAATGAGGAAAAAAAAGTATCGCTAAAGCTAAATATAATGGTGTGGTGACAGCAAGAAAGAACCAAAAAAGGCCTTGGATTGAAGGTATTAAAAATGATTTAGTAATGTGAGTGGTGGTGGTGAGGCGGTTGGCAGGACATCACGCGATCTCACCACCGCATCCAGTAATCATCTGTTTACCATCATTCACCGTTGCCATAATTTTCCTGCTGCCGGGGTGCTATAAAGATAATACACCCCATTTTAATCAGTGCCGTTGTAAATGAAGTTGGCGCCACAGAACGGTGAAAACAGTACCGGTATAATTCTGGGTAATAATATTCTCAACATTTCATTTCATATATACTTTTAATCACAGTATTTCTCTGTAACTAATGTAGGTATGCATACATAAAGGAATTCGTTTCATTTTTACAAGGTAGTCTCACGGGAAGTTAATGAGATATAATTATACGTGTCATATCATCACTCGTTCATATACATGCCACTATCATGGTCTTTATCGGTGCATTTTTCAGTGTATATAGCTGGGGCTGTGGTCTGCCGTCACTTCTCCAGCAGCTGCCACTCCTTACACCTATACTGTATTATGTATTCAACGCCTTCAGTCTGAGGACAAATTATTCAGTGTAATTCTTGTTATTTCCAGATTAATCTGTTAATGTCTGGAAAACGCCACAGCAGTGAAAAGGTTACCGAAGGAATCCCTCAGTTCTAATAGCCCCTCGTGAGGTGAATAAAGTGGGTCTTGAGATATTAGGAATAATGTATATTAAAAAATTTCTCAGACGGAAGGAATTAACACGTTAGCGACGTATCGTTTTACTTAACTAGATAAAATGTTTTGGTATCAGAGGGAATGAAGTACTTAAAGCAC
Source organism: Coenobita brevimanus (assembly GCF_032717465.1). Taxonomy (NCBI): domain Eukaryota; kingdom Metazoa; phylum Arthropoda; class Malacostraca; order Decapoda; family Coenobitidae; genus Coenobita; species Coenobita brevimanus. Next base: position 12,234,199 of record NC_137028.1, on the reverse strand, counting down.
AACCATCACAATGAAAGCGTTCTAAAGCTGCTTAGAGATTGACTCAGCTAAATGAAATCGCCTGACATCAGCGTAAATAAAACACCAAAGTTAAACAGTCGCATTGGAAAGATGGTTTGGCACAAGGGAACCGTCACATGACAGTGGATGTTAGCTGAATATGTAGGGTGTTTTGGAGGTAAACCGTGATATATTTATTTTCTATGCCGTTTAGTACTTTCGTTAATCACAAGCGCAACTAAGACGTCGATGTGGTGCCACAGATTTAAGATATATTACAAAAGTTTGCATTGTAGACAGAAGTTCGGCAGGCGAGGGAAGCATAACACTGTCGCAGAAGTCGGAAGGTGTCCAATCTTCGTTTATTTACTGGGTCTTTCCGCTCTCTGCTCTTCAGTTTTTAGAGTGTGGCAGAACATTCAGAGGGCGTCGCACTAAAGGAATATAGGTTGTATTCTTTTGATTATTATCTCATTTCGTTGACATGACGACTCAGATGCATGAAAATACCATTACAAGTTGTGAATCTATATGCATTTCGTTCATATTACACGAATTTTTTTATAATTTCATTTTCTGTTGCAACATGTCAACTCCACTACGGTGTGTAATATAATAATGAAAGAAAAGCATTCTAGAGCCGAATGCTAATCGCCCGCCAGAATATGCTGTTGGCCAGATCCAAGATTCAGGCCATATCATGATACTCTGAAGGTTTCATGTCGATAGCTCAAACCGTTCATGAGAAATAATGGTGCTAAAGGCGGGTGATAAAAACTAATTGACCTTTGGCAGCCGTTTTGGTGTCCTTGACCTTGACCCAGAGTGTCCGTTATCGACTCGTCCAAGAATTTGGCCATATCTTGATACCCTGAAGGTTTCATGTTGATAGCTCAAGCCATTCATGAGATGTAACTGAAACAGGTGCGCGCGCGCGCACACACACACACACACACACACACACACACACACACACACACACACACACACACACACACACACACACACACAAGCAGGCAAAAACATTATTGCGCCCTCTTCTAAAGGCGGGCGACAATAATAAATGAAGAGTAAGAATATCATCAATGGCCTCGTGATCCACAGCCATCTGTGATGATTAAAATCATTACCAGAATTACATGAAACACAATACTGTCATTACCTGTGCATGTCTTCGTCAACAAGGTTGTGTTTTTGTACGTATTGTTCGTCTAACAAGTAACAAAAACAAGGACATGATTTGCATCTTTTTTCATAATTGAATAATGCCGGGAAAGTAAAAACATATATATATATATATATATATATATATATATATATATATATATATATATATTTATATATATATATATATATATATATATATATATATATATATATATATATATATATATATATATATATATAAAGTTTAGCTGTTATTTCGGTAGTTTTTTTTCCACTGCCAATAATATTCTTCATTCACCATTCAGAAGTAATGTCACATTTAAGTATTATTTTTTATTAAGCTAACGCCAGATGATTTAATTCAGCGTAGGAACTTCTCTGTTCTATATTGTTAACCACAGCCTTGACCTGCAACAAATTATTATCGTTGGGCAACACAGCTGGACAGACTCTACATACAAGTGCCACCTTCCATGTAGCTGTCCTGCAACTTAAGATTATGGGACGAAAGAAATGGTGTTCAGAAGAAATGTAGGAACACCAAAAATACGAGGGATCATTATCGCAATTATCATCCACCACTATCAGGTTTCCGCAGGAACAGAATATGTCAACTTTCTCCACTCTGACTTACTAATCGCTAACCAGTGTGGTATTGTGTAACATCACAGTGTGTCATATTTACGGATTTCGATTTCCTATGTTATCCATCTATCTCTTCCTCTAACTCGTGTGGTTCACTGGTATCCGGTTCTGTGTCTTGGTGTAATGGTACATCCTCAGCAACAAGTATTTTCCAGACAAGTGTATACATATTGATATTCCTGCCATTTTGCCTGAGTCGTAATCGAAGTTTAAATCTAGAGGGTCTGCTTATGCATGAACTCCAATTCAGTATTCAAATAATTTCATGCGAAGGCAAATTAAGCAGAACTTCCTGATAAGTTAACCCTTTCAGCTCGAGGATTCTCTTTCAAGCGTAACTACTGTCTTCCATTACCAAGAATGAAGTAGGTCTTCAGACTGAAATGATTTACCACGTCACTTCCATTACGTTAGTCATTTTTTTCCTTGCTACCTTTAGACAACTTTATTCAGCATTTGGAAAGGCTACGAACTGGAGTGGTTAGGTTCAGACCTCAGTAATCCCTTCAAAATGGGAATATATATATATATATATATATATATATATATATATATATATATATATATATATATATATATATATATATATATATATACATAAAATGCTGAATAAAAGACTGTGGAGGTAGCAAGAATAACTTGAAGGGTGTCTTCGGACAGAAGGGGTTCATGGAAATCATTTTTAAGTCAAGGGCACTGGAAAAGGGGCATATTTCCTACTCCTCTGAATCCAAACAAGTGCTTGTAAGGGTGAGGGTTTTATCCACCAGCTGAGACATGAATCAGAAATACACGTCAGCATGCCCTTGCTGGCAGTGACCGTATGTTACTTTCACAAAATACAAAGTGTGACGGAATCAAATCCTATGTCAAATGGTTTGCTAGTAAATATTGGTGGAGAATATGCAGAATTTCAATTTTTCTCAGATCTAATAATGGAAAAGATGAGTGTAGAGAACTATCCACTGACTACACCGGATAGGCCATTGCTGAAGGAAATCCTCTAGTGTTGATTTTAAAGAATATGCCTACTTAAAGTGAAATAACACCAGAAAAAGGGCTAACGAATTGCGTGCTAACTCTTTGACTGCTAAGAACTCTGTATGGCTAGATAAAAGCACATGATGTTAACCAGAATAAAATACTTACATGACAACATCAGTGAAAGGGTTAACGAGATAGTTCTCAGGAGTATTCATACCTGTTTGTGGTTCTGTAGTAATGAGCCTGTGGGAAAGAACTATACGAATATGTCTGGCTCCCCACAGTCGTAGACAACTCCAATAAAAGGGGATGTCATACGCTACCCTGACTAATGACTGTAGAACGAGTTAACTAGGGTTTTGGTAGATTACAATAATGACCTTGTCTGTCGCAGAGCAACAGACTTGAAGTCAGACTACCTGAAGCTTCGTCAGGCACTATACCGAGTAGATTACCAAGATACCATGTAAAACAGTGCAAAGGAGTAGAAGGAAAAGCAAACAGCACCAGGCCTGTTGGTCCTTTCTAGGTTGTTTGTTATAGGGAAGATTATACCTAACAAAAGTATTCTATGAGTTAAAGACTAGAATAGCCGAATTAAAGAACAGAAAAGCAATTATGCAGTGTTACCGTCTTAACTATTATGAATTTCAACAGACGCACAAAAGCTTTGCAAGCGCTGGTCTCTCTTAACCAACAGCCCAACCAGTCCTTCAGTGTACGTGGCTCAGATGTAAAATATACTACATTTCATCAAAAACTGAATACGCAGTGTGTGGTTGCTGTTGCTGATGATCAACCCCAGTCTGTCTGGCCGAGTAGATTCGTCAACCGCAGGAAAGCAACTGTCCCTACTGGGTTGTCCCGTGCAGTGAACCGATGTTCCATTGCCGATGACCATGCTTCACTACAGCGAGGCTCAGGGAATAGTGTAAACCTCTTTTGCGTCTTTCCATCCAGTTAATAAGATCATCATAGCAAGCTCCACTTCATCCGGTAAGTTGGTTATGTGGTTACCACCCAGGATTACAGGAAACCGTTTTGTTTGTCACTCAGTGTAACGCCACCTTAAGTGGTAAGAGGGGCAATAAAAAATGACAGGAAGAGAAAGGAGAAGTAGAAGGAGAGGGCAGAAGCAAAGATAGAATGAACAAGAAGGAATTTAAAAGTAGGAAGAGCCGCTTAAATTTTAGTATTTTGTTACCCGGCTTAAAAAAAAAAAAAAAAAAGGAAAGTGGCAGGGCAGTCTCAGAAATGATGATAAGTATACTCGTATGAAGAACAGCATAATAATGTGTGGGTTAGAAATGGATTTGTGTGCTCTCTATATTTATGTGAGGCTCAGTACGGTACACAGTGGCCGTGAAGTAACTGTAATTCATGTTATTTACATTTGTTTAAGTGACAGTAACACAAAGCTTGCAGAGTATTTGTACTTGTTAGTGTAATTTCTTACAACTGAAACCTTGGGTGATTTATTCACTTACTTTCGGTCTCTTTTCATGTCGTAATTTTTATATTTGCTGGGACTTAGCTCAACGGCGGGCAAAAGCAACATCCCTTCAGTTAGGTCAGACAAAGGCAGACAAACCTGATCATTGCACAGAAAGACCCAGTATCCTCATAGTTGAAAAATATTAATATTAGTAAACAGATACCTCGCAAATGTGTGTGTGTGTGTGTGTGTGTGTGTGTGTGTGTTTTGCAAGCGTAAATGTAAATACATAACTTAGCAGAAGTAGCAGAATTATTTCCTTAATAACAGTAACTGTAACTAAAGTTAACCCAACACTGGTACCCTCCATGATTAGTTCTACCGAGCCATGACCCTAATACCCAGCAACAACAGAGTTGCTCACCATGGCGGGGATCACACCTGCTACGAAGGAAGAGGTGCTAAGACTCTCTAGGAGAGGAAAGCTAAAATCGCCTTTGGAAATTGAATTTGGAGAATTACATCGCCCCAACTTCCGCTGATAATTCTAACTGATACACTCTTCTTGAAGAGATGAGAGATATAAAATGGGATATGGTAGGTCTTAGCGAGGCCAGAAGGCCAGGTGAGGCATTCAGACGATTGTCTGATGCACATAATGTACAACAGAGGCAAACAAGAAAAGAAGGAACATAGTGTAGGATTTCTGGTCAACAGATACTAAAGTGGTATCACTAAAGAATTCTTTAGTATTATATGAAAGAGTAGCATGGCCAGTAATAAAGCTGGACAAGAGATACAAGATTAAACTAATCCAGGTCTGTGCACCGGCATCAGCTTATACTGATGAAGAAATAAAAAAAATTAATGATGCAAAGGAGTCAGTAAGCATAAAATCAAGTATGCATGTGTTATGGCAGATTTTAATGCAAAAATGGAAAAGAGGGGGTATAGGTGAGACTGCAGCCGGGCATTCTGGGATGGGTACTCGGAATAAGAGAAGTGAAATACTAGTGGAATTTGTAGAAAGGACCTGTCTAAGGGTGATGAGCACGTTCTTTCAAAAGAAACAAAGTAGGAAGTGGACCCGGAAGAAACATACTGGGAAAGCAGAAAATGAAATATATTTCATCCTCATTAACAAAACGTCCAGCGGGTACGATGAAAAATTGCACTGGACGGAATAAATGTAGGAAGCGACCAAAGAGTGTTCAGAAATCAGGTAACACTTGTTCTCAGAAGAGAGAGAGAGAGACTGTAAGCGATAAACTCTTTTGTGACTTGGGACGTCATGTGCATATTTTGTAATCATTCTGCACGAAGCTGACTTTCCTTTTAACATTTACCACACCCATTTCACTCAGCTTACAACAGCTACCTTAATGGTCTAAACTAGACCCGGCCTGACTCACCACACACAATCATTTGAACTGCTGCTTTGAACATTGCATTAGAGCCTACTTATCCACACATGATCCTTAGATCATATACACTGGGAGATTTCTTTGGGAGCACCGTGGATAGCAGTTTTTTCAACCCCTTCAGTCGGATGATGTATATTGTATTTTATTCTTATTGGTAAGCAGTTTCATTCAGCTACCTAATGGTATTTCGAACCAAAGGGGTTAGACTCTTCTTTCATTATCATAAACCTCTTCACTGCAGATGGCTTTCCTATAGCTTGGTATAATCTTTTGGAAATGGCAATAATAAACTGAACAGTGCTTTATTCGATATTTCGAAAACTACAGCATATCGGTCGGTGGGACAGCAGTCATCGATTGTACACTAGCCAGTGGAGGCTGTCCACTGGGGGCTCTGCCATACACAAATGCTGAACGTTCTCTGTCCAGTGAATCCTTTACTCACCCGCCTCAGACACGAGTCGTCCAATTGTGTTAATCTGGGAGGTGAGTTTGTATTGGAGTTTCTTCAGGGTTCAGGAAGCAGATCGAAGGTTATCTGCATGAAATCGACGCTCTACCTCCTAGGCAATCTCTTTGGCATGCCTCTTCTTGTCCCTTCTCAGCGAAAGTCTTGCCCGATAAGACAAAAGAGTACAGCTCCCTATCTCCAGCCAGTCTCCCAGAATAACTACTCCATTGTAGGCAGCGTCTCCCGTGAAATATACCCCTTACTTATTCTTTGACGCTCTCTGACACATTCATGAGCTACTGACAGAGTAACACGCTCTAAGGTATCCCATCGTTCAACAGTTCTAAACAACGCTGAACACTTTACACCGATTAGAGACCGCCATTTCATACCCAAAAACATATTCCTCGACCTTGAGTTTCTGAAGATGAAACCGTGTGCCCGGCAACTAAAGATTCGCTTAGCTTTGCTATGCAGCTTCGGAGTAAAAAGAATAAGTCTTCAGTCAGTAGCGAAGAACTTCGCAATCCTAAAAACCCTGTTTGTACTGAAAGATCTTTCTTCGAGTGCTGACTGCTTCCAAGTATAAGCAGTTTCCTTAAACAACCCCTTCAGCATTGGAATACCAAGTCCAACGGTGAAGATCTACGAGATGGAACTAGGATTCAGGAATTCTTAGTGTTTAAAGGATGTTGCGAAAAACCAGAGTGAAAGAACCACAGATATTCCTGCTTCCAATGATATGATCTTAAGAGCCCAACATATGTCTGAGAATATATTGTAAGAGTAGCGTAACTGTTCGAGTAAAAAGTGGAGTGGTATTAATGTCCGCAGTTGTGACTGAATTAAACTGGTCAGTTTGAACTGATTCAACAGTACCTAAAATGGCTCGAAGGGACTGGAAGTAATCTAATCATACCAGACTGCATGTGAAGGCCTTGAATGCACCCAAAGCTGTCTAAGGTGATTGTTGGCTTAATTAGCTGTTCATACAGGAAAGTAATCATTAATTTTTGGATTTATGTTCTGATATTTAGGATGGCTGACGGTTTTACGAGCTGACAGGTGTGCCCGCAGGACGCAGGTGCGCGGTGTGCTTTAGCTGTTCAATCTGGTGACGTAATTTTTTCCTAGCTACGTAGAGATTATTATATTCAATTTAAGAGACGCCCTTCGTAGTGCAGGAGTTAACGAGAGCAATAATAATCTAACACCCTCATATCTAAAAGCCTTTCCTAGGATGACTAAATTTGTCTGATGATAAAGTCGCCCAAGACCGGAAGTGTATTCCGCCAGGGGCATTGTTTCACAACAGAGTCAAGTTTGGTGTAGGGTAGCCCTTTCTTCTCAGTATCGCTCATCTCAGTTGGAGCGTACACTGCAATAAGAGAGATGATGTCCAGGGGATGCTTCAGTCTCACCAGCATTATATACTCCTCAGCCAGAGTAACCTGTCGACACAAGGGACGGAGTGAGCAGCAATTGCCACAGCGACACCCCTGAGATGGACACCAGCATCACAGCCAGTCCAGTAGTATGTGTAACCATCGCTACTGTTCTCACCATGCCTGGCGCCTCACGAAGAATAATATGAAAAGTACGTCACCGGATGCAAGAGTTAAACCAACGACACGTCCAGGCTTGTTAGGTTGAAATATTCAGGCAGTGTGTCAGGTGTGGCGACAGATAAAATTTGGCAGAAATACAGTACTTGTAGGTTCAGCATCCGTGCTGAGACCTGACTTCTCACACAATTTCCCATCACCCCCTTTAATCAAACAATTTTATTTAACTTTTGAAGGATCTCTATTAGTTAGGAGGTTACTGAAAGCTGCATCTAATCACTGCAATTCGAAAAATCTCCCCTAAGTTGAATATAACCATCTGGAGATAACAAGTATATATTGAAAAAGTACATCATCATTGTGAAAGGATTAATCCTTTCAAACTGATGACCTCTATTATTTTATGTTTTTGGTGCCACCAAACGATTTGTCATTCCAAACCTGGGTCATTTGAGTTTAGCTTAGCTTCTTCAGTCCAGCGAGGTCATTGTTTAATTATTGCTACCCCCAGACGATATAATTCAGATTCCGGGAGACTCCGTGTGCCGAATGAATAAATGAAGGCTGCGGTATACAAAACTTCAGTTCAGTTGTTGTCAGTTCTGGTACTTAACATTTCAATCATATGGCCAAAAACATCTGTACTATTTACATAGCAAAACCTTGACGTGTAGAGGAAATTGGCTATAATTCCTTTCTTATGATACTGCTGTTTTTTTTATATATAATTCTTCTTGAAATCTTTTATTAATATTCTGTTCCTGCATCACTCTCTCCTCCTGTCAGTTCTGTTGACGTCACAGGAAGAAGGCATCTCGTCACGACCGCTCCCACTTTAAACAGAATATAGTCGCCGGGAAAAAAGAATGTACGCAGATATTCGCACATATATATTTCAGTCAAGGGAGTTTTACACACCTCGAATCTTCATGAAAAATCCATCCTTCTTTTTTACTCTCGCCATAATTTTTTGACGCATGGTATAATTAAGACGTATTTAATTTAATGGGCATAAATTATGTGTGACGTTGGGGAAAAGACTGAGGTGTGTTGCGGCGCGAAGCTGTGTGGGACGCCAGGTAACCCGTAATTAGGCGATGGGCAGGTGTGCCGGGGGCGTGTGGTAAAGGGAAAAGGGGGTGGAAGGAGGAGTGATGGGGGCAGGGAAAGGGTAAAGAGGTGAGGGAAGGATTGAGAGCGAGAGAGGGAGAGTAGATTAAGAAGAAGGGAAAGGGAAAGTAGTATAGCGAAAGAAGAGAGAAAATGGGAGGGGGGGAAAGTGAAGGAAAAATTAAAGAGGGAAATACAAAGTAGCAGACCCACAAAGAAAAGCAAAGAGTAACAGAATTAATGGCCCTTTCGGGACTGTTTGTTGCCAAGAGTACTATAACTGTGATATCTAATTCTGTGAACTAAAGATAAAGCTAACAAAACAAGAAGGTTTCCATCCCTTCCACTAAGCCCATCAGCCGAAACCGGCAGGCAGAGTGAAAAGGACCACAGTGTAGCAAAGAAAGACTGCCATGGCAACTTCATATTCAAGGATGAAGAGAACAATATTCTGTACGAACTTACTCTGTAAGGGAAAAGTACCATTATTTGATAACAACATAGCACTACTGCTGCATTCTTAACGATCCGAATGAGGAAAATTGATATAGTTAGATATTTTTCATATTCAGCCATGAACGCGTTTAACTGGGGATTCGAAGCCAGATACTTGACTTATAAATGTTATAACTGAACTGCAGTCTACCACTTTTATAAACAGTTTGTTCCATATGTTGACAACTCAGCTGATGACGAAGTGTTTTGCTTCACTAAACTGGAAAAAAATGCCGACGATTTTGTAACCATTACCTCCAGTGTAGTATGACTGGTTTATTGTGAACCGGTTACCAGTTACTGTATTGCCACTTTCCTGAAGAACTTTGTGTACTTGAATCAGCTCCCCTCTTACTCTGCGCATTGACTTGTTAAAGAGCTTTAACTCTACTAAACGTTCCTCATATGGTTTGGTTCTTAATCTGATTAATAATCTGTAAGCTTTCACTGCATATTTCTAATTTCTTCATATCCTTCCTTTAATAAGGTAATCGAAACTTAATACTCAGCAAGGGGGCACACTAAGGAGCTGTACAGGGTGAGAAGGTTATTCTTCTATTTGAACTTAAATGCGCTGCCTGCAGATCCAGCAAGTTCATTAACTTTCCTTATTGCTTCCATGCATTGCCGACCTCGTTTCATATTCTTTATTATTTTTTTATTACGAAACGTTTTTCTTGGTTCACATCTTTGAACTGATGATTACTCATAGTGTACCTTGTTTTTTCCCAAAATTAAGAACTTTATATTTGTCAGCATTAAAACCCATTCCCCCAATTGGAAATAAGTTAAATAATTCATTGAGATCTCTTTGAATCATTACCTTGTGTCCGCGTATATCCATTCTGTTGCCGATTTTTATCATCATCAGCAAATGCGGATGTCGATATTAGAAACAGTATGGGACCCAAAACCGAACCCTGTGGTACTTCAATAACATCATTCAGTTTGATTCACTCCCATTAATTTCAACAGTGTGTTTATGTTCCGTAGACCAGTTTTATATCCTTCTTTGTACATCGCCTCTTCATACCATTAACCAAGTTACTCAAGACTTCGTTTATGGGGAATTTTACCGAATACTTCCAGGAAACAGAGATGGATTACAAAAGCAAAAATAATATCATTGAAAAAAGTCATGGAGATTAGTGAGAAATGATCCAGTGTTTTGAAATCCGTGTTGTGAGTCTTTAGTGAGATTGTTTTTTCCTGTATGTGCTTATCTATTTTATGTCTACTTATGGTTTCCAACAACTTTCACACTACTGATGTTAAATTTACTGGGCGATAATTTCCGGATTGTGATGTACTGCTATTGCCTTTTTTAAACAATGGAGTTAAATTTGCAGGGTTCTAGTCATGTGGTAATGTGCCTCTTCATAGTGACTGTTGAATCGCTTGTATGTTTTCCTTCGGCTGAAACTAATGCTATTGTTAACCTTTATATCATCTTATTGATGATATAGGTAAAATATTCTTTTGGGTTTGCCTAACTGATGTAAGTATTGTAACATGCGCTCCAAGGATTTTCTTGCGGTGTTTCAGCGTTTCGACGAAGTCTGTGATATACATTTTGTCCACGTCATTATTTGTGATTTTTATAATTTTACTAAGCAAGTGTCTTTGTTAAAAACCCTTGTTAACGTCGTTGGTCCACCATTATGATTTATAGCAGACTATCTGTTATGCAGAGTATGCATACCTTGACAGCTATATTGAGCCGTTTTAAAAACTGTGTCTGTGCATCATGAACATTCGTTGAGAGTGAAGGAAGGAATAAGAGCGAGAGAGGGAGGAAAAACTGAAGGGAAGAGGGAAAGAAAAAGTATGAAGGAGAGGGAGGCAACAAGTGAGAAGGTAGAGAGAAGAAAGGAGGAGTGATGGGAAGAGGAATGGGAGGGAGGGAAGGAGTGAGGGTGAAAAAAGGGGAGTGGGGGCAAGGAGTCAAGGAGAGAAGGGCAGAGGAAGGGAATGAGTGAAGGGAAGAGAGAGGCATGAGTGAAAGGGATAGGGAGACAAGGAGTGATGGGTAGAGAGGAACGGAAGAAATTAAGTAGCAGAAGGGCAAGGAATAAGTGGGACAGAAAAGAAGGGAGTGAGGAGGAAATGAAGATAAATGGGGGGGGGGGAACACAGTAACAGGGGAGGATGAAAGAAACGAAAGGAGGGTAGGAGAAGTGAAGTCAGGAAAAGAGCAAGTAGAAAATGGAAGAAGCTATAAAGTCTGTGAAAGGGAACGGTGTGAGTGATGACATGATGCCGTGGCGGAAGGAGTAAGGGAGGGATTGACAGAATGAAGACGGAGTAAGTACTGTACGTAATGAAGGGGGAGAGAGATGTAACTGAGGCAGGTGATGGTATGGGAGAGTAGGGTTTAAATGAAGGAGTAGAGGTGTCAGGCCCTGTCAGTTAAATCTGCACTATTCATCGACAGCGCTGACCCCGAGATAGATCAATCGCCAGCACAAAAATCGATCGAATTTGTGCGGACGACGGATGTCCCAATGATTAATACTTCGGATTTTCCAGCAGTTAACGAACAAAGTTCATGTGTTCATTTTATTCATATCATATAACAGTGAGGTAAGAAGAATCTAGCTTGGTCGCAACTCTGTTGATAGACAGCGTAGATTAATCGATACCGCAAGGCAGAGGTATAGACGTGAGGGGGTTGAGGTAATGCAGAGAGTGAGACGGAGATAAAAGGGTAATGGAGCGAATTGTGGATACTAATAAAAGAATTGCGAAAGCGAGGAGAGGAGGAGCATTTACAAAGATGAACAGGGAATGACTACATAAGATATATACATAATAGGAGAACACTTGGGCTATAAAGAATGTATTTGTTAGTGGGAACTAAATGTAAAAACAGGAAAATGACGTATGTGTGTTAGAAAAGACACGAGAAAGGCTTTCCATCGCCCACCACACGTTCCATCATAATAGTTGGTGGGAAAATTTATGACAAAAAAGGGGAATTTGATTGGTGGAAAGAACATACACGAAATTTCACACTTAAATAATAGAAGAGGAAATACCTAACCTGTTTGTAATCTATAATTCATAAAGAATAAAAATAAATAAAGAACACAATCACGGAATACGATTTTAATCTTGATGCTGAGATTCCCTAATAAGACGCCTGTATCTGACGATCATGATTATTCTGTCATCTCTCAGTTGTCACTATACGCGTCCACATGGAATAAGCAACACACAGTGGAATCCAATAGTGTCGAAATAGATATTCAGCCTGTTTTTAAGTGCGTTCTTGAGGTTTTTACTAGCTATAATGTTTACTACCCTATTCAAATGTTTCCGTGTGGAAATGATGAAGTAATTTTCCTTATTTACTTGTAATGTCTCATATCTTTAAAAGTTATGGCATTATTTCTGGTCGCAGTGTTGTTATAATATTCGAACAATATTTTATATCCGGCGTCATCGAAAATACTCATATTTTTTACATACATGATTTAGATCTCGTTTATGTCTTTCATTTTACGAGGAAAAACATTTAATGTCCTTAGTCGTTCTTCGTAGGGCAGATGTCGCAGTACTGATATAATTTCAAGAGCTTTTCACTTAACTGTTTCCCTTTATCTTCATTCTTATTAAGGCTTGGGGATAATTACTTTACACAGTATTTTTCATATGGTCTAATTTAGCGGTGTATATACGGTTATGTGTGCTTGATCATTGAAATTCCTTCCAGTGGAGTCAGTCATACTTTTAGCTTTATTAATTACCGCCGTACACTCACTGTATTCTGTATATCATTCCCAATACAAAACCCTGCAGCTCTTGAACTTTTTACATCTATCAGTGGCGTATTAAAATTCCGATATTCATATTTAACTATATTATCACATTACATTTTTATACGCGTACTTTCTATTCAGCACATGTTTTGTCTTGGATAGCTTCAGTCTTCTTTCGTAAAGCTCCTGTTACCATGTCATCTGCCTGCTTAGCTGTCTGAGAGGCGAGTCCAAATTCAAGTTATTTAATGTAAGTCCTGAAATGTATATGTCCTTCTGCTATTGACTTCATTGCCAGTCACATTAATACCATCGTTGTTTGCCCTTGTCATTCACCGACCAATGAAAATTACCCATTTACATCAGCTTTCAGCCCACTTATCAGTCATTTGTCGGAATATTATCAGAACCATTCTTACATCCACATACAGTAGCACACTATATATATATATATATATATATATATATATATATATATATAGAGAGAGAGAGAGAGAGAGAGAGAGAGAGAGAGAGAGAGAGAGAGAGATGGAATATATAGATAGATAGATAAATAGATAGATAGATAGATAGATAGATAGATAGATATTCGTATACTGTGCGAGAGCTGAGAGAAAATTGTAGTCACTGAATTCCATAGGATGCGAGGGGGACACACAGCTAGAGTGGGAGGGGGAGAGACTGGTAGGATGGGAGGGGGAGGGACCGGTAGGATGGGAGGGGGAGGGACCGGTAGGATGGGAGGGGGAGGGACCGGTTGGATGGGAGGGGGAGGGACCGGTAGGATGGGAGGGGGGAGGGACTGGTATTGTGAGAGAAGGAGAGGCTGGTAGGGTGGGAGGGGGAGAGACTGGTAGGGTGGGAGAGGGAGACAGGCAAGATGGGAGGAATTGTGACATAGAGCAATGCCTGGCAGTTACCCGAGGGTCATTAAGGCAAGTAAATAACTTTTCGCGAGGTCTCGACCTTCCCATGTAGTTCAACCTGCAACAATCAAAGTACGTCCAGGTCCCCAACTGTTAGGATGACATAAGATGAAACAGATCATGAGAGGGAGATCGGTAGGGTGAGAGAAATTCTAAGGTCGGGAGGAGGCGGAGTGGAACAGATAGGGTGGGAGAGGATATGGGAAGAGAAGGAGGTATTTTGGGACTGACGGGGAGACTTTTCCACACTGCCTTGGCTATTTTTATCCTTGACACAAGACTTGATAAAAATAAGTCACATATCGCTGACTGAATAATTAGATTATAAGTGAACCAGTTATGTACTAATACTTTACTGCTGAATCTATGATGACTATTTTCACTTTTGAAACCAGATACCCTTCCAGTATATTTACACTGTTTCATACACTTTGTCACGTGATCACATTTTAGTAATGTTTTCTGAAAATCCAGGTATATAGCTTCAATTGAATTACTGAAGCCACTAATAAGGTCTAAGGTGGCTGGCTTTATATAAATACTTGTCATGGATACTATGTGGCAGATCCAGGTATATAAACACTTTCGTCTCTAATGAATGTGTACAAAAATCTCCATAATTACCATGTGGCAGATTCAGGTATATAAACTATTTCCTCTCTAATGAATGTATACAAAAAACTCCATAATTCATGCGTAAGATTTACTGCTTGGCAATTACTTGGCTATGAAACATTTCTCTTTTCAGAAATAGGTACCACTTTTGCTGACTTTCAGTATTGTGGTTGTTAAACTGCTCAGTATGTAGCAGTGTCCTAAATATAATCATTACCTGCAAATACTTACTTCATATTTCTTGGATATGCTGTATTTTGTTAGGGTGGGTTGTTTTATTTATGTTTGTTAATTGCACATATTACGGTTCCCACCCTAATGTATCGTCTGGTGAAAATTGTCAGTTATCTATATTTACTGAAACTGCAGGAATTTAATGTGTATTTTTCCACCATTAGTACTGAAACGTATATATTGTTAGGGGAGTGGAAGGTATGGTATATTTAAAGTGGGAGCGGGAGGGATAGGCAGGATGGAAAGGATATAAACAGGACTCGTGGGAGGTAGAGGGATGAGTAGGGTGGGTGAAAGTGAGATGAAAAAGGCAGGAGAGGGAGGAAGAACTAAGATAAGAGGGGCTGGGATAGGTTGTGTGTGAGGGAGGGGATGAGTAGGGTTAGAGAGGGAGGGACGGTACCGGTAGGTGAGGAGGGGCCGGGTAGGAAACAGTGGGAGGAAATAGAGGAGAATTTTTATAGATTCAGATTTGTGTCGACTGGCTGGCAGGAAGAGAGGAGGGGGAGGGAGAGAGAGAAGACGGGTAGGGGGAGGTGGAGGGAAGGGGGAGGGAAAGGGGGACGGGGTGAGATGAGAGAGGGAGGAAAAGGGATGAGGACTGGGTAGGGGGAAGGGAGAGAACAGGGAATTGCGAAAGTGGTGATGAGCGAGTGGAAGAGAAATTCGTTTGTGTGTGTGTGAGAGAGAGAGAGAGAGAGAAAGAAATGGAAAGATAAGCAGAGATAACATGCATTTACATCAAATATCCATCACAGTTACAAATGACTTCCTGTCTGAGTAGTGATGCTTTTGATAACATGTATTTTCCCAATAGAGCTAATTTTTCTCAGTATCAGTTGTACACGCAACTCTTTTTCAGGTGTGTTCGTAGCCCTTTCAGTATGATGACGCGTTTTTATTTTATTGTTTTGCTACTTGTCAGACGATTTTCTTCAGTCTATAAAGCTTTCGAACTAGAGGGGTTAGATACAGCCTTCATAAACACTTTCAGTGCGAGAGATCTGTCCTCAGCTGAATAAAGGCGCAAGGTGACAGCAAGAATAAATTATAGTTACGACACAGGCCTGAGGGTAAAAACAAGTGGTGTGTAGATCAGCCTTATCAACTTTAGTACGATGCCATGTGTCTCTAGTTGTTGCTCCTGTCGAACCATTTTATATACTGTACACCTGTGGGGGACCTGCTGCAGTGAAGCTGTTGGATACAAAATGCAATAGCTCCTTCACACTGATTGCGGCATTTCAGTTTTATTCGTGCTACTCTCACTTCGCCTGACTGAAGTGGTTAAATATGATCCTTTTTCGTTGGCAAAACTGAGACAAAATTGCAATAACCTTCTTCAACCCGACAACTCCTTTTCTGTTATACCCCTGCTAACCTCAGACCATGTTATTCATCCAAGGAAATACATATCATACTGAAGAAGTTAATAATGGTTTTAATAAGCCTTTCGGTTCAAAGAATGGCTGGAGACATGAGGAAAACGCAATCGCACTGAAGGTGTTAACAACAGCTAGGAGCATTACGGTACTTCTGAGGAAACCGAAATAAAGCGCTGTTGTCAGATATGGTTCGGAAAGCAACAGTAACAGTGAACAAGAAAGAAGTGCTTACTGAAACCTACGTATTTTAACGCCAGTGACATAACATACTTCTAGTATTATTCCACCTAACTCCAAACGATTTTATTCAGAACAGAGAGAGACATCTGAGTGTCCTGGAGCTGAAAGAAGTGTTTCTAACCCTTCAAAATAAAACTGCGCCCCCAGATCTGAACAAACTTGTGCAGTGCGGCAAAGAATAAAACAGGAAAATTCTTATCGACTTATCGGATCCAGGGAGCTAACACAGTGAAACTTAGCCACGTCCACCAACCTGAATGCTGAGACGTGATTGGCTGAACTTTTAGTAGACACAGGTGCTAACTTTTAGAACATTTGGCATATCTTCTGTATACAACATTGTCATATTCAGGACTGTACCGTGGGATTACAGGTGTATTCTAGATGGTGATTTGAGATTAAATGCGACAGAAGAGGATGAACGCATTGAAATGAAGCAGAAATCAGGAAAAGTGTTAGCACAATCTATACATCAATTTTATCAGCCAATCAGATGTCAGGACGAGGCAGACAATCATCACTGCGAAACTTATACCCTTCACTCCCATGGTGTGTGTATCATATTCCTGCTCCACCAAACGAATTTGTTCTTCTTAGGAGAGACTACGAACTCTAGAAGCAAAATGTAGCCTCCATTCACATATTCACTACAAAACGTCTCCCCTTAGATGAAAAAAAAAAATCGTTTGGTAGTAGTAAGAATGAGACAAATTACGTAATCGGAGGGACTAAGTACACGAAAAGTGTGAAAATGCATGTAAGCAGGGAAGACAAAGGAAGTACAAAGGAAAGCAAACAGCAACAAACCTTTTATGGTCCTTTCGAAGCTGTTTGTTACAGAGTAGACTATGACTACGAGATCTAGTTCTAAATGCTGAAGGATAAGGATTGTAAGGCCAGAAGGCTTCCCCCACCCCTCCGGGTAGGGAGAAGGCTAAATGAGGAAGGCAGAAAAGTAAAGGGAGAGAAGTTAGCAATAAAGGAGGTTTGGAAGGTATGGCGGAGAAATTTTAGCAGTCACGGAGGATTTTTTTTTTTTAATGGAAACATACAGTGCAGAAGACAGTGTACGGCAGCCGTAGATCTAATCATATCCTCATCAGTGCTTCTCATTCCTGTAGAAAATTTATGTAACGAGAAGTTTGATGTTGACATGTTTGTTTCCCATTAGCACTGAACCTACAGTTATTTGATATGTTCAGTACAGTAAATGAGCCACTTACCTCACATTTTCAGAAACAAGCCTAATGTTCAATAGGGAAGGGCAGAATAGTCAGTAAAGGGATCGAACAGCCTCTCTCAGAAGGGCTATGACTCCTTTTCCCCTCTTCCATGACATGCGATTCTGAGATGGAAGAAGAAAGAGGAAAGGAAGGAATAAATAGAGAATAGGAAAAAGAGCTGGAGTGATGAAACAGAGGAAGAAATACAAAAAAATGCAACCTGAAGGGGTAAGAAACACGGAGTAGAGCGAGAGGAGAGGGGATGAGAGACATGAGCTGAAGCGAGAGGAGGGGGTGAGAAGCAGGAGCTGGAGCGAAAGGAGGGGAGTGGGAGACAGGAGCTGGAGCGAAAGGGAGTGAGTGTTGCTATAGGGATAGGAGAGAGATGAGGCTGACTGGAAAAGGGAAGATGAATAAAAAAGGTAGAGAGAGAGAATACACGGAGCGGAAGGAAGGGTGATGGTATACAGCTGTAATGAAGGAAGGGTCAGCTAGGGGAAAGAAGTGTAAGGGGGATGGTACGGTCTCAGTCAATAAGTATTTACACGTCTGGAGTTCCTAACTAGTTTACCTCTTCACTACGAAGACTTATTTTTTCTATTATTCTTCCTATCAGTAAACAGTTATATTAAGTTTAAAGGACACGTCTTGTAGTGTTGCAAAGAATGCAGGCTACATCAGCCCCTTCCAGTTACATAGTGCCTTTTAAGCTTAATAAACTCATCTGGTAGCAGCAAAATTATGTCGTACAAAGTACTTTGTAACGGGGCAAAAGTGGTTGAGGGAGTTGACAAGAAGCTAGACTGCTTGTTAATTTGCTTTGGAAAACATTTTAATCCATTCAGTCCGGCGAAGCCACTCTAATTTTATTCAGCTGATACCAAACGACTTTATGCAACATAGGAAAGACCTCTAGCAATGACGTGGTTAATTAAGGCTCGACCTAACCGCTCCTCCTCGAAAACTCTGTTATCAGGTAAATATATATCGTTTGGATAGCAAGATTAAGAAGTAAAATAGGCTGCAAGATTGAAGGAGTTAAGGTTTTGACAGAGGCCGTGTATAGGAACGATAAGTTAAGGACTCTGACTTACTCTGACTATAGCACTGAAGGGAGAGAAGGGGTAGGTGAGTGAAGGGATGTGGGGTGTGTACAAGGGAAAAGGAGAAACAGAAATATAGCTACGGGAAGGGAAAGGGCATTGTATGTTTATTGGGGCAAGGGAAGAGTAAAAATTGTGAAGATAATGGAGAGGAAACGGGTATAACTGGGGGGAGAGAAGGCTGCTGCAGAGTGTAGAGAGAAGGAGGCCTGATAAAGAAAGCAAAACAGCAAATGAGGGTGTGGTATAGACAACGGAGGTAGAGAAGAGAAAAGCCAAGAGAAAGAATGGGAGAGAAAGAATGAGAAGAAAACTGGGTACTTGAGAGGGAAATGTAGGAAATGGGAGGGAAAGGGTGAGAAGTGAGGAGTAAAGAGGAAGGAAAAAGAGAAGAGGATGAAAAGAGGAAAAAAAAAAAGCAAAAAAGTACATAATGTAAACGGGTGGGTTGGGCAGTAGAGGAAGCTTAAGGTGAGGGAGAAATATAGGGAAAGGAGTGGAAAAGGCCAGAGGAGAGACAAGGCGAGAAAGGAGAGGGAGAGAATATAGAAATGAAGGGACAGGATAGGGAAAAAGAGAAAGAGAAATGTGAATGGAAGAGAGGGAAGGCAGGAAGACAACATGGGGAGAAAAGTGAAGAAGTGTACAAGAGAATAAAAATACAGGAAGGAATGGCAGAAAGTAAAAGAAAAGAGAAAGAAAAAGAAAAATAATAGAGAGGGGGGAGAAGAAAAGAGAGAGAGAGAGAGAGTAAATAGAAAAGAATGAATGTAAAAGAGAGAGAAAACATAGGAGTGAGGGAAAGAGAGGGAGATAAAATCAAGACTGAAATAGAAGAGAAAAGATAGAGAAAAAGTAGATGAGGAGGAAAAGGAGAAACAGAGATGGAGAAAATGGAAGAAAGGAGATGGAAAGGATGAATGAGAGGGAGAGAGATTAGAGAGAGAAGGAAGCAGGACACAGAGAGAAAGTATAATAAGAAAGTTGAGGATGTGCAAAAAAAGAAGAGAAAAAAAAATGAAAAATAATCAGGGAAGGAAGAGAGGGAAGAGTGGTAGTAAGAATGAAGAAGTAGAGAGAGAAAATAAAGAAAGGAGGGAGAAGAGGGAGTGAAACTAGAAACAAGGGGTAAGCAAGGAAAGAAAGAGAGAGAAAATAGGCAGGGAGAGTAGAAAGGAAGATGGAAAGGGAGAGAAATGGAAATAAAGCGAATTGAGAGAAAGCAGAGTAGGGAAGAGAGGAAGAACTACAGAAAATAGCAAGAGAGATAACATGAGGAGAAAGAAATTAGAGAGAAGGAGACGGAAGGATGGAGTAGAGGGAAACTAGAGAGAAGGGTAGGTAAAGGATGAAAGAGAGTGAGATACAGCAGATAGAGGGGGAGGGTGGAGGTAATCCCGGGGTGGTGTTGATCCAGGGCACGTGACTCCCCCTTGTTGTGGCTTTACTGCTGCCCCCCCTCGCTTCATTACCGGGGATATTATGCCCCCTTCACATCCCCCTTAACCCCTCTCACAAAATCCCATCCCCCCCTCTCCTGACCACCTCCTCTCCCTTCACTCTCGTTTGCCTCCTTTCCTTTTCCCGTGCCTCCTTTCCTCACTCTCCTCTTTCTCTTATCTCCTCTTTCTTCTTCTCTCCCCTTTCCCTGTCCCTATCCCCTTTCCCCTTTTCCTCTCCCTGTTCCTCTCCCATTATCCCTTTCCTCCCCCCTCACCCCTATCCTTTGCTACCCTCTTCCCTTTCCCCTCTCCCGCCCCATTTTTCTTGCTCTGCTCTCGCTTTCTCTGTGTCCTCGCCTCCCTTTTCGACTCACCCATATCCATTCGTCTCCCTTTTTAATCCTCCTTCCTTTCCCCCCTTTTCCCCTCTCACTGTCCCCTTTCTTCTTCCTCACTTTCCTCTCTCGTATCCCTCATTCTCCTAACTCTCACTCTCCTTTCGCTCCTTTCAGCCTCCACTCTTTCCTCCCTCTACTCACTGTCCATGGTCTTACCCCCCCCCCTCTCTCTCTCTCTCTCTCTCTCTCTCTCGTAGTTGCAGTTACTATATTACTTCTTTCCGTACTCAGGTCTGTTGATCCATTTATTTTTCCGTCACTTCTGTCCCATCCTACTCCCTTTATAATTTTCTTTCATTATTTATTTCAAGTGTTTTCCCACACTCCATACATTCCATCTTTCCTTCCTTTCTTTAAAACTTGCATTTTCAATACTGTTTTATTATCTAAGTTTCTCTCCTCTCTTTGTCCTTTCCCTCCTTTATCACCTCCATCTTCTTCTGTCCATTTTTACCATTATACTTTACTCCATTTTTCAGCTTTCTCTCTCTCCGTCTCCCCACCTCTCTCCTCTCCTCTTGCCTCTTTTTTTTTTTGTGTGTGTGTGAGGTTTACTATGCTCTTTATCCTTCATCTCCCTCTTTCTCTCTTGTTATACTTTTCCGTACTTCAGTTCGTCTATGATATTTCTTTTCCACATTTTTCTCTAGGCTACTCTGAGCTTCTCTTTATCCCATTCTGACAGCTTCCCCTTCTTCCATATCCTCCTTTATATTCCCTCTCCCTTTCTCTGATATTTCTCTTTCCTCCTACACCTTCTTCTTTCTTCCTCCTCTTTCCCATACCCCTGCTTTTTCTCCTTCTCCTCCTCCTCTCTACTCCTCACCCTTCACTTACTCTCACTTGACCTCTCAAAATACTTTCTATCCTTTGCCACTTCTTTTTTCTCTCCTTTCTAACCCTCTCTTCTTCCAACATCCTTCTAATTCTCTTTCCTTCCTCCTTCTTTTTACACCTTCTTTCCCCTTAGATGTAACCCTCTCTTCTTCCCCCTCCCTTCCACCCCGTTTTTTTCCAGTTCTTTTTACATCCATTTTCTTCCTCTACCTTCTTTTCTTTTCCCTCCCCTCCCCGCTGTCCTTCCTTTTTTCTTCTCCCTCGTACCCTTTCTTTTTTTCCTTCTCCCTCGTACCCTTCCTTTTTTTCCTTCTCCCTCGTACCTTTCCTTTCGTCCTCTCCTCTCAATTTCTCCTTTTTTTCTCTCCTCTCTATCACTTGTTACTTTCCCTTTCCTCTATCACTCCTTTCTTCCCTTCCCTCTGCCCCTCCTTTCTCCCCCATTTCCTTCACCCCTCCTCTCTCCTTATCTTGAGCCCCCTCCCCTCCCCTCCCTCTGGCTACCTCACACTCGCCTTTAATATTGATTGTCTTCCTTGATAGTTCCTCTGATGCACTGTTTCAAGGGGAGGGGGAAGACGGATGTTGGAAGAGAGGGGAAGAAGAAGGAAAGGAAGAGGAGGAGATTGTGGGAGAGGCTTGGGAGAGAGGGGGGGGTGTAGATAAGGAAGAGGAAAAAGGAGACAGAGTGTGGAGGTTTGAGGAAGATAAACAACAGGTAAATTTGAACTCAAGAAAGGGAGGTATTGTTGAGTGGCGGGATACCAGAAAATGATAGTAGGATGAAACGAAATAGTTTAGTATGAGGCGAGAGTGTGTGGAGAAGATAAAGGAAACATTTAATAAATAGAAGAAATTAGTAACCCTAATAAGAAACAGACTCTAGGATTAAAAAAGGGAAGGGAAGGATGTAAGAGGGGGGAAGAAGGATGTCTTGACTAGCTGATGCCTGTCTCTCTCCCTTAACCCAGTGCAAGGGAGGAGAAGCAAGCTCACCCCTCCCCATCTCTCTCCCTCTCCCTCCATCCCATTCAGACCTGATCTGTATTCTGCTCCATAGGGTTATAACGGGATCACAAACTCCACTGTGCTTCGTCCGCGTCCACTCTGCTTCATCTCAGCTGCCTTGGCCATTGTGGGACTCTTCGTTCAGGCGTGGTAAGGGCGAGACTCCCGAGGGCTGGTGTGAGCGAAGGACGGGGCCGCGCGGCTTGAGCCAGGGCCGGACGCGGTAAGAATGAAATATGAAGAAGGTGCATGACTATTCCAAGGGGTACTCATTTCCATTGCTAATCGGAGGCGCTGCTGTATCTCATTCTGTAGTTTTGCATAAAGAGAGGCGAAGACCCGGCCCTCGCTCCCCACTCCCTCTCCCTCCTTCCTCAGTCTAACATGCAGGCGGCGGGCAGCTTGGTATTCCAGCGCCGAGCTCCGGGGAGGCAGGGCGGCCCTTCCCACCTCGCGCCCTCGCCCGCAAGACACCAGTCGCAGGAGCCGGGCCTCTGAGGTGCTGCGGGTGTGGCCTGCCGCTGCCCTGCTGCCACTCACTTTGTGCCGCTCCAAAAACTGGTGTCAAAGCGAGAAAACAGCGCCCGCCACCACCCTCACCCCAGCCTTCAGCCGTCCCTGGCCCTGCCGGGGGTGGCTCCTGCGGCGTGAGTGTAAACATCATTACCACTGCCCGTCAACAGCATCTCATCCACGTGCCCGGCCCTGTTTAAGGCAGGAAAATATATTATTGTCGCGATTTCCTGAGTCTGATGGTGTCAGAAACTAAGATAAAGCAGTGTGTTGGCCTTACTGTGAATGTTATATAATGCTTCAGGATTCTCCGTCAGTAGTGTGACGAGGCGGACGCAACCGTGCCGCCTCAACTGATGTCAGACCAGTGAAGGAAAGTTATAGTGATCTATTAGAGTGCATCGGGTCCTCGGACATTCCCAGGAGGCCGTAAAAGTGAAAGTTTCTGATGAACTGTTTAACACATTATCCCCTTTCACCTCCCCAACAAACACCGGCTTGTTCCCTTCTGTACTTTCCTTAATCATCCCCTTGTCCTCTGTCTACCACTCCCTCTCCAGTGCCTGCAGGAGTGACGCAGAGATGGAAGAAAAGGGAGAGGGATGAGGGTGGGAAGATGGGGAGTAAGAGAGAAGGGGGGGAAGGTGGAGTAAGAGGGAGGGGGATGCTCAGTGACGCGTGCGCCCTGATGTTTGTGTGTTGTTTATTGCTAGCGTGGGTGGGTGGGTGGCACCTGCCCCCCCTTCCCTCACACCCCACCTGCGGGATGATGAGGGAAAAAGGAGGCATCAGTTTACCTTCACAGAAAATGACATTCTCTTGACTTATTATATATTCAAATACAGTTATGTCGAAACTGTAACGTTGGTAACAGAAAATACAAAAGATGACCAAAATCATCCTTGAATGCCAACATATAAAAGGATATTTTGACACCTGATAGTGCAGCAAGATGTCAACCTTGACTACTGAATGCGCGCATCACAACAGCGGCACTACCCGGCCTCGTGGGTTGGTGAGTAACAGCGTTATTGTCTTGCTACCGTATACTCAAGGGACTAGAAAGCTTCCTGTTACCTCCTCCTTACAGGCCTGTTATGTGTATTGCCTCTTATCATTGTCTTTTGTGTATTTATATCTTGTCGACAGAGTTTGCATTAGTATCAGACGAGACTATTTGCTTGCTCGGGTAACCCCCTAAGCTAATGAGGATACGGGAGTTGGTACTGTATTTGAATGTAATAATACTCTCATGACACAGAAACACTCTACTTTCTACATCATTCCACTAAGCCGCAACTACTTCAATATCTGGTGTACACTGTAAAGCAGTCAGTGCAAACTAGTAAGATAGACTACTTAGTGAAGCTTGGTGGTTCAGTCAGACTTTAGTCAGGGTTCTTCAGACACCATCATCATCATCACATGATAATTATCATTATAAACGCTAGAATCATCCTAACTGAATTTTCCGCTGTCTTATCTGGATAAGTTAAGGCTATTTAAAGAAAAGGGGGTTGTTGATGAGAATGACTCCTCTCTCCCCTCCCCCCCCCCCCAAAAAAAAAAAAAAAAAAAATGATCTGGAACATGCTATCCAGACGTGACATTAACTACAATAAGAATTCCTAATCACATTCCCTTCATAAACAGTTGTATAGGGACATTTGGATTAAACTTACCTTTGTCCAAGAATGTGCTCTCACACGGTCGGTATTGTAGTGAATGCGCGTTAACAAATTGTCATGCTGACCCTCCCTTGCTAGTCCCACCCGAACGTTGATCTTGGATTTGGCTTTTGGTTAAGCAAGGAAGAACAGTCGCCTATGTACAAAATAACACAGAGGCAGAAGTCGAGAACATCAGTGGATTCATCACTTATGCGGTCGAATTTCAGAAAGGAGTCCCCCACCATCCCCCATGTCCCCTCTGCTCTCTTCCGTATGACAATGTCCTCAGTAATTCATTTCCCCAACCTTCAGAATATTTTACTGTACTTAGGAAGGTTCTCTTGTATGAAAGGAGTTAAGCATTAAGCGAAGTACAAACAAAGATGAGAGACTGGGAAGGTCAAGGATTGTGGAAATACTAATCGGTGAAGGTTTGGGGCAAGGACGGGTGGTGGAGGGTGGGGGAGAGGGGCGGGGGGAGCGGTGTGTTTACATCCGGTTGACTTCCATCTTCTGTGCAGCGTGAGGCCGATTTTTATGAAACTTTGCAGGAACATTTCCTAGTTCCCAAGAGTTTGTATACACTTTTTTGTGGTTTTAAGGTTCAGTATTTCAGTTGCGATATTGTTATTGGAGCCTCTCAATAGCTTGTTTTCTGTAATGGAGGCAAAGGAGCCAAGCCCACTTTCTTCGAGCTTTACTTCACACTAGTTTATTCATACATTTTTAGTTTATATCAAAGTTCCGGAAAAATAAACCAAAGGCGACTGACCAAAGGAGTATAGGCCTCTGTAGGCGGCCCTACACGAGTAATGCTAATAATAAATATGGCAATAAAGAATACTGAAAATAATAACCATAATAGTAGTAGTAATAGTACTACTACTACTGCTACTATTAATGATAATAATAATAATAATAATAATAATAATAATTATTATTATTATTATTATTATTATTATTACTGTTATTATTATTATTATCATTACCATTATTATTATTGCAGTAGTAGTAGTGCTGATAGTAGTAATATAAATTTTGAGTGAGAAGAACGAAAAAAAAATGAAAAGAGAAAATACTGGGAAGGAATGACGGAAGGGGAGAGAGGGAAAGAATAAGGAGGAAAGGAAATACTATGGCCTACCTTCAGTAATAAGCGGAAATGTTCTCTTGTTACCTGGCGTTGTTGGTAGTAACCTCCCACCCCTGCCCCCTCCATGGCTTTCTCTTACACGCACACACAAACGCTGCCGGAGACTGGCTGAGGTGTGGGTGTGGGGGAGGTGTCGATGAGGTACTTTGTAGGTGTGGGTGAGGTTGTGGTAGGTCTCCATATTATAATTGCAAACCATAATAGATAGATAGATAGAGAGACAGATAGAAGCAGGAAGTCAAATGATGAGAAGGTGTTGTGTCTGCGAGAATCCAGCAGTGCTAAACATGCTTACACACTCTTAACACTGAGGAAAGCTGACGACAGCGGCCAGTAAGGAGATGATGCAGTTAGCAGTCAGCAGTCCTCTCGTGAGAAAGATCTGGTAACCATGAGGAACATACGTGACACACCCCTGCTACACCAGATTTTAGGAAAGAGAGTTTAGAAGGAGACAAGCGACCCTAGAGAGAGGTCGAGACGGAGATTAGCCTTAGAACAGAGAGAGAGAGAGAGCGAGACAGGGAGGTAGCTACCCGGGACTTATACTCTTTCCATGTGAGAAACCTGTTTAATATTTCTAAGACAAATAAAAATAGTCCCATACTATTCTTTACCTCTCCCGTCACTACATGACATCTGGTGGGGAAACTACTACAAGATATAAAAGCCGCTCGACCACAAGTCTAAAATATACTTCTCTACAAGTAACTACAAAGTTTTTATGACATTTGGTAAGGGAGGGTGTAGGGGTAAAGGAGGTATGGATGAAATAGGCTGTGGGTGAAGATAAGGTGTTTTGGTTTAGGGGAGATGTGGATGAGGTAGGGTGTGAGTGTAGCTTAGGTGAAGTCGGGTAGAGTAGGGCATGGGTGTGGAGAGGTGTGTTTGAGGTAAGTTGTGGGTGTAGACGAGGTCAAGTAGGGAGTGGGTTTACGTGAGGAAGGGTAGGGTGTGGGTGTGGGGTAGATGTGACTGAGGTAGGGTGTGGGTGTAGGTGAGGTAAGGTAGGGTGTCGGTGTACAGTAGGTGAGATAGGGTAGGATGCGGGAGTAGTTAAGGTATTGCTGCAGTAGGTTGTGGATGTAGGAGAGGTGAGGTAAGGTGTGGGTGTGCGCGAGGAAAGGTAGGGTGTGAATGTGGGGGAGGTGTGAATGAGGTAAGGTGTGGGTGTAGGGGAAGTAGGGTAGGGTGTAGATGCAAGTGACGTGTGGATGACATAGGTTGTGGATGTAGGTGAGATGAGGGAGGGTGTGGGTGCTGGTGAGGTGTGGATGAAGTAAGGGATGGGTGTAGATGAGATAAGGTGTGGATGTGTGGGTGGTATGGACGAGATAGGTTGCGAGTGTGGTTCTGGTGTAGTGAAGCCGGGTGTGGGTGTGGGTAAGGTATGGATGGGATATTGTGTGTACGTGAAGCTGCGGTTTGGTCGGGTGTGAGTCTGAGTGAAGTGTGGTGAAATAATGTGTAAGTGCAGGTGAAGGTATGATACGGTGAACTGTGGGTACGGGTGAAATATTAATGAGGCTTGGTGTGGGTGTACGTTGAGGATGAGGTTAAGTGGGGTGTGGATGTAGGCTGCTGACGAGGTTAAGGAGGATGTTGGTGTGGATGCGATGTGGATGACATTGGGTGTGGGTATAGATGAGGGGAGGTGTTGATGATGATATGGTGGATTTTGGTAATGCAAAGGTGTGTGTGTGTGTGTGTGTGTGTGTGTGTGTGTGTGTGTGTAAGTTTTCGAAGTTATGGTCCAAAGCCATGAACCCGGTGGACCACAGATTGAATATGACATTTTCCTGCAGTCCCGTCCTTCTCTCGGGGGAGACCCAGGGAGTTCAAAGGCTTTTGTATCGGTGCCACCTCGTTAAGGCGTCCCTCTCCAGCATCATGTATGTTAGCAGAGAGTGCAGATGCTAGTGCGTGTGAGGTGTGTTAGTGGGGTAGAGTTGTGGGTGTTGGTAGCTTGTGGTGTCAGTGTGAGTGTGAGTTGGTATCAAACGAGAGTAAGTGGTGACACTGACCACTCAGCGAGTAGGAAATGTAAGAAAATGAAGGTGCCGGTGAAAAGAAATTGTGTATTTGTGTAGATGGTGGATATGGAAATACGTTAATGTGTGTTCATGTTGTAGGCAAGTTGGTAACAATTGTCTGTCCTCTTTAATGAGGTTAAGTGTTTAGAAATGGAAGGCAGGTGGCAACATAGGAAGAGCATTTCCCAGTATTTTGGTGATAATCTTTGAAGAATGTGTGTAATATGATTCAGAAGAAAGTTCTACAAGTATCATATAAATATAAAACCAACTCCATAATGCATATATATATATATATATATATATATATATATATATATATATATATATATATATATATATATATATATATATATATATATATACCGGCATTTATGTACATGTATTACATACGTATATACAGGTATTTATATATATGTATATATATAAATATATAGATAGAAAGATAGACAGATGGACTGGTAGATTGATATATATATATATATATATATATATATATATATATATATATATATATATATATATATATATATATATATATATATATATATATATATATATATATATATATGAGTGTGTGTGTGTGTGTGTTTAGAGATGAGAAGTATGACAGAATAAAACTGTATTAAATCAAATGCAATAACATCTCAGCAGCAATAGACACTGATATATTTTTAGAGCTACATAAAATGGAAACGAAGTAATAAGAAAAATAGGGTTGAGATGGAATCAGTGGTGGGATTAAAGGATGGAGAGGGGCAGATGGGGAGCAATTTAAGGGGTGGGTCTGAGGGGGATATGGTGCCAGCAGTCCCCCTCTGTTTAAAGTTATCTTTTGGTCGTTAAGACCCGGGGGAGACTCAGCCTGGGGGGACACTACGCCACGCTCACACATGTGTACGGATACGCTTTCCGCCCGTGGGTTTTTCCTCAGCTGAGTAAAACTTTCGTGCAGCAGTCAACCTTTGAATACCTTAATGGGATGTACAGACAGTGACACCAGTATATGTCCAAAGTTTGTCGAAAACATGGCGGAAAAATCGAGCCACCTGAGACACATACTAATCGAAATGGGGTTTTCACTGTATTTCGCCAGTCGTAAATTTTCTTCAGACGGAATTGGAAAGATTGTTGTTTCTCTTAATTACGCATGAACACAATCAAGTAAAAATGCACACCGTGTTACGAAATTTGGTTCACGTGTAAGGCCCACTGCTGAAACGGACACATAAACTGAGAGTGTGAGAGACAGACAGACAGACAGACATAATTGCTTGGGTTAACCCATTCACGTGCCTGCCAAACAAGCATTAGGAAAGGGTGTCTGAAATGAAAACCATTGCATGTCAAAGTTAGCATGTGAACAGACATACTGCCACCACTTGCTCTAAATGCCAGCCTCGGTTTGGGTTTCGAACCTCAATCATCGAGAACATGCGGTTCAAAAGGCGAACGTTGCAACCCCTAAAACATTATGCCCTAAATATCCATGTTTCACACACACACACACACACACACACACACACACACACACACACACACACACACACACACACACACACACACACACACACACACACACACACACACACACACACACACACACTTGGCTTTCACATGGAAACCTCAGCTCGGAGGTACGTAGACACGCACATGCATAAGTACATGCAGAAGTTCATCAGATACACAAATACGAGCAGTATACAGTACACAAAAAAAACTTGCGATATATATATGTATATGTATACTTATACGTATACGAAGATTCATGTATGCATAATCACCGTATATCACTTCCTGTCAATCCCTTCATCTCTTTTGATTAGCCTGTTTGTTTCTTATGTTTTGAACTGTCGGATTTTCATTTCCTTCTCTCCATTCCTCCTCCTCCTCCTTTCTGCTTCCCTTTCGTATCTCACACACACTTGCTCCCTCTCTCCCTCCTTCACTCCGACGCCTTCCCCCTCCCTCCATCCCTCCGACCATTTCCCCTTCTATCCCTCCTTTCCTTCGATCCCTTTCCCCTCTCTCCCTCCTTTCCTTCGTCCCCGTTGCCTTCCTCTCTTCCTCCCCTCCATCCTCTTTATCCTTTTATCCTTCCCTTCCACCTTTGCCTTCGCCACTCACCAGATTTATTCCCCCTTTTCCTTCTCTCTCTCTCTCTCTCTCTCTCTCTCTCTCTCTCTCTCTCTCTCTCTCTCTCTCCTCCACCTCCTCCTCCTCCTTCTCCTCTTCCTCCTCCTCCTCCTTCTCCTCTTCCTCCTCCTCCTCCTTCTTCACCTCCTCCTCCTCCTTCTCCACCTCCTCCTCCTCCTCCTTCTCCTCTTCCTCCTCCTCCTCCTCCTCCTCCTCTTCCTCCTCCTCCTCCTCCTCCTTTTCATCCTCCTCCTCCTCCTCTTGCTCCCTTTTGTACCTCCCCCCTCAACACACACAAACACAACTGGAAGGAAGGAAAGCAGTTGACTGCAGTGCGCTGCATTGTGCTGGGGAGGAGGGGGGAGGAGTGAGGAGGAAGGGGAATGAAGGAGGAGTAGGAGGAACAAGCGAGGGAAGAGGTGAAGGAAGAAGAAAGAGAGTGTGGAAGAGGAAGAGGATTGCAAATGGAGTAGGAGGGTAAGGGGCAAGAGGATGGAGCAGGAGAAATAAGACCATACGAAGAGGAACGGAAAGAACGGAAAGAGTGACAAAGATCATTATGACGATGATAAGGAGGAAGGGGAGGAGGAAGAAGAGGATGAGGAAGAGGGCGGAACGGAAGGGACGACGAGAGGGAAAGAGAATAGACAGAACAAAGAATACAAGAGAAGAAAGTTTTGAATAGGAGGTGAAAGGAGCATACGAAGGGGAAAACATGAAGAGAAAGGAAAGACAGACAGACAGTCAGACAGACAGAAGGATAACTAAAGGAATAAAGAATTAAGATAAACAAAGAATTAGAATGGGAGAGATGGAAGAAGGCGGACAAACAGACAAGTTTATCTAGACAAACCGAGAAAAAGACCGAAGAATAGAGAGAGAGAGAGAGAGCACAACTCTCTCTCTCTCTCTCTCTCTCTCTCTCTCTCTCTCTATATATATATATATATATATATTTATATATATATATATTATCTCTCTCTCTCTCTCTCTCTCTCTCTCTCTCTCTCTGTATATATATATATATATATATATATATATATATATATATATATATATATATATATATATTTTATTCTCTCTCTCTCTCTCTCTCTCTCTCTCTCTCTCTCTCTCTATATATATATATATATATATATGTATATTTGGCAAGGCAAATAGAAAGGAGGCAGAGAAATGAGGCACAGCTTCGGTGCACGGAAAGGATAAAGAATAGATTAAAGAAAATTAAGAGGCACAGAAGACGAAACGATAAGAGAGAGGAAATAGGAGAATATGCGGACGGAGAGGAAAATGTGAGAGAGGAGGACAATGTATAAAAATGGATGAAAATGTGCATGTGTATGTGTGTGTGTGTGTGTGTGTGTGTGTGAGAGAGAGAGAGAGAGGGTTAAAGAGGAGAGGGATGTGAGAAATCGGAGAAAATGGCAGACAACTAGAGTTATATGAAAATGTAAATGAGGAAAAAATATAGGCAATGCGACTGAAAGAGAACTTGGGAGAAAAACCATATGAGAAAAAGAAGGGAAGGATGTGAAGGACAAGAAAGTGTGATAAAGAGGTGGGTGAATGACAGGAGGAATATTTGGGAGAGAAAATGAAAATATGGAAGAGGAAAACGAATATAGAAATATGTGATAAAGAAGGAAGTGTAAAATATGAGTATGTCTGACGAGGGAAAACAGAGGAAAAAATACAAACAGGAGGAAAATATGACAAGCAGGAAAAAGGAAATAGAAAGAAAAGTGTGGAAGGAGGAAAATATAAGACAAGGAATATTTAGGAGAAAAGGCAAGGGTGAGAAGGAAAGAAAATGTGAGAAATGAGGAAAATGTGAGGCGAGAATATATTGAGACAGGGGAGGGAGGCGTGTGTGTGTGTGTGTGTGTGTGTGTGTGTGTGTGTGTGTGAGAGAGAGAGAGAGAGAGAACGATGAGGCGAATAAGAGAAAACGGTGTGAGCGAGGAGTGAAGAAGAGCTGGAGAGAGAAGAGTGAGAGATGAGACAGGGAGGAGGGAGGGAAGAAAGGCTGTGGGAGATATATTTCATTCTCCCTCCCTCAGTTTGTCTTCCTCTCCTTCCTCCTACCCTCTTTCTCTTCTTGTTCCCTTTCCCTCTCCCAATATCCCCCGTCTTTCCCTTGTTTCTTTTTCATTAATATCATCATTATCCCTTTTCCTTTTCTAGTGTTTATTTCCTTACCCCTCTTCCTTCCTCTCCTCTCCCCTCCTCCCTCTTCTTATCTTGTTCATCTATTCTCTCCTTCTCCTTCCTCTCCTCATCACTTTTCCTCCATCTCGTTGGCCATACCTTTTTATTATGAATTTCTTTCCATTTCCTACATGTCTTTCTCTGTTTTACCTTCCAGTCTCTACTCTTTTCTCTTCATTCCTCTCCTTCCTCACCCCAGTACGCCTTCCCTTCCTCTCCTTCCCATTCATAGTATCGCTCTTCTCCATTGCCTTCTCTTCTTCTTCTCCCCTCTCCTCCTCTCCTTTCTTCTCTTTCATCTCTTTTCATTTCCTCCTGTTTTTTCCATCTTCACCTTTTCCTATAATTCCCCTTCCTTAGTTAATCTTTTTGTTGCTCACTATTATGCCCTTCTCTCATCACTTCCCATTTCATTTCACTGCCTTTATATATATATATATCCCAACATCATCCTTTCCTCTGCTTCCTCATCCTTATCCTTCTTCCTCTCAATCATCGCTTTTTTTTTTTTTTTTTTTTTTTTTTTTTTTTTCACTCGTTTCCCTTCCCCTCCTCTCCTCATTGACTTTCCTTTCCTCTTCTCTCCTCATTTCCTCTTCTCTCCTTTTTCCCCTTTTCTTTTCTTCTCTCCTCCTCTTCTCTTCTCTCCCCTCTCCTCCCACTACTCTTTCGTCCTTCTAAACCTTTCCCTTTTCGTGCCTCCCCTTTCTTATCACGCATCGACTAACATATCTCTTCTTTAGTATCATTTTCCATCCTATTCTCTTCCATTTCCTCTCTCTCTCTCTCTCTCTCTCTCTCTCTCTCTCTCTCTCTCTCTCTCTCTCTCTCTTTCTCTCAAACTAATTTCTCTACAGTCACGTCTCTTTCTCCCAACAGTTTTCTTCTTTCCTCTTCTCTTTATTTCCTCCTTTTCACAGCTACGAACATCGTTTTATCTGCCCCTTTCCATCTCTTCATCACCTCTTTTTCTCTATTCACCTTTTGTATGCTACCCCTTAACTCCATCTTCAGTCACAATTTCTCTCTTGTATTCATATGTCATTCTCTCCATCTCATTTTCTACTGCAACCTCTCTCCCCTCAGCTTTTTTCTCATTTCCTGTATTTTTTATTCATCTTCCATCCCTTCATCCTCTCGAAAGTCCTTACCTCTCCATGTCGCCCCCTTTTCCCCGTCCAAATGTTCTTTCCTCGTCTCTACATCACTTCTCAGTGGTTAACCCTTTCTCCCCTCCTGCCTTCCTTTCTTTCCCCTCACTGTTGTTCTTCACTGCCCACATTTTTCGTTTTATTCTTCCATCATATCCCTCCTTCCCGTCTTGAGTTTCGTATTTTCTTCCACTTGTTCTCTACTCATTCATTCATTCATTCATTCATTCTCTCTCTCTCTCTCTCTCTCTCTCTCTCTCTCTCTCTCTCTCTCTCTCTAGGTATAGCCAGGTAATACACTTTCTTGTAAGCAAACAAGGTTGAATACCACTGCTGTTTCTGTATTATTTAATTTTTGCTGAATACTTTTGATCCGTCGGGCTAAGCTACGATGATTGTCATTCAAACTCCGTAGTACGAGTAGCTCTCCAAATGTTGGTATATCTGGTAGCGCTTCGTTCCTTCCTGCAAATATCTTCATGCCAATCTGACGGCGAGTAGAGCAAGCCCTCATTATACTGAGGATGCCATATCCATCACACTCTCCTGACCAGTGACGCGGTGGCATGAGTGAACAGGATTACAAACACTGAGATTCGTGAAAGTTGTGAATTAAGGCAGTCTGAGGAAAACATAGCAGAAAAAGGTGTTTTAAGATGGTATTGTCATATGGAGAGAATGTGTATAAATTGGATGATTAAAAAGGGTATCTCCGAGAGAATTTGATGGTGGGAAGAGGTGAGGTAGGAAAAGAAGAGGATAGATAGATGTGGAAAATATATGTCTGAGAAAGTAAGGTACGGAAAATGATGAGGCTAGGGAAGTCTCAAGGGACTGAGCAGGTTGCATGAATACTGTACGGAGTGCACGACGTTAGTGACATAAGCGCTCATGTGTGGATGGCTGTGCCCGTAAGGTGGCGTGAAGATTCGAAAGGTTTGCATCAGTGATGAGTGAATGGATGTGTGACCCATTTATTTGGGCATCCGGTTGATTAGTTTTCCGTTTATTATGATTTCTTCTCTTCTTGTTTTGAAGACCCTGCTTCACACTACTTGTGGGCAGGAAAAAGAGGCTGAATGATAATGATGATGAACATGATGTTTATGATGATGATGATGATGATGATTATCATTATGAAAATTATCATTATTTTTGTTATTATTATCATTCTTTTAATTACGAGTATTATGATGATCGTAATCATCATTATTTCTCGAAAACCAACCAATTCTCTTCTCCCTACTAGCTAACCCCCTTCTCAGCACCACCCACACCTATCACATCAACCCCCGTCCTAACCCTGCCAGTCATTCGCACCCTTATCCCCACCTGCCATCCACACCCCCACCACTATACATAGCCATCAGTCATCCACACCCACAAGTACTCATCTACCTGTCATCCACACCTCCATCAATATATATATATATATATATATATATAGTCACCAGTCATCCACATCCACACCAGTACATATCTACCAGTCATCCACAGCCTCACCAATATATCCGTACCAGTCACCCTCACCACCAATATGTATCCAGCAGTCGTCTATATCCCCACCAATATATATCCACGTCTCCAATGTTGCGACGTCTCAGTCATTTTCACCCATATCCCCATTATTCATACCTCACCTCTACCCCCACCAGCTTTTCCCCGTCCCTACCCAGACCTTAAACCAATCCTCCACCTGTTATCCCACACCAGTACCACTACCCACATCAGTCATGCCCCACCACTACCAGTACCTCCATCAGTCATCTCCACCACCACCACTACGTCCATCAGTAATCTCCACCCCCACCACACATCCCCCCATCCCCACCAGTCATTCCTTCCCTTCTCCAATCATCCAACGTCCCCATCCCCACCAGTACCGCCACCAGTCATTTCCTATTAGTCATCCCTATCACTATCCACATTTCCACCACGTATCCACACCGCACCCTACGCCAACCCCAGACCCACCAGTCATTCCATCCCTACCAGTCGCTTCTCCCACCTCCACCCTCACCCCTACCAGTCATTCCCAACCCCCACCAGTCAATTCATCCACCTCCACCCTCACCCCAACCAGTCATTTCCAACCCCCATTCCTATCCCCACCCCATTTCCCTACCCCACCAGTCATCCCCCACCTCATCCCCCATCATTCAGCCTCAGACCCACCCCCTCACCAACCCCATCAGTCGCCCCACCCCCATCCCCGCCCCCACCAGTCAGCAGCCACAATTTATATTCTGCTCGCGGCCCAAAATCCAATTCTTCGAAGTCACCCAAGCTCGCCTACCCCCTCCCTCCTTCCCCCTCTACTCCTTCACCCCTCTTCTTCCTACCTCTTTTCCTCTCCTCCTTCATTTCCCTCCTTCTTGTTTCCTTTTTCTTCCTTCTTTCCCGTTCCTCTTTACTCCCCCGTTTGCTCCTCCTCCCCATTCCCTACCTCAAGTTATTCCTTTCATTCTCCTCCTCACGCCCTTTCTTCCCCTTCTGTTTCGTTTCTTCCCTCGTCTCCCCTGAAGCCCTCCTCATCTCCCTCTTTCCCTCATCCTCTTAGATTTCCCTCCCTTTCATCCTCTCACTCAAGGGTTAGGTCTTCCTTTACGCTTTCTCTTCCTTCCGTCTCTTTCTTATATTCCTCTCTTTCAGTATCATGTTCCTTTTTCATTTTTTTTTCAGTTCATATTCTCTCTCTCTCTCTCTCTCTCTCTCTCTCTCTCTCTCTCTCTCTCTCTCTCTCTCTCTCTCTCTCTCTCTCTCTCTCTCTCTCTCTCTCTCTCTCTCTCTCTCTCTCTCTCTCTCTCTCTCTCTCAGTTCCTTCGAGGCCGAGTTGACGTGAGCAGGAAAGGAGGATGGAGGGATGAAACAGGGAAGGAGAGGGATTCAAGAGAAAACGAAGGAGAGCAAAGATGGGGAGGGAGAGCAAAGGAGGCAAGAGAAAGAGGGGGGGAAGGAAGGAGAAAGAGAGGACAGAAAGAGAGGGAAATGCGAAAAGGATAGTGGGAGGTGAGTGAGAGCAGGACATGAGGAAGCAGAGGATTGGAGATGGAGAGGAGAGGAGGCAAGGAAGATGAGAGAGAGAGAGAGAGAGAGAGAGATAGGTATAGGAAGAGGAGATAAGGTGAGGAGCAGAAGAGAGAAAGTATAGCAGTGAATGGAAAAGAGAGATAGAGGAGAGAAGCAAAGGAAGAAAAGAGGCGAAAGAAAAAAAAATGACTGGAAAAACAAAAAAGAAAGGAGGGAGAAGAGTAAGAGAGGGGGAGGGGGGAAGGACAAAGATCAAGAGGGTAAAAAGTTGATGAAGGAAAGAGAGGAGGGAGAGAGGGGAGGAAGAGTGACAGATAAACGAGGGAGAGACGGAGTGTTAGGGAATAATGAAGGAATAAATAATATGCAGAGGAATGGAGCAGGAACATAGAAAATGAGTGAAAATTAATGGGAAAGAGAAATAAGAAGAAAAATGAGGAAGAATGAGAATGGAAGGAGGAAAGTAGACTAAGGGAGGAGGGATGTGGGAAGAAACCCTGGACGGAGCGAAAGAGGGCAAAGAAGTAGGGGATGGAGGGCAGAAGAGTAAGGAGGGATGTGAGCGAAGGTAAAAGAGAAAGGAAGGGAAGCTAATGGAGGAAGGAAGGAAGAAGGAAGGGATTAAGACGGAAGAAAGGGAAGGATAGGGGAAGTTAAAAAAGGGAGGAGAGTGTAGGGGGAGGTAAGGGTGAAAGGAGAAGTGGTGGAGAGGGATGGGTCGACGGGGGAAAGTAACAAAGGGAGAGGGAGTATAAAACAGACAGTAGGGGTAGGTGAGAGAGAAGACAGGAAGGGTATGGGGGAACTAAGAGAGGAGAAGGAGGGCAGAACCGAGGTGCAGGATGCCGAGTGGGTGAACTGGATTGTTATGGCCAACGACGAGATCTGAGAGCATATTGTTTTGTTTCTTGTGTGTGTGTGTGTGTGTGTGTGTGTGTGTGTGTGTGTGTGTGTGTGTGTGTGTGTGTGTGTGTATGTATGTGTGCGTGCGTGCGCGCGCCTGGGAAATCTGTATCCCTTTACTTTTGGAAGGCATCGACTGGGAATGCAGAAGTGATGGCTGTCCTGATACTGAAAAAAATTCTCTCTCTCTCTCTCCTGCATATATATATATATATATATATATATATATATATATATATATATATATATATATATATATATATATATATATACATATATATATATATATATATATATATATATATATATATATATATATATATATATATATATATATATATATATATATATATATATATATATATATATATATATATATAAAATCTTGGTAAAGCACAGGCCATGTTCAATTGCTATACTGTCAAAGAGAACTTTTGTTCGAAGAGGATGGAGTGGACTGGGAATTTCTTCCTCCACTGTACTTCAGGAGTGGCCAGAAATTTATAATCTTACTGGAATATTATGTTCTCTTTCAGTGCCGCAAGATTTACATGCTCAAAAGGCTATGAAGATTATCAGTTACTGCTAGGCACAAGAAAGCAGTCATTTATCGAAATATTGTGTTGCATTAGTGGAGAACTGACAGTTCATGCACAGTATCTACACTCCTAGTGTTTTAAAAACATCATCGGTTGTATGTTACTTTTAGAGCGTATGCAGTATAATTTGCGAGGGTTTCGTCATGTGACGGACAAAGTAATTTGTTCTGAAAATTTCCCTGAGAATAGGTGACAGGACGCCTGGGAATACCATTCATGCAGGTCGGTACCAGGTGTCACTTGCACTCTCTGACTGCGTTGTTTATCAGCACTGTTTCTATTGTTACTATAGCATACTTTAGGAAATTCCTATTTGTATGATGAATGCACGTCATCCTTTGAACCCATGACGCTGATAATAGTAGGGCGACATCCAATTCTGACTTTGGGTTATTAAACAGAAAAAGAAATACCCTAACTCGTCATAACCCTTTTTACCCTCCACCTGACAAAGTTAGAGGAGAGAGTTATTATCACTGGGATCAGTAGGTGTCAGTCCGTAGAGCTGGGCGGCAGGGCGGCTGGCCGGGCACCGAGATTTCGTTTCCGGGCCAGAACTCAGAAACTATTCACTATGCAGTCATGGGATTCCACATAGTCATGTGCCTTAGAGTGAACTGGCGCCTTTTGATAGGTAGAATGCTGTGTTTTAAGCAGTTTTTTTTTTTTTCTAGTAATGAAAAAGTAAAAAAAAAAAAAAAAAATCCAAAGATTTCAAAGCGACCTGCGCAAGGAATCTGAAGGGCACAGGTGGTTATGTGTCCTCAAGACGTTCTCCTTAAGCCCACCTTTAAAAGAAAAGATGCGCGGGGTGAGGGCCGTTATGCGCTTGGTTAGGTGGGGGTATGTAATTGGTCAGATGGAGGTTTGCAACAGTAGTGTTGCTTATGTTTTTAAGAGCTGCAAGATTTTAACATAAACATACATTATGTCTCTAATGATTGTGCTCTTTTTTTTTTAATCACCTAATACATGTAGAAATTAATCACATTTGTCAAAATCAAACAAGTAAATTGATGGCAAGCGTTCTATTCATATTGTTATTACCTGTTTACATATAACTGCAAAGGATAACGTTGTCTAAACGAACATTCAGTATAGTTCTAGTAACTCTTGGATTCCTGCCTTTCTCCTTCGTGAGCCAGAAATGTTCTAGTGCGTCAGCAGCAAAAGCAACAACGAAAGCAACAACCAAAGCAACAACAACAACAAGGTAACGAATGCAGCCTCGCGTTCAGACTCGGGATTTGGCGAATTTTTTCAGGGGATTGTGCATGATATCCGCTTAGAGGGAGGCGAGGGGGAGGGGGGGGATCAGGGACAAGGGTGAAGGGGGAAGGAGGACGGAGAAAAAGGAATGTAGAAAGGGAGGGATGTACAAACGGAATGAAGGAAGAAGGATGGAAGATTAGGAAGATGGAAAAGGAGAGAGGCTAGGTAGAGCGAGCGAGTGTAGGATGGAGAAAAGGATGAAGAAAGAGGAGGGAACCACTGATGGAATGAGGAACGATAAAAAGTAAGAAAAAAAAGGAATTGAGATATGGGAGACATCTGGAATGGGAGAGGGAGTAAAAATGGGAAAAAGAATAAGGAGAGAGGAGAGAATCATAGAAGGAATGAGGCAGGACAGAAAAAAGAAAAAGGAAGGACGAGGGAAACACATGGTGGCAGGGAATGATGAGGGAGGAAGGCTGAAGGAAAGAAAGAAGGTCGTGTCAGAGGAAGGAAGATAGCTATGGAATAAAGTAGAGGGGTGAAAAGGGAGATTACAAATAAGTGCAGAGGAAGGCAAATAGCAACAGACCTAGTGACCTTTTCGAGACTGTTCGTTTTAGAGTAATGTGTAACTAATCAATTTATGAGTCAAAGATACGGATAGCAAAGCAGGGATGGTAGGAAGGAGAAAAGGTTAGACGAGAAAATAGGGAGAAAGAGAGGGAAGTAATGATGTAAAAGTGAGGACGGGGAGTTGAAATGGAGGGAGTAGATAAGGGAGAGAGAGAGAGAGAGAGAGAGAGAGAAACATACACACATTACACACACACACACACACACACACACACACACACACACACACACACACACACACACACACACACACACACACACACACACACACACACACACACACACACACAGGAAGAAGGAAAGGAAGGAATAGAGAGAGGAAGGGGGGAGATCGGAATTAAGGGAGTGGGTAAGGGGAAGAAGAAGAGGCGATGACAGAAGGAAGATAAGAAGGATGGCAGGGTGGTAAAGTAAGGGAGGGGGACAGCAGAGGAGAGTGGCAGCAGGAAAAAGGGGACAGCAGGGAGTGAGAGGGAAAAGCATAGAGAGGGGGCAGAAATGGTGAGAGAAGTGGAGAACAGTCGGAGTTGAGGGAGAGTGATAACTACACGGAGGAGGAGGGGGGAACAGGTAGGTATTGGGATTGCAGGGAGGGAGAGACACCAAAGAGGGAAGGGATGGCGGGCGGGAGGGGGGGAATGATGGGAAACTGCAATGAGAGAAGAGAGCAAAGGAGACAGTAGGGAGAGAGAGGGACGAGTTGACTTTAGGGAAGGAGAGTAAGAGACAGCGAGTGAGCGGGGGAGGGGGAGAGGCAGACAGGTGGGGAGAGTGAGACAGCCACACCTGGTATCGCCGTAAAGAGGAAGGTGTACTTGTTCCACTATATCACGACGACAGCTCTGATAATGAAGCCACTAATGCCGCCATCCTCACTAATTATCTCATTATATGACTTAAATAATACTCAAACATTTGGACATTTATATCACTTATTTTACATGGGGATGGCGGACAACAGAACATCTCATAGCCATTTCGCGTCCTCACAAACCTCCGTTATCATGATACCAGCCATTTCACTCTCTAAGTATATATTAAGTTACACATCGTGATTCACCTATTTAACTATTTCGTGATTCCTTAG
Source organism: Coenobita brevimanus (assembly GCF_032717465.1). Lineage (NCBI taxonomy): Eukaryota > Metazoa > Arthropoda > Malacostraca > Decapoda > Coenobitidae > Coenobita > Coenobita brevimanus. The sequence goes on along the minus strand of NC_137028.1, from coordinate 12,193,417 downwards.
TTATGACATGTTCTTTTTTCTGCACCTATAAACCTTTTTCTCGTTTTCTTTTACTTCCCCAACTATTAGAGGCTCCGAGCTATTACCGCGCTGTTTTATCCTGTTTAATTCGGCGACGTCATTCTTAATTTAGTTTCGCTACAACCAGACAGTGACTTTTTTATGAGAACATCCGAGTAGCGAAAGGGCTAATAAAAACACATTTAACCGGTCTAGTTCATAGAGTTCCTCCTGAGTTTGATAAATTGTATAGAGATAACTAGAAAAAATACAAAAAGACGTCAGCCTAGAGAAGGGGTTTACACTCTCACAGGCAAGGGACACGTTGAGAATTTTATCATTGCTACCCAAAGATGATTTTTGTTTTATCAATGAAAATTTTCTGACAACAAAATTAAATAAGACAAGACATAACAAAAACAACTCAGAGCAAATTTAACTGTTGCTGATCCATGAATGCCTCGATATTTTTGAAGAATTATATAGACCTAATTGCCCGTAACCAATAACATTTTAATTTCTCGACGGATAAAAACATTTTCCCACTATTTGTTTTTTCTTGTTTGTTTCCTGCGTGATTGTGTTTCTGTGTGTGTGTGTGTGTGTGTGTGTGTGTGTGTGTGTGTGTGTGTGTGTGTGTAAAGTTTTGTGTTATAATGAGGCAACACTGGAATCACAACAAATGTATCCATCCAACTTAACCCCATCCGTCGCTTCATTCAACGTGGTATCAAGTCACCTCAGTAACTGCAAGACGTCAGTGACTGGATCTGGACTGTAAGGTTGATTAAGTTGCAGGTGTTGGAGAGGTCAGCAGCCATCAGTCCTTTCAGGTGCTTAGTGTTAAAAAGTAAAATAAATCAATGGTAGGTATCCATGAGAAGAAACAGACAGTATTCTGAAATGTTGCAAGATAGTTGTGCGGAAATTTTTGTTACAAATTCTACACACAATATATCAAAAACAAGTTCTCTCACACAGGTCTGGGTGAGATGAGATTACCTGAAGAATTTTTGCAACCACCAGTTTCAGAATTTACGTGACATTTTTATAAAAATTTTAAGAAAAGTCTAATCAGATATTTTCACTCCTTACTTATTTTATTCAGAGATATAAGTTCATGCTTCATATCAAAGGTACTGTTCGAGTTTCTCTGTTTTCTTCATTATGCCTGCAAGCATTAACTAATCATTAATACTACACTTGCCGGAAAGTTATATGGATTGCTTTGAGATGCATGTGATGACTTCGTTCATGATGAGGACGTTCACACATCAAGAAAAGCACTGAACAGAAATATCAGTCGACCTTCACCGATCTTACGATGAAATTCTGTAGCGATCTTACTGGAAATGTGGCAGGCAGTCTTTCCCGAGCTGTAGCGCCTCCACCGGATTTTCTCGGCCTATGTAAATTTATGCAAACGCGATACGGTTCCTGCCCTGCCCGCCGCCCCGCCGAGTGACGCCCGCGCGCGCACGCACACACACACACACACACACACACACACACACACACACACACACACACACACACACACACACACACACACACACACACACACACACACACACACACACACACACACACACACACACACACACAGAAAGAGAGAGAGAGAGAGAATGAACGGCTTAAGCACCGTGACTTCGAGAAGTCTCCCAGAAGCCGAATATGTCATGCTGGAGATATCATACACATTTCATTGTGTGAAACGTTCGAGGAAGCATGCTAACGTTGGTATCGACGCTTCCCAGAGATGTGTGTAGGTACGCTGTAACTTAAATAATTTCCAAGGTAACCTTGTTTTGGTTCTCAAAGTAACTCTCTCTCTCTCTCTCTCTCTCTCTCTCTCTCTCTCTCTCTCTCTCTCTCTCTCTCTCTCTCTCTCTTTTGCTCGATATGGTGGTGAATTTTGGAAAGGCCGCTATAACACTAATTACTTTTCCTTAAGCCATCCAGTTGTTATTGTTGAGCAACCCCAATATGTCTGGCCGAGATAACCCGTCTTCCGCAGGAAGCAACCACCCCTGTGGAGCCGTCCCATGCAGTGAACCAATGTTCCCCTGCGGCAGACAGTGCCTCGGTCAGGTGAGGTGCAGCGAAGAGTGTGGAGATTTGGTTCCAGGGTGGACGCAGTGTTTGCGTCTTTACACCCAGTTAACAGAGGCGCCATACTAGGATTCACATCACCCCGTTATTTGGTTATATGGTTACCATCCAACTTTGTAAATGGTTTCCCGGGTTACAGGAAACCATTAGGTTTGTAACTCATTGTAAATTCATCAAAGAAAGAAAGTAATATAAGTGAGAGGTAGGATGAAAGAAATAGAAAGAGAGAAGGACAGACACAGAAAATGAATGATAAAGGTGAATGAAGTAAGCAGCACTACACCCAGTGAGTGGATGGTTGCAACTACCTACCACCATAAGCCATTTAGTGATGTGCATATGTACACTGTAGCTTTACTGATTGTTGCTACAACTAAGTTTTGGTCATCAGTTTGGTGTTTTTTGTCTGTTTCCCCAATATTGCAGCCACTTTTAGGAACAGCCACTTAACACCTATGATTATTCGATAAACTTTTCAAGGTGTGAACATTCGCTGCAGCTAATTTCCGAACTAACTGAATCTGATGTTCGGTTTGCGCTTAACGTTTTATGATTTTTTATTTTTAGTAATGGTGGCATATTTTGAGAAATGCTTTCCAATGATGTGCTTAGCCCCGCTATTGATTAGTTGCGAAATAACAAAATTTTGGTGCTGAATGTGGTTCTTGCTGTCATTTTCATTAATGGTGATGAATACTGAGAAAAGGCACTTAAGCTTTGAACGATGTGCGTCGGACCTCTGTTGGTTTCACGGTTTTCGTGATAATTGAGTTTTGGTGGTGTGTTCCACCAGCCTACTCTTTTTCTCTTTTAGTGTTCTCGTTTGTTTTGCTCGCCCGAACAATAAGACATCCTTGTAATGGAGGAGACAATGGGAATTATTTCGAATACTTTTAACTACAAGAGGTCTTCCCAGTGCCGAACACATCCATACGAATTTAGTAGGAATACATGCAAAAGAGGTAATATTGAAGAGGCAAAACACTTCATATAACCCATTTGCTGCTAAAACACATTTGATAATTTATTCTTGCTATCGCTAGGCGTATATTTTGAGCGTAAAATAAGACTGGTTGTATTATAGTGAAGAGGATCACCCCTTACACATGAAAACGCATTTATACTGTCTCAGACGCTTTTATTCCAGTAGGAATGGCTTTTCGAACAAAGGGAGTTAGTTAGAACCCTCATAATGTTATTCTTCACATATCCTTTTTTCCTTGTCTGAAAAAATCTTTTAGAAGGAGCAAGAATAAGTAAAAAAGAAAAAGCATGTAATTTAGAGGGTTAAGTGACCAACAGACACGATGCCGCATAGATAAGGACAAACACCACTGGTAAGGGCGGGAGGCGTGAGAAGAATATATCACCGAAAAATAAGTAAATAATAAGACAAGGACAGGATGGCCAACACAGGTGAGAGATGAAGTTCAGAGATAGATGTATAGATACGCTGGACAGTTAGCATGGGTGAGATGGACAGTAGGAGATAAGAGACTTGAGGCAGGAAAGAGATGGAGATAGCGATAACAAAGGTAAGAGAGGTGAGAGTGGGAGAAAGAGATGTAAGTGGGGTTGTAAAGCAAGGAAAGGATCAATAGGTACAAATTGCAGTCTAGTACAAGGGAATGCAAACACGTATTCGTTCATGCATGGTTGGCTGTTCCAGAAAAAGTATCGTTTACATCTGTGTTCTTAATTATGATAAGCAATGAGATAATCAGGGGTGAAGGGAGCACATAGTTACAGATGTTGGTTGTTTATAAGGGAAAGAAGCATTAACTTCCTTATATTATAATTTAATCACTCGACCACCTGACGATATTATTCAACAGTTTTATTCAACTTCGGTACTGAGAGAGTTGATTAATCCCAGATATAACCCACCTATCTCGAAATACTTCCCCTAAGCTGAATAAATTTGTGTGGCTGCAGTAGGAATAAACCAAAAAAGACGCGACATGAATCAAGGAGATTGTATCCAATATGATTATTAGGGACAAAAACTATCAGGCAAAAACCCTCATACACTAAGCCAGTAACGTGACGACAGTGAATCTGATGCTAAATTATTATTCAAATAATACTGTAATACCACTCATGCCACAGGAAAAGTATTCCGTTGTTGGAAACCTGTATTATGGGCATTTCCTCCAGTATGATAATATGCCTGACGTGCTGTCAAGAATTATCCGTATCTTTGGGCATATATAATAACATTGGGTGCCTGCGTAATATACCCACTGATATTCTGAGCAGATTAAATTTCCCACACCCCTAGCAGCCATCTTGTCACTCATTGTTCCACTCTTCAACTTCTACATGTAATTTTGAGAAGGACTTTTAGTTGCCACGGTACACTGATGACTTTATTACACCTGCACTCGCGCAGCGAGAGGGGGTGTTATGTATTGAACAGTGTGTGTGTGTGTGTGTGTGTGTGTGTGTGTGTGTGTGTGTGTGTGTGTGTGTGTGTCAACGAAGTAATTCCTTTTATTCAGTTTTAACTAAGCTTGATAATGTTGACGGTCAATCATTGAGCACACTTACTATGTCAAAGAACAATATGTTAAAGGTCAATATCACAGCGATAAATCAAACGTTGACTTAAAAAATGAATTAAAAAGTTATTATTCAGTTTAGACCAAACTTGGCAGAAGAACTGAGGGTAAGACAGGAATGAAGTACAGTAATTACCTCGCCCAGACAGAGTCCGGTGAGGTATTCTTTTTGGTCGAGTTTCTTTGTTTGTTTGTTAGCAACATTACGAAAAAACGGCTGAATGAAATTACATGAAACTTTCAGGACACGTGGGTACTGGTCCCAAAAGAAAGTGAATACATTGTGGAGGTAATCAAGTGATTATGAAAGTTCAAACTAAAGTCCCGGATTTTCAGAGGGCTATAACTTGAAACTGGTTGAAGGTAGAGATATTTATTATCTTCATAAAGGAACTCCCATTTAGGCTTTCATATGGCACTAAGACCATTGACCTTGAGTGGCCTTGAAAAGTTAAACTCAAGGTCACGGTTATTCAGGGGCCTATAACTCGAAACTGGTTGAAGATAGAGATAGTATTCATAAGTATCATATGGGCTTTGATAGATAGTCTCATATGGGCTTTGAATTGGCACCAACACCTTTGACCTTATGTGACCTTGGAAGATCAAATGGAAGATCGCTGATTTTCAGAGGGTTATAACTTGAAAACGGTTGATAATAAAACAGCTGCTGTTGGGCGGGGCTTGATGTGCCCGACACCACTTGTTCCGTTTTGAAAATAATCAGTCACACGTCAAGATCAAAGGGCGAGGTCAAATTTCGACCTGTGTGTATGATTTGTTAACAGTGTAACTAAATAATTTTTCATCCGTTTTTAACCAAATTTGGTGTAAGGTTGACGGACAGCCAAAGTGCCAGCCTGTTGTTCTTAGCACAATAGGTCAAAGGTGAAGATCACAGGGCAAGGGCAACTTAAGCATTTTTATTATTATTATTATTATTATTATTATTATTATTATTATTATTATTATTATTATTATTATGGTAAACTTATTGAGCGAAGGCAAAAATAAAGTTAGGTCATAAGTAAGGTCAGTATTCAAGATCACAGAGCAAGGTCAACTCAGTTTTAATCAAATCTAAATCAAACTTGCCGAGGTGTTAAGGGTCAGGCAAGCATGAAAAGGCTCAATTTTCAGAACAGTTAGTCAAAGGACAAGGTCTGTTTTTGAACAAAATAACAAAAACAATTTTTTATGATTAGGTTCAAACTTGGTGGATGTGATGAGGATTGACCTATTGTTTTTTAGAGCAATAAGTCAAAAGTCAAGGTCACGTGAAAAGGTCAAATAAAACTGTTTTTAACCAATGTGGACTTTGTGAAAGAATTTAGGCTAGAACTAGGATAAAGAAATTCGATTCTGAGAATAATCAATCAGAGGTCAAGACCACAAAGAAAAGTCAAAGATAATGGTCGTTGGGCAATGCCAAATTAAAAAGTTTTGATCACATTTCAATGAAAGTTGGTGGAAGGGTTAAGGGTCGAGCAAGAATGAAGAACTTCCTTTTTTTAGAGAAATGTACAGTATTGAAGGCCAAGGTCACAGGGCAAAGTAAAATCTTCGGTCTTAGCAGCTGATGGGCGCGGGTGTTGCACTCTGAGCACTCCTTCGTGTTTCAGAACATTAGTTACTGCAGTCTTAGTATTCTTGGGTTTGATTCTCGACTATATATATATATATATATATGCATTTTTCTCCCTGCATCCAGTATTTTATATTTCGTCATTTTCACTACCAGAGTCCATATGATAAGGGCCCTGAAACCGTTATGTAGTTTGTCAAAATCCCTTCCAATTGCATACTTTTGTGTGTATTATCTCTTTTTTTTTTTCTTTGTATCAGCCAGTGTAGTGCCTTTACAATATAGATACTCATCGCTATCATTAATATCAGTTACGAATACAGTAGTACACTACTTAGAATCCCATGGTACACATTTAAAATTTATTCAGTCGGATTGACGTACACCCATCATTTTTCAATTCACCTGTTCACAGTGAAAAAAAGAAGGTAAGTGAAAGATGGAGGAAGTGGAGAAGTAAAAGTGAGACAGAGACAGGAGACGCTAGGTAGGCGAAAAAGAGGAAAAGAGAAGAGGTAAAGGAAGTCTGAGAGAGATGAGAAGAGAGATAAAATGAGGGACAGTTAAGACGGATGCACCTGGCAGATAAGCGGTCTTATGTAGGAAGGATACTTGATACCTGCATCTGCCATGTCCTTAACAACACCTCTCCTTCATTTCTCCCCTTAGTGACTCCTTAGACCTCATCTTTTTCTAGGAGCCTTCCCTGCCATCGACCCCTCCCTCAACTCCCTTAACTACGTCTCTGTGGCGACGTCTTCTGGATTGTCGTCTTGCCACCACCAGACCATTTTTATTCTGCCTTGGATTTTTTTTTTTTTTGAATGATTAGGATATATATGGCTTTAACTTACCCTTTCACCATACCAGGTTTCTATATAATGAAAAAAATCGCCTGAAGGCACTAGCCAGTAAGAACATACTAATAAATGCGACTTCCGGATTCAAGGGTTTAGCGGCAGTCCCTCCTCATCCTCACTTTCCTAAACAGACAACAACGAAGAAAATTTACTGATATTTATCTGTATATATCCGGTCAACACTTCCTATCAACATGCCGGGCAAAATTGGGACGCCAGAGGGAAGTGAATGGTGCGGGAAGTAGGATGTAATGTACGTTAGACGCTCCGACAGAAAATATTATAACAAAATAATTCTTTAATCCGAATTTCTCAACGGGCTGGAGAAATCTTAAACCACCATTTTTTGAAATTATGTTCTTTTCTCTGCAAAACTTTTTCGTAACTGCATTTTGGGGTCGTATTTAAGAGGGATCCTAACCATATAATAATAATTATTTTGTTTTACCTTTATTATTATTGTTGTTATTATTATTATTATTATTATTATTATTATTGTTGTTGTTGTTGTTTGTCAATTATTATTACTATCATTATTATTATTAGTATTAGTATTATTAGTATTATTTTTTTTATTATTACCACTATTACCACTACTACTACTACTACGACTACTACTACTATTATTATGATTATTATTATTACGAGCGAGCGAGCGAAGCGGGCAGCAGTGTTTATTTTCAGTACAGTTTGGAAATGAGCGCCCAGGACTGTCCCGGCCCTACATGACCGTCACGCTGAGCAGAAGCTAATAAATTTAATCCCCTGTGAACTGGTACTGAAATTCTTTCTGCTGTAATACATTCATTCAATAGATTTTATCAACCAAAAACTCACCCATAAAGACCTAGGAATCCCATGGAATCTCGAGTTTTCCAAGGAAATGTTCGGCTGTAATCAGTGAGCGCCTTAATTACAAAACCTGATTTTAAAAAATGTTCCATCGTAGCCTTGTGTATACTGGCATCAACTCTAGCAAATAAATATCGGAGATTCCGCCTATAGTTTTACAGTAACGGCTTTGCTATGTTTTGATGGTGAATTCACCAAGGGAAAACTCATTTGTGTCTTTCATCATCTCATCAATAACTAGGCCTTTATCGTTGCAGTTTCTTCGACACGGCAGGTTGGCAGCGGAGATTGTAGAATTTATATATCGAAGGGAAATAGTGATAACATGGCTCTCGCTCATTCGTCATGCGCTCACAATACGCACTGTACTGGTTATTAATACTATTTATTATTATCATTATTTTTATTATTATTATTATTATTATTATTATTATTATTAGCAAATCTCCAAATCAGAATACCATTGTCAGACTTTTCTTGTGTGGTGGGCACATAAATATTTCCTTAAATTAAATGGTGAAGTGACTGGTGGCTGTGTGTGAAAATAAAAATATATTTAATCAATCTTATGCACAAGTATAAGCGAGTTTTAAACATTACCCCAGGCATTCATCAGTTTATACTAGTTTTCCCAAAAATCAGATATAAAAAACAAATCTGACCTGTCCATTGTAGCAGGTGGGTAATTTAGGTGGGAAGGAAAATACAATTAATTCCCAAACTTCTTGGTTTCTCTGAGGGTAGGCTCTGTGTAGCCCAGAAAGTGAGAGAGAGAGAGAGAGAGAGGTGGGAAGGAGGAGGGATGGAGGGGGTGAGGAAAGTAGCTTCAGTTCTTCCCTGCGTTTTTCCTGTCCCCAAACATCCCCCCTGTAAGCCATTTCGATATAGTGCACTAAGTTATTTCTTCCCAGGATAACTGCTCTAACTTTATACCGATAACCCTACTCTACCCTAACGTAACCTAATCCCTACAGGCCAAAATATACTACCAGACCTAACCTGACCTTAACAGACTAAAATATGCTAGCCGAACCTTACCTAACCTCACTAACAGACTAATCTAATCTCTCCTATACATTCCATATCTCACATCGACTACATTTTGGAAATGTATTCTCCTCCGAAGTGTGGTTTAACTAACCAAGGAGACTTCTTCCTACCTGATAGGTAAGGCAGATCGAATTTCTTACAACCACGACGCAGTATTCAAGTTGTGGGAGGGACCAATTTCTGTCAGATTACAAACCGACTATTGTGAACTCTAGGGAGATCACCTGCCCTCCTTCACTCTCCGTGGCTGCTCCCTTCCCCTTAATGATTTACGGACGCTTAATTGAGTGCTCTGGTAACGCCGGTGGGTGCGCCTGAGATTAATGAGTGTGAGTGATTACCATACAATCAATAACCAGCCCGCGTGTCCTCGTGTCCCTCTCTCCCTACACGGCCGCCGCAGCACGTGTAATGCCTCCACCACTTGCTTGGCGATGAACTGTTTGAGTCTAGTGTTCAAGTGTTTTAATTTAACGTTCATTTCTAGAGCTGAATTGTTTGTTTGGCTTCTAGCTGTTTGTACTTGGTGCTGAATTGTCTGTGTTTGGCGCTGAACTGTTTGTGTTTGACAATGAATTGCTCGAATGTAACAGTCATTTATTTACACTTGATCACTGAACTGTCTGGTTTGACGATAAAGTCTTTATTCTTTACGTTGAAAGCCTTTCGTTCTACGTTGGACTATTCTTAGTTGTTAATTGAATTGTTTGCTTTTGGCGTTGACTTTTTCATATTAAATTTACTTGTTTGGAACTGATTTCTTTTTTCTTTTACCGTGAATTGGTTTTGTCTGGCACTGAATTGATACGTATGACGTTGCAGCGCTGAACTGTTTAGGTTTGGCCTTGAATATTATTCTATGTTGAAATGTTTATGTGTGGGGGTGAATTGTTTTCGTTTGGCCATGAATTGTATGTGCTTGGTGTACAAGAGTTAGTGTTTAACGTAGAATTGCTTGTGTTAGTGTTGACCCAGTTCATTTGTTTTCTTGAACTACATAAAATCGTTTGGTAGCAGCAAGAAAGAAAAGAAACATCGTCATCCTTGGCAAGCGGTGTAGTTTTTTTTATTACTTCATGCAGAGAAATTGGTGTTGGAGAGGGGCGCCTTCGCGTAGTGGCACTGGCATAGCTCTATGGCTCTGCTACCTGTTATGCAAACGCTCCCTAGCTCCCTCCCTAGCTCCTGAAAGGGAAATGATCGACTGCAGGAGGGGAGCAACTTCTACCTATAGTCTACCGGGTTTACCTTCAGATGAACATGGGGGCAACAACAAGAATATCATTGCAGACAAATCGTTCTTGGCCTCATCAGACTGACTGGTAGTCGTAAGAATACCAAAATTGCAGTGAAGGGGATAATGGAGGTTTTTACTGATCCCTTCAGTCCCGTAACGTGTTATATTAATTTACTCTTCCTACCTCCAGACGATCTTCTTCCATTTTTGTGGGACGTCTTGTGATGAAAAAGTACGTGAACGTTATATTCTATCTGCATTTCAAAAAGTCTTTCAAAAAAAAAAAAAAAGTTTCGGTAGGGAGATTAAAATATAGTAGTGCATCATTGGACTGAAGGTGATAATTACCCCTTGTAGAAAGATAAGTTCTGAGCTGAAGACATCGTCTGGTAACTACAGGTATAAAATAGCTGTCGTCATCGTAATGAGAGTTAATACTTTCGTTGTTGTCGTCCTTGTCGTCTTCATTGTTGTCGCTGTTGTTGTGGTTATTGTTATTGTTGCCCCAGATTCATCTGAAACGTGAACCAGGTGGACTGCAGGCTGAAGTTACCCACCTCCTGCAGTCCATCATCCTCTTCTCGGTGGATAGGGATGAAGTTGAGGGACGTTTATTTAACCGAGCAGGAAGCCGCCCGGTCATATCGGTGTCTCCACATGAAGGCCTCTCTCTCCAACACCAAGGGGTTAACATAAGCACGTTAGCCACAAGCATTCGGGTGACGCAGTTTTTAATTTACTCGTGATGCCGCCAAATGATTTTCTTCAGGGCTGGAAAGGCATCTCGTATTAAAGGTGATATTAAAACTATATCTGATCTCTCTAGTTTAAACAAAAAAAAATCTATCCAAAGCTGAATGAAATAGCCGCGAAACGGCAACAATAAATTTATCAGCATCCAGGCCTGAACGAGGTAATGTTTTACATCTCGGCCTTGAGAAAGTTACAATCCAATCACCACCTTATCACCGCCACAGCTCCAGTACCTCTGCCAACACCACCTCGTCACCATACTCGTACTTCCAACACATCGCCACACCACAACTGTCACACCACCATCTCATGGATACGTGGCCCCATAATCATTTACCATACCTCATCACCACCACTTTAGCTTAGCAAATATATTACACATAATATTTACTAACCATATAATGAGTACTCCGAGTTTGCTGAAAGTGTGTTGCAGTTTTTAAGGGTAGTAATTCACGTCACTTTTTACCCATACAAATTCATATTCAGTGTTCATAATTTAGTACACTTCCTAGGCAGACAAGTCCATAATTATACTAATATAATTTTAATACACACACACACACACACACACACACACACACACACACACACACACACACACACACACACGTACGTGTACGCATGCATTTATTGTACAGTACCTGCATTTAGAAACCCATACACATACATACTGTACATATATACATTCATACGCATACACACATTCACATATTCATATTAATATAAAAAAGAACTTTCTCCTAAACACGTATGTCTTAATGTTTGTGAATTACTACAAAAATTGTTAGAAACCACTGTACAGTACAATTATGTTTGACATGATTTGCGCAAAGTGGCTCACGATATAACTGTTTTCATAATTCTCACCACAAGTAACAACAAGCAACTCCACAAAAGCGTTTTTTTATACTTGCATATCAATTTTAGTAACATAACCTATTTTTAACTTGTACATTATTTCTACACAAAAAACGCCAAAATATGTGAATCCATTGCTACATAGTATCATTTATTAAATAGTCATTTAGGCTGTCAAATAATCATTTAGTAAATAGTATCATTTATTAAACAGCCTCCTTCAGGGACTTATGTGGTATGTAAGCCACGAAATTCACGAGGAGCGGTCATCCTGGGGAATACTGAGACGATCACCAAGTTGTAGACAAGACTGCAACGCTTTCTGCCCACCATACACTCCTTCACCATTACCACACCACCACTCCATCACCGCCTCGTTGTCACACCACCACTACAACACCACTTCATCACCATCGCACCATCATTTCAGTATCACCACCAATATTATCCCTTTAGTCTCTTCACCTTCACCTGGCCAACTTATTTTACATTTTATTTCACGTATCTCAGCGGTAAAGAACCAAGTTACGCCTTTCATCCTTTTCACAGCACTTCTTGTTACAGATCAACATTCGAGATTGAATGATGGCAATTTTATGCCAAGTTTGACTAAAAAGAATATACCACGCCACCACCTGATCACCACCATCACACCACAACACCTCCTTACCACAACCATCATCACCTCACACCGCCATCACAGCGCCTCCTCACCATTACCACACCACCACCATAGCACCACCACAGCAGCATCTCATCACCACACGGCACCTCCTTATCAGCAGTACCACACCATCACCTATGTACCATGCAACACCTACTCATCATGGTGTAGCACTTCCTTGTCACCCTTTTCTTCCACTCCTCTTTCTCCTCTTCCCTTTTTTCTTTCTCCCCTTCCTCCACTAACTCCCCTTCCCTTATTTTCCTTCTGTCCTTCCTTCCACTCCTCTCCCCCTTTCATTAATTTCTCTTTTTTTTCTCTGTCTTTCCTTCCACTCCTTTCCACATTCTCTACTTTCACCTTTCTTCCACTCCTCCCCATCATGTCTCTCCTTACCCCCTCCTGCCTTACCCATCACTCAGCCCCCTATCTTTCAGCTCTCCTCCCACCTTTCTTCCTTTCCTGCCCTTCTCTTGTCCCACTTTCTTCAGTCCACCTCTTCCTCTCCTTCCTTCCTTTCTCTCCTCTCTCTTTTTCTCCAGTCTTCTTCTCTTTCTCTCCTCCCCCTTTTCTCCAATCTTCTCCTTCCCTTCTCTCCTCTCTCCTTCTCTCCATTCCTCCATTTCCCCTCCTCCGTTCCTCCATCGCTCAGCCCCCTCACACGCAGCCGGCCTCATTAGCGGCCACAAATTAACTCTCTCTGTCCGGAGTTGCTCAAAGTTGAGGGTTTTAGTCCCAAGAGTTGCCTCGGTGTTAACATGATGGTGTTGTGGTGATGAGGAGGTGCTGTGCGGTGATGAGGAGGTGGCATTGCGATGGTGGTGAGGAGTAGTAGGTGGTGCTATGGTGGTGGTGGTGATGTAGTATTTTGCTGTTGATGAGATGGTATTGTGGTGGTGTTGGTGGTGGTGGTGGAGAGGAAGCAGTATTAGGGCAATGAGGAGGTGATACGAGTATTGTGGTGGTGGGGAGGTGGTTATGTGGTGGTAGTGGTGGGGAAGTGTCATGACTTTGTTTTGTGATGAGGTGGTATTGTGGTGGTGGTTTTGTGGTGGTGATGGTGATGAGGAAGTGGTACTGCGGCAATGAGGAGGTGGTTATGTGGTGGTAGTGATGGGGAAGTGTCATGACTTTGTTTTGTGATGAGGTGGTATTGTGGTGGTGGTTTTGTGGTGGTGATGGTGATGAGGAAGTGGTACTGCGGCAATGAGGAGGTGGTTATGTGGTGGTAGTGATGGGGAAGTGTCATGACTTTGTTTTGTGATGAGGTGGTATTGTGGTGGTGGTTTTGTGGTGGTGATGGTGATGAGGAAGTGGTACTGCGGCAATGAGGAGGTGGTATTGCGGTGGTGAGGTGGTTATGTGGTGGTAATGGTGGGGAAATGTTGATGTGGATGTGGTGATGAAGTGCCAAGGTGGTGGTGGTGATGAAAGGGTGATATTATGGTGGTGGTGGTGATGAGGTGTATCGCCATGTTGGTGGTGAGGTGGTAGTGTGATGTTGAGGAAGTGGTATTGTGGTGGTGAGGAAGCGATATTTATCTAATTTTATCTGTAACATTTAGTAATTGTGGTCTTAGAACAGAGATACGAGAAAATATGGTTCTTTAAGCCTTATATACACGAATATTTTAGGTTATTACGCTGAAATGAGAGAGAGAGGAGAGAGGGAGAGAGAGGCAGACAGACAGACAGACAGACAGACAAAGAAGAAATAGGAGGGGATAAGGATGGTTAAGGAAGTAGGCGGGGGTGGTGGAGTGGACAGGAAGGAGGGGACACAAAAACAGCGAGTGGTCTTAATTTGTCTGTGTAGGCGCGCCAACCCCGACGTCCGTACATTTGTCCTGCGACCCCCTCCCACCACACCCCTCCTGTCTCCCCTCGCCCACCCTCACCCTCACGACAACTCACTCTACGACCCCACACAGGTTAAACGACCCATACACAGCTCTAATGACCCTTACACGACCCTTCACAGCTGATACCAACCTTTAACCACTATTAATCAATCTGCTGCGATCTTTGACTCTCAGGTGTCTTCTACACAGCCCTCACGTCCCTAGTCTTTTAGAACGTGAAATATTAACTTTTCTAGATAACATTACACGAGCCTTTTCAGCTTATGAGTGGCTTACCGGGTTTTAGCGGTTAAAATGTCTCCAGAAACCCTTCCCGAACATGGAAAGTAATACCTGTTTAATTCCATCTTCTTCCAGACGATTATAATGAGTCTCCCGCAACCCATGAGAACGATGGAATTTAATTATTTTTTACTGCCGTTCACCAGATGACCTTATTCAACTTAGAACTGACTTATTTTCTTCTAAAAGGTCGACAATTCTCATGCATCTGAAACGACTTTCAGTCACCTCACTTGCTTTGTTCTCCTTCACCGCCACACTGCCTCATTGCCTCACTGCCTACACACTTTACTACTATTCCATTACTACTTCATCATACCGCCTCATTTCCAATCACGCCACACCATCTCATCACTATAATATCACTTAAGCACCTAAAACTATAATGTACACTACATCAGCATCATCTAATCACCACATCGGTACTACCTTAGCCGATACCATGATCATCACATGCCAAACACCATCACCATCGCATCAGACCACATCATAACTACTTCATCACCAAAAATCACCATCACCACTGCACCAGCATCCTTAGGTCACTCCACCATTATCTCATCCCATCACATTACCACCACCACTACCACACCACGAAACTAAACTATATCATCATTGCGACATCTCTCACTCACACTACCCCTTCACCAGACAGCCTCCACAAATACATACACCAAATCATCACCACATCCTATCACATCATTACCAAATAAAACCCATCATCACTATCACTCATCCTCCATATTATGCTCATCTCATTTCCACTCCGCCACACTACATTCTACACCATACAGCACCATCGTTGTTTCACCACTGCCACATCAGACACCAACCCACCATCCCCTATCACTACCAGCTCATCACCACAAATCCCACCACCACATCTTATCATCATACAGTCACCAAACAACCACAGACAAACCACACTATGCACCAACCCAGTACATGTAATTGCTACCATCTCACAACGAACACTTCCACCACCACTGCACCACCACCACTGCACCACCACCACCACACTTTGCACCGGCCTCCACCATCTCATCACCATCATCTCGTAACAAACACCACCACCATTACATCTCACCATCACTATTCTGCCAGGAAACCACTGCCATCATCGTCACCACCACATTAATATGCTATTCACCACACGACCGCCACATCTCATCACTACCACTTCATGACCAGAAACTCCACGATTCCCAACCACCCATCGCGACATTAAGCGACTGCTAACGACCCAACAGCCCATTACTCCTACACACGAAACTTACTCGTAGGACCTCCGAGTGATCCTGACAAACCTAACACAACTCCTCATAACACAGCACAACACATTCCTCTAATGATCTTAATCACCTCACTCCCATGACGTATTTTTGATTGTATTCTGTCTTCCAAAAGACAGTTTTACATAGAATAGATCTCCAGTAATAAAGGTCAGTGAAGGCTTTATTTCGAAAACTTTCTTAAAGTGAAAGAAAAAACTCTTGACGGTAGTAGTTTTAGTTGTTGTTCTTACTGCTCAACCCCGGTCATGCCTGCCCCAGCAGACCCATCTATCGTAGGTAAGCAACTGTCCCTATGGGGCCGTCCAATAGGTTCCCTACGCC
This sequence comes from Coenobita brevimanus, assembly GCF_032717465.1. Taxonomy (NCBI): domain Eukaryota; kingdom Metazoa; phylum Arthropoda; class Malacostraca; order Decapoda; family Coenobitidae; genus Coenobita; species Coenobita brevimanus. The sequence continues at coordinate 12,177,122 of NC_137028.1, read as the reverse complement.
GTTGAAGTTGTGTCTGCATCTTAGTTTGGCATTTGTTATGCAGTGCTCCATTATGTGTGTTGTGTTGTGTGGACCTACTCTACGGGTGAAACACGTACCATCAGTGATTTCATCCAACCCAGACCTAAGCTATACCCTATTGAATTGACCAGTGCAGCTGTTTGTTTGTTTGTTTAGATTTGTCCATGTATCTCAGTAGAGTGGACACGGGCAAGTGAAGCCCGTCATTGGTGGAAATTCTAGTAAATGGGGGGGGGGGGTTGAGGACGTTTAGCGGGGTGGAGGATTGGAAGTGACAGTGGAAAGCAGAGCTGAGATGGGGGTGAGAGCGACAATCTCGGGGGCAGTATCGAGACGAGACACACGCCGGACGAGACAGTCTTGTAGCATGAGGCGAAGAGTAGCAGTAGAAGGGCAGTCGAGAAGATAGTGTAGTAAAGGCCACTCGTCACATTAATGACAGTGGGGGCATGGGTCTGGGGCTAGGCCAACGATTTGGGAATAACAAGGGTATCCCAGTCGTAGGCGTCGCAGGTGAATGATGAGCGAGGTGAGGGTGTGCGGGGGTAAAACGAGGGGCTCGGTGCGTGGCTTGTGCATACCGGGTGGCTCTGAGATGTATGCAGCGAGTAGGGTGTTTGATTCGGGCCGCTGATCGGTCGCCGATGATGTAAATCAACAGCTCTTCTTATTTTAACACATATATATTTATTTTTTTAAATGCTTGCATTATAAGCAACTAGTTTATATACTGAATTATTTCTGAAGCTATAGAGGTCAAAATAAGCTTTAATAGTTTACGATCAAAGAAAATTAAAGTTTATTATAAAGTTTTTTGAAACGATGAGTGACGTTTGAAGTAAATTATCCATCCTCGGTGTAGACCCACGGCCGCATGTCGCACTGCATCCACCCACGGTGTACACCTACTTCCGCATGTTGCACAGTAATATCCACCCACGGTGTACACCTACGTCAGCATGTTGCACTACAATACATGCCTGCATTTACTTCAAAAAAGTATATACAGGAGGGTAAGAGGCAGGAGGGGAAGAAGAGGGACGAGACGTAGGATGAGAAATGAAGAACACAGGGGAAGAGTGGGTCAGAAACGAAAAATGAGGAGGATGGGAGATAGAAAAATACAAAGAGGAGAAGAGAGAAGAGGAAGAAAACTAAGAAAGAAAAAGGAATGAAGATGAAATGGTGGGAAGGGAAGGTGGAAGAAAGAAAGGGGAGAAAAGAAGGAAGGAGGGAAGAAGGGATAGGAAGGGAAAAAGAGGGGATGCAAAGGGTACTAAGCGAAGAGGAAGGAAGAAGAAAAGCATAGGAAAGGAATGGGGTGGAGGAAGAAACAATAAAAAGGGAGGAAGAATATAGAAAGAACGAAGAAGGGAAGTAAGCTGTGAGAAAGGAAAAGGCAGAAGAGAAGTAAATTAAGTGAAGAAACGGCAAGAGAGAATAGTAGGGTAGGAAAGGTAGAAAAGCTAAGAAGAAATGGATAGGATAGGAAAGCGCAATCAGAGGAAGTCAAAAGTGGTGGAATATGAAAGAATGAAGGTAGAAGTAAGAAGGAACAACAGGGAGGAGAGGAAAAAACGTAGGAGAGGAAAGCAAGAAAACTGTAGGAAAAATGAGGCAGGAAGGAAAGAAAGGGTAATAGAGAAAGGTGTAAAGGAAGAAGAAAAGAATAGGTGGCAGTATATGAATGCACGAAATTATAGAAAAGAAGAAAAAAATAGAATGGAGAAAATGAAGATAAAGAGATAAGAAAGGTAAGGAGAGAAAAAAAGGGAGAAAGGAAATACAGAGAGAAGGAAGGAGAAGAAAAGAAGAGAAAGGAAAGGAAACGAAGTAGGAAATGAAAGGACAAACGGGAGTAAAAACGAATGTAAGAGAGGAGGGCGAGGAAGGGAAGAAGAAGGGAAAGCTAGTTTGGAGAGAAGATGATGGAGGGAAGGAGAGAAAGAAACAAAACAGGAAAGGGCAGGAAGGGATGGAAAAAGAGGAAAGACAGACAGGATCAATAGGACTGGAAAGAAAGGAATTGGGGGGAGAGGAAGTAGAAAAGGAAAGAAGGAAAAAAAGGGAGGGAGGGAAGAAGAGGAAGGAAAGGAAAAGAGGGCCCGTGAGGAAGATTAGCCGCAGGGATTTGGCGGAAGAAGCCAGAGGACAATCTTGGCCCGGCATGGTCGTAAGGATTCCACGGGCAGCGGCGGGAGGAAGAGGAGGGGGAGGAGGAGACGGTGGTGGAGGAGGAGGACGAGGAGAAGATGGAGGAGGAGGAGGTAGAAGAGGAGGAGGAAAAAGAAAGAGGCGTACCAGTGAAGGGAAGAAAAGGAGAAGGAGGAGGAAAACGAGGAGGCGAAGAAGTGAGTGAAAAAGGAGGAGGAGGAAGAGAAGGAGGACATGGCAGTAGAAAAGACGACGAGAAAAGAAGAGAGGAGAAGACGAAGGATTTGGTGCACAAATCACTTCTCCACAGAGGCACAGACACAATTTTTTCATAATTATTGTAGTTATCAATATTGTGAAGCTGTCCTTTTTCTGTGTCAGCCCTCCTCTCTTCTTATTTCTCCCGTCTTTCCTGTCACTTCTTATCGCTTTTCTTTCCTTTACAGGTGGCTTTACATCGAGTGACAAGCCAGATGGTTTCTTGTTAGCCAAGAAACCATTTACAACGCTGGGTGGTAACCATATAAGCAAACCATACGTGCTCCCTACGTGTTAACAAGTGGGTTGGTGGAGGGTTAGTGCCCCTCCCTGTAAAACATATAACTCAAAGTCAGATGGCCACCCCTTACGGGATTATGGTGTCTGGCAATAGATAGATAGATAGATAGAAGATAGTGCTATTTTTCGGTACCTCGTCCTATACCGTTGCGCGAGAGTCAGCCTGTGTCTGTGTGTGTGTCTGTTCTTTAACTCCTCGAAGGCTGTTTGATGGAACTGAAACTTCCCAGGCGAGTTCGTCTGGGTACTGGTAAGGCCGTCCACTATACACAATTCTACAACCATGATTTTTAGGGAGGTCAGCCCCCGTCGCCAAATTCAACATTCTCGTAAATAGTAAAATGAGGGCCGACATGGCTTAGATTTCTTAGTACATGTTGTATTATGGACTCTCATCACTAATGCATTATTTGGGGAGCATGACCCTTCCAATGATTCCTGGAGGGGATTCCCCCACCTAAAAATAAAAACGATCCAAAGTAGGGGAAACTGAGCACGTGGATTTCAACTAAATCAACATCCATATCGCAGGACAGGGTATGCGGAGTGCATGTTTTCTCTGAATGCACAGGAAGAAACTGCAAATCTACAGTACTTTATTTTTTTCCCCTCAGTTATCGTTTCTCATTGTCATCTTATTGTTCATTTTCTTTTTTCTTCTTATTTCACTTACCCTTAACATATATCATCTTCCTCATTTCATTATCTGTGTCATGTCTCAAGTAACTGTCATAACTTCATCTCCTTCGCGCTGGTTATATATTTTATCTATTCCTACTTTTTCATGTTCCTTGCCTTTCTTGTTTTCTTCACCTGTTATTGTCGTCTTCATCTCTTTTTTGTGCTTCATCCTTTATCGTTTACTTCTTCCTTTGCCCCCTTTTGTACTTTCATTTGTGTTTTTATTATAGGTTAGCGTCATCATTATCATTATCACTTTTTTTTTTTTTTTCTCGACATGATCATAAGGATTCCTCTCTCGAGCAACCAGGGGCATGAGGAGGAGGAAGCGGAAGAGGATGAGGAGGTGGACGCATGCATTTTACATCATCAACAACATCACCATCGCCATCAAAATTATCAGCAGCAGCAGTAGTAGTAATAGTAGTAGTAGTAGTAATTTTTATTGTTGTTGTTGTAATCCGTCTTCGTCTTCTTATACTTCTTGGTTGATCTATATCCACAGTGACATATCCATCCAATTATATCCCAGCATTATAACTCCTCAACTCTTTGGTTACGTGTCATATTCCTTTTGCTGAACAGAAGATATTAACTAGAACAGAGTATCAAAGTTGTGTAGCAGGTGATAGAGGTTCGTCTAATACTTTACTTCTTCTACTCTACTTTCTACTATTCGCTGATAACATTTCTAAGATGAAAGAGGATTGATAGTTTTTTTTTTTTTTCCCTAGATGGTTAGCTTCGGTATAATGGGTCAGGGAGAAAAGTGAGTAACGTGCCCTAATTGTGAAGTAAATACGGTGGAATAAGACAAAATTTTATCCTTGATTGTATCGTCACACTTGTTATTCTTAAAATTGAAATGGCCAAGGGAAAGGCAGAGCCCCACCAATATCTGACGGTCATGTATGGCAGGCCTATACAGTAGTTGTTAAACCCCAAAAGAGCAGGTGTTATATATTACTCGACTTGAGTTCGCGCGCTTGTGTGTCTGTGTGTGTGTGTGTGTGTGTGTTGTACCAAAGTAACTCACTTTTATCCGACTTTAACCATTGTTGATGGAAGGGGTCAGCCAATGAGCAAGCCTACTGCTTTTACCACCCGCTTTGCGAGGCGAACGGAGTGGTAACGTTTTCAGTTGTGGGGTTGGCTGGCTGGCTTTGTTTGGTAGGCGAGCGGAGTGGTAATGTTTTCAGTTGTGAGGTTGGCTGGCTGGCTTTTTTTTTTTTTTTATTGTGTGTGGGTAAACAAGATATGAACAGATAGAGCTAAAAACATGAAAGTTTCAGGGTATCAAGATATGGCCAAAATCTTGGACGAGTTCGAAAATGGGCACTCGGGGTCAAGGTCAGGGTCACTAAAATGGCTGTCGAAGGTCAACTGGTTGGCCTTTGGTGACCTTGACCTTGACCCCGAGTGCCCTTTTTCAAACTTGACCAAGATTTTGGCCATATCTTAATACCCTGAAAGTTTCATGTTGATAGCTCAAGCCGTTCATTAGATATCTTTTTTTACCCACACACAAACAAAACTAGCCAGCCAACCTCACAGCTGAAGACATTACCACTCCGCTCGCTTACCACCCTCGTTGGAAAGCGAACGAAATGGTAACGTTTTCAGTTGTAAGGTTGGCCGGCTGGCTTTGTGTGTGTTTTACATCCTGAATATGCGTCAAATCAGAAATGGAGGTGCAAAATTATGTGCCGAGGACAAATTTCTGGCTGCGCGGCTGGTGCGATCCCATCGTGAGATGGCTTCTAGTTTAGAGTAAGTCAAAGGTCATAGTAAAAGAGTTAGGTCAAATTATAACCTAGCAAAAGAAAATAAAACTGATTTTATCCAAAAATAGACCAAAACTGGTAGAACTGTTCATGATATGACAAGAAAAAAGTTACTCAGTTTTGATAAAATCAGTCGAAGGTCAAGGTCACAGGGGAAGGTCAAACTTCGACTCTGTGTATATGTTTTAACAAAATAGCGAAAACAGTTTTGATCTTATTGAACCAAATTATGGTGGAAGTGTTGAAGGTTAAATAAGGGGTTCACCTACAGTTTTTGAGGATGATAGGTTGAAGGTCATGGTCTTAATTATAGCATGGTCAGCTTAATCAATTTTTTATCCGATTTAGACCAAACTTTGTGGAAGGGTTCAGGGTGGAGCCAGAATAAACAATTGAGTTTTTGAAAGGAGTCAGTTAAATGCTAAGATCAGAGGGAAATATCAAAGGTCATGGTCACATGCTAACGTCAACTGAAACAATTTGCATCTAATTAAAACCAAATTTTGTGGGAGGGCTCAGGGTAAAGCAAGGATGAAGAGCCTCAGTTTGAGCGCAGTCGGCGAAGGCCAAGGACACAGGGCAAAGTCAAATATTCAAGCTTTAGGCCACTCATGGATGGGCAGGTATTGCACTCTTAAGTGTTTCTTTTTACCTCCCCCGAACCAAGTCCGACGAGGTATTGTTTTTAGTCGAGTTTGTTTTTGTGTTTCTTTCTTCATGGTTTGCAACATTACAGAAAAACGGCTGAATGAAATTGCATGAAAATTTCCCAGTATATGGACGCTGGTCCCAAAAGAAAGTTATTAAATTTTGGAGATAATTGAGTGACCTTGAAAGGTCAGAATCAAGGTCACGGATTTTCAGAAGACTACAACTTGAAACTGGTTGAAGATATATTTACTATTATGAACTTACAGAAACTCGTAATATGAGCTTTCATTTGGCACCAAGACTTTTGACCTTGAGTAACCTTGAAAGGTCAAACTCAAGGTCACGGATATTCAGAGGGCTATAACTCGAAACTGTTTGAAGATGAAGAGATATTTACTATTATCAACATATAGGAAGTTTCATATAGGTTTTTAATTGGTACCACGACCTTTGTAAGAGACCTTGAAAGGTCAAACTCAAGGTCACGGATATTCAGGGAGCTATAACTAGAAACTCGTTGAAGATAGATATTTACTATTATCAAAAAGAGGAAGCCTCATTTAGGCTTTTACTTGGCAACATGATCTTTGACCTTGAGTGACCTTGAAAGGTCAAATGCAAGATCAAGGATTTTCAGAGGGCGTAACTTGAATACATTTGGGCCATTACCTTAGACTTTAATTGTGTACGGCACTGAACCTAAATTGCAGTACCCATTCAGTATTTAACAGTGTTGACAACTACTGTCGGGCGAGGTTTGTTGTTAGATTTTTATTAGCCTGCAGCCTGCATCCCACATTACAGACTACAGTCACGTAAGACACAGAGAAAGTAGACATGTTTTATCTTTGTTAGTGTATGTGCATCAGATATTGCCTTCCCATTCGCCATTTAAGTTTAAGAATACAGGCTGTAGTCTTTTTTTTTTTTTTTTGACTACGTGGAGTCGTTCTTGAGTAAATAGAATCGTCTGAAGTTATATAGAATAATATGTATGAATTTGACCATAGGTTATTATTAGAAGCCTTCCTTTAGATGTAAAAATATAACTGAAGATAATAGGAGTAAGGAAAAGTATGAAGTTATTCTACTGAGGGAGGCACTAAAGAATATATTTTACCTCATCATGACACAAGTTTATGTTGAATGGAATTGTCTTGGTTAAGAAGAACGAAACACTTGTACTAAAATCGTCCTCAGAATCGGCCTGGAAATATAGAATTAGAGTATATTCCCTGCCAAAGGTGAAACTAAAGGCCTGAATCCCTTTATCACATTCATATATTATTTCTTTATTCATATTATCAGACAAGATTATGCAGCTGCCTGACCTCTCGTTATGAAAAGATTAATGGAAATTGTTTTTACATCCTTCACTGTGAGAAGTGCCTCTTCAAAGCAAATAAAGTTGTCTGCTGGATACATGAATAAAATATGAAAGTATTCATGGCATTGAAGGGCTTCAGTGAATCTGAGACGCATTTAACTTGGAAGTGACGTTAACTTTGGCTGATGCTCAGGCGCCTAGTTATTAAAAATATGTAGATCTACATGTAGCATGACGATGGCTGCCCACACTCCTTGCTCTGAGCGGTTTTTACACTCATATCCAAGAAAGTTTATCTCCTGTCATTAAGGCCCTGCAACCTACGACAAATGATGACTTATTCCCTTACTGCTGTCAGAATATTAGCGATATCAGTTCAGACAACAGCTTATGTGTTCATTCTTGTGGGTTAAAGGAAATTCCCCAGCATCTCTTCTTAACCAATTTGATTATATATGTCTTGCTGTTTTTCTCGTCTAGGATATTTTTTAAGCTGCATCAAGAGCAAATAGATATGAGTAAATTGAGACAAAAACAAGACGTATTACGCAAACTAAATTGCTCCGAAAGATATGCAAGGTAGCCTCGCAAACCGACAAGAAAATAGCAAGTGGTTCGTGCAGATTTATGAGTTGTATTCAAGTGGCTGTAGAGATTTCGTATTACCCCTTTATGGAGATTTAATCAGCATATTGCACCTTACTCTATTTTTACTTATTATTGATACAAAATACACCCGCATTAAAAGCGATACAAAGAACACAAAAGAAAATATAAAAGTAGAATATCCCAAATAAATAGCTTGATAAGAGTTGCAACGACGCCTTCTGTCTCGCATAAGGGCTTGGTCTGTGCAGGTATTTTATAGTATAATCAGTAACCTGTATTTTGCTGTTCTCTGTTTTTTATGTGTCATTCTGATCTCCATTTTTCCTGTTGCGTCTCACTCTTCCTCCCATCTTCCTTTTCTACTTCCTTTTCTTCTTCTTCTTCTTCTCTCTCTCTCTCTCTCTCTCTCTCTCTCTCTCTCTCTCTCTCTCTCTCTCTCTCTCTCTCTCTCATGGTTTTTCTCCCTTTGTCTCTTTCTTGATTCTCTCCGTTTCTCATTCCTCTTCGCTTTTCCTTCCCTGCTGTCTCTTTTGTCTCTCGTCTTCACTTTCCTCTTCTTTCTCTTTTTTTCCCATTTTCTGCCTCGCTTCCCTCTGTTTCTCCCCCCATCATTGCCTTTTTCCCCTGTTCAACACATCTTTGCTTTATTTTTATCTGTATCCTGTTTATTCTCTTCTGTCTTTCTCCCTCCTCCCCGGACTTCTGTTCTTTCTCCTTCAAACTTTTTCATCAGTTCTCTCCCTTTCTCATTCCTTTGTGTCTTTTCCTCTTCTGTCTTTCCCTTACAACTTTTCTCTCTCTCTCTCTCTCTCTCTCTCTCTCTCTCTCTCTCTCTCTCTCTCTCTCTCTCTCTCTTTGTCTCTCTCTCTCTCTCTCTCTCTCTCTCTCTCTCAGCTATGAGTGGTGGGTGGACATGGTACCATTTTATTCTAAAGTGACATTTTTCATCAAAAAGGGCTATTTTAATGGCCTTTTTAAGCAACTACTTGCTTCGGATATATCGTAACTCCTCCTTGGCGATTTACACGCACACACACACACACACACACACACACACACACACACACACACACACACACACACACACACACACACACACACACACACACACACACACGTACACATATTATATATATATATATATATATATATATATATATATATACACCTTTTTCCATCTTGTTCAGTAATCAGTCAAGCTAATATATCTCGATGCAAAAAATATATAAATAACACACAAAATGAAGGTGAACCACGTGTAACAATCAGCTGAGGAAAAAAAAAAAAACTTGTAGGGAGTCTCAAACGGTATGTCACTTGGAATACGGTCGTCAGTCCCATTAAAGTCATGGGGCCACTAGTGTTCAATCCTGTTAAGTGTAGTTAGGGTGTGCTGTAATCCTGTTTGAGGCAGTGTAGGGACGGCTTCCTGGGGGCTCACAAGTTACCCTTAGAGTGCAGGACATCGACTAACACTCTTATTTCCAATTCTTTGTCGTATTTGAATGTGTTTTTTCCAGCAAGGACTAGGAGACAGGACAAAATATTTCCATGTCCCGTGATTCACAAACTCACGGTCAGTTTTTTTCGTACCTTAGGCCTATTTACTGCACGAAGAACAGCGAGAGGGGAGCTTCCCAGTCTGCTTAATAACAAAAATAAGACATTTATTTGCAAGAAGGACAAAAAATGGAGAGTACAAAATGTTGCATTGTCTAATTCACAAACTTACAACCAACTCCTTCTAGATTTTTTAGTGAAGAAACAGAAATGAGAAACAAAAAAACTACCCACGTCTGTCTGGTGTTGCTCCTGCAGAAGTAGACGTTTCTACGAGAGAAAGACTGTGATAACTTACACTGTGAATCTCCATCGTGGGTAGAGGGAAGTTGTCTTAGGTAAACCGTGCACATACACGTACTGTAATACATACATACATATATACATAAATTCATGGGGCCACACGTTAATATATGCATATAGATACATACATACATAAGTAGATATAGATAGATAGATAGATACAGAGACAGCTAGATGAACAGATAAATATTGATCGACAGGGGGACAGGTAGATAAATAGATACACACTTTTTTCCCCAATTGTTTCTCGCTTCTCTTTCTCCCTTCATGGCCCTCGGTTTCTGTATCTGACTCATTCTCTTTTCTACCCTTCCTCTCTCTCCTTTCGCCTCGTAGTTCTCCCTCTCTCTCTTTTCACTCTCTCCCCTTTCTCCCTCCCTTCCGACATCCCTTCTCCATCTCCCTGACACTCCCCCACCCTTCCTGCTCCCTCTGGCATACCGCTAATCACTCACTCCCAAAATCCCATTCCATCTCTCCTCCCATCCTTCTCTCCCTCCCTCCACACCTTCCTATCTCCGTACCTCCCTGACTTCCTCCCTGTCACCCTCCTTGCCGCCTTCTCACCCTGTCTCTATCCCTGCCTCCCATTCTAACTCTCCGCCTCCCACACTGGCTCCCTCCCTGCCTCTCTCCCTGCTTCCCACCCTGACTCTCTGCGTCATTTTCTGCCTACCCCTCTGCATTTCTCCCTGTTATCATCATTGTCTCCCTGCCTCTCTTCATCACTACCTCCTTGCCTGCCTTCCTCCCAGGCTTTCTCCCTGCCTTGTTGTTTCCCTCCCTGCCTCCCTTCCTGCTTGCCTGGCTGTCTCTCGTCCTGTCTACCTGTACCCCCTGCCTTCCTCTGCCCCCTGCCTGCCTCCTTCCCTGCCTGTCTCCCTCCCTGCCTTCCTCCCTTTCTTCTTCCCCTCCTGCCTCCCTTCCTGCTTTCCTCCCTGCCTCCCTCCCTGCTTCACTCGCTTCTGCCTCGTCCCCCTCCCTTTCCCTTCGCCACCATCGTTTTATTCAACTTCATTTTAAACTTAATTGAATTCCGCGCGCTGATCCCTCTAGCCGGGGAGAGAAGGGGAGGGAGAGAAGGGGGAGTGAGGGAGAGGGAGAGGGAGAGGGAGGGAGAGAAGGGAGAGGGAGGGAGGCAACTTAAGGGATTAAATATGGCGACGACAAACCCCCCAGCCCGCAGTGAAATGTGTTTATCTCGCCTCGGTGACTACACTCCTCTCTCTCTCTCTCTCTCTCTCTCTCTCTCTCTCTCTCTCAGTTAGTATACGCCATTAAATATATCTTTTAGGTTTCTCCTCGCTGCAATAGTACACTTTGTTCTTTCTCTCTCTGTGTTTTTTAATCTCCTTTCTTCATTTTCTTCTTCATTTCTAGTCCGCTTCTTTCTCATACCAATTCTTATTCTCGCTTAATTCTCATCTTGTGTTTATTAACTCATCCTGTTTTTCTCTTCCCCATCATCACCAATCCTATCGTCTTAGCATTTATTTATCTATTTATCTACTTCTCTCTCTACCTATCATCTAGGTTGGTAGATAGAGAGACTGTGCCCTTCGACCTGGAATCAGAGGCGAGGCCACCGTGGTCCAGAACTGCTTGCGTAGATGATTAGCCTGCATCTATGTTGGCATTCCATAATACAAAATCTTCATGTCACCGAAAGTTCCGAATCCATGAACAGAATGGCATGACTGTCACGCCAGGTGGCAGTAGACTCCGAGGCACCTCTTCCTTACCTTTTTTTTTCTTTCTTTCTTTTTTTCTTTTTTTTTTACGTACCTCCTCACCGTCGCTGGTCAGTTATGTGTAAACATCGTTAATCTGCATCTATCAGGCACAAGATGATATTGAGGTTCAAGGAAGAGGTGTTACTAAATCTTCAAAGCCACTTACAATACTACCCAAAAAGATGCCATTAATCATTAAAGATAAACGTTAGGGGAGTTCTTGTCCAAATATTTACACCGACTGGCTATCACACATACTATTTACCTCATGCACTTCCACATCTCATCATATCCTTACATTCATCCCTACCTTTATCGATAGTCACCCTACCGCAAGGCATTATTCTCGCTGGTTTAGTTGTGGCCCTAGCACTACATTAGCAGTTCATTTTGTATATTAATATTTTCGTATGCTATGTGTACCTGTTTTATATGTCGACATAGTTTGTTGAAATAATGTAGCAGAGAAAATCTGGGAATTCTTTGAAAAAGTAAACTGGAAAGGATAAGCTGCTAAGGCGATCTTAACTTTTTATACCAGAGTACGTAATATTTATTCGTTCATGTTGCTACCAGACGATTTTACTGAATATTGAGAAAAAATTTTGAACTGGAGCCTGTAGATACAGCCTTCATTACGCTATTCATTACTAGCGTTCTTTCCTTGCCTGAATAAAAATCATCTGGTGATGGTGGTAGAGTGAAGCAATGAAAAAAACATCACCGTAGTGCAAGTATTAAGCTATGACCCACTATCACGTTTTCCGACATATGCTCTACTCCACGCCACCTCTGAATCACACTCCCAGCTTACCTACGCCCACCCATCCCCACATTTACCTGTATCACTCCTTCCTTTACCTCTTCCCACTTCCTTCCATTTATGTCTTCTTTCATTTTGGTTTACCGCCTCCTTTCTTTTCTCTATTCCTCTTTTCCCTAATCGCTTTCTCTTCTCTTCTCGGTTTCCTCTCTTTCTTCCTGTTTTCCTTCTGCTTCTTGAACTTTGCCTCTCCCTTATCGCTTCTCGCTATCAATTACGTTTTCTCACATCGAGTCCTTATCTACACCACACCCGTTTGCTGGTCTTTCTCATCCCATACTCCTCCCAATTTTCATTCACCTCACACTCATCCGTCTCCTGTCTTACCCCGCACTCCCAGTCTTTTCCACTCCACACTCATTCCTCCCCATCCCTTCCCCAGAGTTTACCCATTCCACATCCGTTTTTCCTCGCTTTGCCCCAGTCTTTATCCATCCCACAGCCATTCCTTCACACTTCCCACCAAATCTTTACCCACCCAACACCTATTCATCCCCACTCACACCCACTTTCCTCCCGTTACCACTCTGTCATACCATTCAGTCCTCTTCCATTTGGCCATCTTACCTTCCCTCACCTCTTGTCCTATCCCCCTTCCTCCTCTTACACCCAGCGGGTACTTACCCTTTCTTACGGTTCATTTCATCTCTCTGTTGAGTTACTGCGTTATGTTCCGCTTGCCCTGCCCTGCCCTGCCTTGTCCTGCCGTTTTCTCTTCTGCGCAGCCCCGTTCTGCCCATTTTATCCATATCTTCTTA